>NW_006799979.1:1172553-1201118 GCF_000485575.1 Poecilia formosa | reverse complement strand
AATAGACTACAAATATTAAGTAAATCTGCAGTGTTTATTTTATTGGGTACTCACAGAGCATCATGGAAACTAATCAGCAGACGAATAGCAGAAGGAAACCATTTAGAAAATTATGGTTTTAATTTAGACTTTAACAGAAAAATGCAATATAGAAAGAAAATGACTCAAGTCAGTAAAATTGATGCATAAAATTATTCATCAATCCCTGAAAGCGAATAGATCAATTTGAAGCACATTAGATCACTGTGGCATTTCCTGTGTTGGTACTGAACCTTCCTCACTGATTTTTTTTCTTCTTTTTTTTCCCCCTCAAATGAAAGATTTTGTTTCAGAATCAGCAGGGTTCAGGAGATAGCTGTTGACGTACATACAAACGAACATACAACTTTATACGCTAAGGTCAAAATTTACAATCTCACCACCGGTCCAAGCCCTTTAGATACACATATTACCCTGTTGTGGCTTATTGGTTTTATCACAGGTCAATATATCACAAAAATCCAGAGAGGTGTGCATATTGTGTTCAAATACTGCAATGTTAATGCTTTCTTTTTTTTCATGGAATTATAATTATAGCGATTGAAGGTTGGAAAGGATCTGCTGTAGCCAGGGGCGCGTGTAGAAAACAACTGCTGTATCTCTAGAGGAAGTCCTGATGTTTGTGATGGGTCTCACAGCGATTCCACCAGCAGGCATGATGCCATCCCCACATCTTGAGTTTTTGAGTGATTCACCCTTTCCTCTTGCAAACACCTGTGCAAATACACTGAAACTGCCGCTTTTGGAATTGTACGCCGCTTTTAGGGCCAACGTGGACTTCGGAATACGAAATGCTTCGGGATGCGGATGCTGCGAAATCTGAAAGAAGAGATTTCTTGGCAGTCTTGTTCAAATGCTGTTGGCATTCAGCTAATTTTGTGACGGTTAGTCCATGGGCCAGGCCATTTTGTTGTCTATTTCTGGGTGGCAAAGCCTTGCCATAATTTCTGAAAAGATTAGATAATATAATGTCCCTTTCAAAGCTATCACTTTGAAAGGGACATTATGTATTTAAAAGAAGGAAAGACTGCATTGATAATTTGCAATACTTTTGCAACCTCTTCATATCCCCTAGAAAACCCAGAAAGCTCATTTTCTCACAGTCTTAGTTCAGCAGCCAGCAGCAAGTCAAACTATATATTTGAGGTTTAGACTGAGAAAAGCTTCTTTAAAATGCTGATTTGTAGTTTGTTTTTAATTATTTGCTAATGATGTTATATGTATCTGTAAATAAATAAATAAAAACATGCAGGCTATTGAAGGGTTCCTTATTCTTCTTTTTTTTTTTTTTTACATAAGTGTAACTCTACAACATTTATGTTTTCCTCTTCAGGTTTCTTTTTCCATCACACACTAACAATTTCCTTCTTATGAATAATTCTATTATAAAGTAATTCTTGCATCTCTGTTTCTTGTATATTTTCTGTATAGTTCCAAACCTCAGCTTCTGCCCAATGCCTCTCCAGCAGAGTGAAACTCATTTCTTTGTTCTACTTGCAATGATATTTTTGGGTCATTTCCCCAAAACTGTTGTTTCATCTGCAAAACCACAAGCACTTTGTCAAGGTGAGGTGTGCATGGATGTGTTAGAAACAAGTAAATCACTGTATTTTTATTTTATGTTATTTTTAATTTTTTTGTGCAACAGCAAACATAAACACAGTGTGTTTGCCCATTCCCATATTCACAAACGCACACATACGCATAGTTTTTGCTATTAACTTGAGGTCTGGCAGCTATCAAATGGAAAGCGAGTATAGCTCAGTGAATACACACGTGTGTATAGAGACCACTTTAATCTATCAGCTGAATCTGACAGACCTATTTCCTTTGAGAAGGAGATGCTGATGGTTTAGGGAAATTCAAAAGCAGCCTCAATTTGTCACGTCCAGACTGGCCTGCAGTCTGCCTTCCTAACTACTTCAGCACAGCGCAGCTCTCCAGGGGCTTAAGGTTACAACATATTCTCATTCCTCCTAACTGTAGCGTTGCATATTACTCCACACTGACATTTATGCGTTAGCGTGGAGAAATCAGAGTTATCAAGGTATGATGGCTGCTTGCACAAAGTGCAGCACTGAGGCTGCAAGTGTAATTATAGGCTTCCCCCAAACGCAGTGAACTCCAGATTATGTGTGTAACAATCTTAAAATGTTGGTGTATATGCAGATATTCTTGTTTATTTAATTCTCCTGTGGTCTTAAGAGACGGGGTCATTTGGCCCCTGAGCTTTGTACTCTCTGCGGGGTCCACCCCGCAGAAAAGGTTTTCTTTTTTCTTTGTAAAAAGAAAACCTTTTTACAAAGGTTTTCTTTTATTGTGGTTTTGGGGACTGATGGTCTGACAGGACAACCGCCCCACTTCTCCACTGTCGGACTGTTCAACAGGTATTAATTGATGCATTAACATTAATGGTTAGAGGAGGTTTAACGCCTCCTCTAATCATCTCCCATATTATTCCCAAAGAAATTGAGTTTACGTTCATAAAAATCTTAAAATTTTACAACACACATGACTTGCATCCATGAGTTTTGGGAGCCGCCCCTAACCCCCAAAACCGAGGCCCTGAGTTAATGCCCCTCTAAGTCATTTCTAACGTCTGTGGCAGTTCAGTACAATTGGGCCAAAAATCATTCACACTTCTGGCAGGTTTAGGTTTAAATGCTACCAAAACATTTCCTCGGACTGGAAGTGTCCCAGTCAGACTCTCAACTTGAATCTGACGGGGAATCAGGACAGGGAGCTAAAGCTTTTGGTGTAGACAAGGAAGCCTGTCGGTGTCTGCATATCAAAAATGACACTATTCCACAACAACCAGTCACACGTTTTCATTACAGTTTGGTTTGTTTTAGAATTTTGTACCCTTCTTCCAATTGCAACCCTCTCTTCATTTTTCTCTCTGACTATCAAGCCGTAATGAAGTTGTCACAAAAAGTTCACCGTAACTGCTTCAGGGTCACGCGTTCTGCTGGCGGCGTCTCCAGGGCCAATCACTTCCCGCACTGACTGACAGCGACGCACAATATCGATGGTGCCAAAAGTTCACCCTTGTCAGTGAATGACATTAGGCTATGGACATTTTTCAAGGAAATAGATTGAAAAGTGTATAGACTATGCGGGGCCCTGGGTATCACTGGGTGTACCGAAAGAAAAACATTTTAATTTCACTTAGGAAATGTTTTTTGGGGGGGGGAAAAATCCAAAAGGTTGCTCTACAAACATGCAAATACTAATACAGAAAATAATTCTGGATGTTTTTTTTATATCTATCTGAGGACCAACAAGAGGAGAGCTTTAGAGCAAATAGCCTTTCCAACGGGCCACAATAGGAAAGCGCAACATTACAAATTATATCCATGAGAGAAAAATAAAGCACATTTTTTTCATCCTGTGGTGCAAGGACAGACTGTTTTTTTTTTGTTTGTTTTTTTACTTCTCTGGCACAACTAAAAGCTTTTTCTTGAGGAATATGGTTTGTTTTTAATCTTGTTTTGAAGGTCTGAAATGATTTATGTACATTTTTGAATATAAGTACATACTGTCTTACAAAAGTGTTCATAATTCATAGGGAAAACCATACATTTTTAGAAAAACAAAATAAGAATGTGAAATGTTTGGGGATCACATGTACAGCGTATTTGTTGTCATGCCAATGATTTGGGATGTTGTGCTCTCTTTTTTTTTTTTTTTTTTTTTTTTTTTTTCTTTACTATGTAAAATTTGTGGAGGGTGTTTGTGAGCTCCAATCACCCTAATTTGCTGTGACCCATAGTAGCAAGACTATGCTATCACACACTCGCATTTGCACAAACACATCCTGCTTTTGCTTTCCGCTTTTAGCTTGCTGTCTGGCAGCTATCAAACGGAGGGCAAATATAGCTCAGTAGATACAAACATGTACATAGAGAGCACTTTAATCTATCAGCTGAATCTGACAGACCCGTTTCCTCTGAGAGGTGTGCTGCTCATGGTGTGCTACATCCAGGCTGCCCTGCCTTACTCACCACTTCACCACAATGCACCTTAAAACATATTCTCATTTCTCCTACGTGCAGCACTGCATATTAGTCCACACTGACAGTTATGGGTTTATGTTTAGCAGAAAAATGTGCTTTGATCAAATGAGACCCAAAATTGAAAGTTTTTGCAGTGCACTGTGGTTTTATTTAAAAAATAAAAATGCTCTATTTGTTAGCGCAGTCTCTCTATAGTGTATACAGTGAAATATGTATACAGTGAAACACGGTAGCGGCAGACTCGTGGTTTGTGGGAATGTGTTTCCTTCAGCAGTGTTCGAGAAGCTGCTCAGAGCTGAATCAAAGATGGGTAAATATGTAAATAAAGGACAAACCTGGAAAGAGACAAAGGCTGCAGAAGACTTGAGTTTGGTGTGGAGGAAGGACCCAGTCAAAGTAAATGCAGCTGGTAATTAGTGAAATTTTTTAAATGTGACGTGATGTGTCCTTTTCTTTCTATTTCAAGCTGTTGTGTTATGAAATTTAGATAAATTCAAAATGTTTTTGCCCCTCTAACTCAAGTATTTTGTCGTTTTTAAAATAATTGAAAATCAAATGCAACTACATATTTCCAAATTATTTGAACAAATACAAAAAAAAAGACAAGATCTGAGAGTTTAGCAAAAGTAGCTGCAGTTAAGTTGCTCTCCTTTTTTTTATTTTGCAACGTTTTGAATAGACCTTTTACTTTTAGGTAACTTAACTCTTTGTGCTAACTTGCTCTATGGAGAATGTTATGTTATTGTGGAATCATAGATATTTAAGAAAGGAAATCTCTTGGTACAGCAGCAGCACCACCAAGATTTATTTAACCTTTCTTCCACCAGGAAAATCCAATTGAGATTAAAAAAAAATCTGTCCTGCAAAGGGAATCCTGGCCAAAAACAGCCAGGATTATTATTTTTCACCAGCCGCCTCTGGCTGCACTGCTGTGTCTCAAGCAGGAAAAACATAAATGCCTTGTTATGTTTCCCAAAACGCCTGGTGAAGAGCTTTACTCGTTTCATTTATTTAACCACGTTAAAACTCCATTGAGATCAACACTGCTTTTGAAATCTGCAGCAAAGAAATGAAGTTGTATTAAACTAAGATCGATTAGCCAAGCAGGAATGAGTCAGACTTGTGTCAGGAAAATATAAGATAAGAAAAAGGAACTAATAACAAATGACCACACATCTGTTTGTGAGGGCATGTGCTGACAAAAGAACTTGCTGTCTAATGTGGTTCAAGGTGAGTGTGTGTGTGTGTGTGTGTGTGTGTGTTGTGTGTGTGTGTATCTGTGACAAAAAGAGACCGACTCAGCATGGGCTTCGGATGAGATCTTATTCCACCAAACTATAATTCTTGTGTGTATTCAGGGTTTTATTTACAAATGGAGATGTTTACATTTTAGACATAACAATATTTATTTTATATTCTTGTTTTTAAGATGATTTAGTACTTCTAACGTATATATGTGAGGGTGAATGTGTCCTGTCCTTTGTGTCGATGCTGAAAATGTGAAACATCCTGTGATGCTATTGTGAATTTGAGAAGTTTACAGTGACACCTCGTCAATTAGAGGAGGAATGGATGATATTTTTATTTCATATAAGTTAGAATGTGAAAAGAAGAAGCCATTTATTTAACCCCTAAATTTCTGACAATTGTAGCGTATTGCATTGAAAGTAATGAATGGATGAATATTCAATAAAAAAAAACTATTTGTACAAGGATATTAAGATCTGAACAAAGAAAATGTGTCCAGTTTCTTTCGTTTGATGCGTTCGTTCAGTGCCGATTTTAAGTTCTAATGCCTGCTAATCTACGCCCTGCGTCAGTTTTAGCAGGTGAAGTCAGCTCTGTTTGCTAACGCTGTCCAAGTTTTAACCCCATGACTGTCGTCGTCAAATGTATTACTCAAACTATTTTTGTAAAACCAAACCATCAGCATTAGTTGACTTTTTTAGATACCTCATAATGTGACAAAAATAGTCACCATTGTAATTCTTTCACCATTTGCAGCTAATTTGTAGGATTTTTTTCAGCTTTTTTACATCAATATTAAAGTGAGAAGCTTACATAATTTCAATAAAACACATTTGTAAGATTTGACACAAATTGACTTCAAATCCCAAAGCTTTAATTAATCCACTGTTAGGCAATAAACAGGAAAACAGAAGCCTAATCTGTACTGTTTTTTGTTTTTTTTTTACATAACAATTAACCTCTTTTTTTAACACCAACCTGCCTTTTGATCGAGGAAGTAAAACCCTGAATAATTTCACCTCTGCTAATAGAGTCGTACACTCCGAGCGATGCTAACGATCTGTGCGTGAAGCTCCTGTACCATTATGCAAACACTCTGGTGGCTCGCTGTAATCTAGCGACTCAATTGACGGTTTGACTGACGGCCAATTGGAAGGTCACAGCATGGATCCTGCATGCCGGTTGCTTGCTTCAGCTGACTGCACCGCGTCACCTCCGGCCCCGATAAAAATATTGCTGCCTGACTGAGTGGAAATATTATACAGTGCTGTTGGTACAAACAAGAGCTCATGTAAAAAAAATTTTCCCTGAGCATGCACACCTGTGCTCGCTCTCCCTCTCTCTCTCTCTTTTCCACTCGCTTCCATGCACACACTTACACACGCACGTTCTTAGCCAAAGTGCAATCATGCAAATGTGGCTTGCTTAATGTTCTAAATTAGAAAAAGACCAATGGGGCGGTGTGGGCGTCTCAGTCTTTGTGTACAGCTGCAACATGGCATCAAGTGGGAGGAGATCAAACAAGATCAAACGAGCACATTTGAAATGACATGATGATGATCGTTGCACGGTTTTAGGTTTTCATTCAGAGAGCTGCTTCTAAAATCAGTCCCCTTTGCTTAATATATGTCAAATGATCTCTGGGTGCATAAGAAGCTCTAATTATATGCTAATCCAGCCGTTTTCCAACAATTCTCACCTCTGTTTAAAGTTTAGGTTCTTGTGACGACACCTTTGTAGAGTCATTTAAAAACTTTTCCCACATATGATTTACCCTATATCCTTCACATATATTGTGAACAAATCTGTTAGAAAAGGGAAAAGCAAGCAAAAAAAAGTTACTTTCTAACTTTACAAAATCAGTGACAGATGCACTTCCCGTGATATAATCAACGTGTCACTGAAGAACTTATCAGTCTTATTAGAAACCAACAGCCTGCAAGGTGAGCAGGCTCATTTAAAAAATATGAGTTCAGAAATATCATGATGTAGGCAGGGAAATAAGACTCTGAAACACAGAATAATGTAATATAGAGAGAGTTATTTTTTTAAAAAGTTACATAAAATAGAACTGTGAACCAATCATCGATAAATACCCGTACTTATGGGACGTTTCAATGTCATTTTGACGGGTTTTAAAAATAAAACATTGTGAAAATTACAATGCATTTGAATGAAAACGCAGCAGACCGTCCACGAATAAAGAGCAATAATCGCTTTATATTTGGAACGCCATACGGGGCATCAGCCAGAGGTCTAATACACTGGATGGGGAACTGGTTGGAACTGGCTTTGTGCTTCTCTCCTCTCATCAGCGTTCCATCAGGGAACCAGCAGATTTACAATGTCAGCACTGAGGATTCAGCCAAGGTCAACAGTGGCTTATCAGCGTGTTTGTGTGTGTGATTTAAGCCTCCCATGTGAGGCCGCTAAAGTGTTGATAATTGGGTTGCTGCTTGTATGTCGCTGTGTGTGTGTGCATGTGCATAATGTGGGAGGTCTCTGGATGATCAGATGTGTCACTTTAACAATCTAAATGTTTTTCTTTCTTAGATAAATGTGGCAAATACAAACGACGGTTCCCACTTTTATGATATATATCCAAATGTTAATAAAACAGATCAGTTTGTTTCATCAATTTCTTAATTAATTGAAGCTCAATAACAACAACTAGTCTGACTGCACTATACCAACCATGGACCCTCAGAAATCTGAGTTTCTATATATATTCAACAACCAGAGTTTTTGAAAGGGTAATCCTAATCTTGTTTTTCTAAATCCAGAAATATATTGATTGCCAATTTGAATTGCTTGCTAAGAAACTTCTGGTAAAGAAGATAATTTAATAATAATTTGTCCAACAGGTTTGAGACTGTAATTAAACAGATGAGATTTTTGATACAGAAATATAATTTAACGGAGCTTCTATTGTTGCTTCTGCGCCACAGCAAAGATTGTATGTACTTTATTTTTTTAGCAACACTTGAACTGTAGCATTCCGTTTTTGCCATCTATTTCTCCAGTTAACCTTTCTTTTATATTTGACATGATGGGCTCTGCACTGATATTCAACCTTGTTATTTATATTAAAAAAAACAAGCAGCTCTAACTTTGAAGACACATGAGGACATTTTCTGCGTCAGTTGAGCTCGGTTGAGTCTCTCTCCACTGTTATGTTTGAGAAAATAAAAGGTTTTGAGATTTTTTTTTGTGCCTCAAGGTGCCATTTTCCATACAGCCTGACTGAGACTAAATTTTACACAAAATTAACCAAAAGCAATGAGTCATCATGATGGGAGACATAAGATGCAAGATGAGTCTTTGGAATCCTGAGAGTTATTAAGTTTTTCTTTCTGCATGTACATGCTGACGTTGCTCTTGGAGAACAATGTTGCCAATTACGTGGTGGCTATAAGAGACATACACCCCACGCCTGCAATCGTAACACGATTAGACGTCTTCTAAGTTTGCTTGTTTCAGAAAGTGCTCAGCAAATGAATATTTTCTTTGTGCTTGAAGATGGGCTTTGTGCTGCTTGCAGTTTAAACCGCAGAAGTGGTTCCAATAAAATGAGAAACTTTGCTACTCAAAAGTCTAAAAGATATTAGTTTTCGCTTTCTTGATTTTGGAAAACATATTCCAGGTCCTTAAGCTAAGCAGTTGTCACTGTGAGATATTGGTTTATCAACTTGAATTGAATACATTTATTTAATCTTTTACATATGAGGCAATCAGTTGAAATGGACAAATGGTTTTAAATCCCTAATTTTTACATTTAAGGCATGCAGTTGTGGCTACACCTGTTCTGAGGCGCATCAGAGAGGATCGTGTTTTTTGATGCTGCTTCTTTAAATGCGAATGAGGCCCTTCATGCCCCGCCCCCTTTTTTGTAGTTTGGTAGCAGCTAACGCTAGTACCAAGAAAATCCCTGAATTGTTTGGATCATGTGTTTCCCAAGAACAAAACTCCAAGAGCAATGCCAAATTGTTTAAGTAAAACTACCCAAAACACGCAGTATGGTTGTGCCAGCTTTTAACTCCATGAGGACTCACAGTGTTCCAGCGAGAGAAGACTCATTTCAAAGCATTACACATGAAATTAGGGAAACACACAGCTCTCAAGACTTTGAGAACCTGTTACTCTGAAGGTAAAAGGTAAACACACAGCTTTGTCTCTTTGCGAAAACAACAATCTGGCAGAGCTGGGGTGAAAAAGGAAGTTGGAAATGCCACCTCTTAGGGTAACAAAATGATATTGCATTTTGTTAGCCGATGAAGGAGTTCAAGTCAGACTTTGGTTCTTGGCTAAATCTGAACTAGTGCAACAGTGACTAAATTATTGAGATAGTTTTGCCATAAAACCAGAGGATGCAAGAGTGAATTAACCGTTACTAAGATAAGTTAAGAACCAAAAACAAATCACAGAATGAACACTAAGCCAGAACAAGATCACAATGGACTAAATCGTGCCAAAAAATTAAGGTGACACACACACACACATATGCACACGCAAAAGAAAAAAAAAAAAGTAAATCAGCTGAATTTCCATATTGTGAGGCTGGAGTTCCTTATCGGAGACAGACTCCACATATTCATCACATTTCCTCTTCATCCAAACCATTCATGCAGATCACTGCTAAATGAAAGTAAGGCAGCTTGATTGGAGATGAAGTCTCACACACGGAGCATCAAATCTGTTCTGCTTTAACAAGGTCCTGCATGGGGCCGTGTTTAAATTGCCTCATGTTCTTACACCAATTAGCCTCATGTCAACTCCACTTTTAAGATTTGTTCACTTTCAACTGATAACAGTTCAATGTATTACTGTTATCTCCACACTATAATTCTTAACATGAAAAAAAACACACTTTTATTTGTATTTTAAGAACTATGTGATTAAATAGAATAGTAGAAAATAAACTCTTTCAAAAATAATTATGTGCTGATTTTACTGACCACATGGGTTAACAGTGCTGAAAAACCTGTTAGCTGAAATCTGTGCATGAACATATTTAGAAGAATCAAAGATGTAATTTTTACAATAAAATTAATAGTACATATAAAAACAATAGATTAAGATATCAGCACACAGATATTTGTTTTTGAAAATCATTCTAATTTACTTTCACATTCATACTTTTCTTATTAAGATGTTTGACTATATGTTTTATATTATACAAGTTTACTCTCTTTAGCATAATGAACTTTTTCTGTTCCAAGGTCATTAAAACACTGATCTGGTTTGGCTTTTCTTTTAAATTAAATGTTTCCCCATTTGTATTAGTATCTTTAAACGTGTTCTTGTTACCCTCCAAACATTTTGACATGTGGACAACATTTATTATTATACTTTTTTTTCTTTGAAACATGATTGTAGGGAGTTCCTGATAAAAATTGCTGGCATGTTTACTCTGTACAAAATTCATTTGAACCTGATCATATTTTACTCAAAATGTGTATTTTTCTGTTCATTAATACATTTTGTTTTGCATTTCAGAATTGGCCTTGTTGACTTTTGCCTGTTTCTGATGCATTCTGCTTTCAACTTCAACCTGTGTTTATTTGGCAAACTTTGCCATCAGCCCCCACTGTATATATATATCTATGTACATATATCACCATTCAGAAGTAAGTAAAACCCTTTAAACTGTTTTAAATTTTGAGAATATCAAAGAAGCCAATTTGTAGGAGCTGCAAAGATGCACCTCTTAGATGTGAGAAACTGTTGAAAGGACATTCGTTAGTTGTGCATTCAATAAATCTGATCTTTGCTGAAAAGTTGCAAGGAAGCACAAGAAGTCCAATTTGCAGTTTGCTCCAAGTCATGTGGAGTTAGGGTATGAAAGAAAAGGACTCTGGTGTGGTAAGTCTGTCTTTTCGTTTTATGTCTTCAGGTTGTTGTTTTTTTTACGTAGCTGTAATGGATTTATGTGGCATTTCAGAAAATAACCTGAAAGTGGTTGACCACTGGGTTTGTCATTTAGTGTATAAAGTGCCTCCTTCTGGTGAAGGAAAACGCGCTTGTCTGAAAAGTGCTGCCTCACAAGGAGAGGACCCCCTGCTGGCTAAATGTCTATCTGCTGGAATATTTGATTGTTCAGCTGAAGATGTTTATGGTGGGGTATTTTTTATTTATTTATTTATTTTTTTTCTGGGAAGTGTCTGTGCTGTATGTGTTTTTGGGCCATTCCTCAGCAACTGGTCTTCATTTGTGGACATTTAAAAAAATGATAAAAAAAAAATAGATAAATAAAAGAACAAAAACGTCAACATAGAAATGTGCACACCCAAGGCAGTTTGTAGTGACAAACATAACTGATAATCAGCTGGAACTCTTCTATATGCTGTCAAAAAATGATGCACCACAGGTGTGTGACACTGTGAGTGTGTGTCCTTTACACGACACACACTCAGTCTTATTTAAGGCTCCATCCACAGCTCGTCTTTTTAGCCTTCTGTCTCCAGCATCTCTCTGTTATTATTATTTATTTATTTTAGGTTGAAAACAGATGTTGTAGACATTGTGCATGAGGAATCCATTGTCTGACAAACGGCCAATTAAATTTAACCTGAGCGGCAACAGCCCCAACTCTAATCAAGTTTCGAGCCTGTGGGTTTGCTGCTTTTTGTGCGTTTGGGGAGTGTTCCCACTTACGTGTCAGAGTGAAATCTGTCTCGTCATCATGTGTCTATCCAAGTGGGTGTAAGCCATTACTGTGCGCACGCGTCGACCCCTGGGCTCTTCAGAAAACGGCCCCCTCCACCATGACAGAAGTCATAAAATCTGTCAAGAAACAGACAGCTGGTAGCCTGATGCTCCTTTTATTTTGTTGGTTTCATTGGTAAACGTCAGGGTTTTCATTTAAGATAGAGAAAATATTATAAAACCATACGGAGTGACACATCTCTCAGATTTAATGCAAGTTATTGTGTCACAGAAACGACCCGGGATGAATGAAAATGATCGTGAAGCTTCCAAACACAAACTACTATATAGAATATTATTATAAGATTGCTCACTTAACATACAGTTTAACAATGCTCTGGTTAATGGTGCTAATTTGAAAGTAGTACATTATGTTGCATGAAGAGATGTATTCCTGTCCATTCAAAGTGACTGTGTAGCTGCTGAGAATTGTGAAAATTCACTTTTTTTTTTTTTTTTATATTTACGTACACAAAGAGGTTTATGTGGGAGTATTCTGACTGGCGCCTGAGGACAATGACATTAAAATGCAGCTCAATCAGTTGAATAATTCATTGTGCCTAAGACCATTCATTTACATCACTGATTAATGCAAAACCTGTCGGCTCTCACTAAGTCCACAAATTTCACTCAACATCCCTGCCTTATAACAAACTTTAAATATATTCACACGTTTTGGTCAACTTTCATATTGTGTTTTAGACAATATCGAATACTGTCCAAAATATGACATTTAATAGAATAAATGTACACTCAGACAAATTAATTTCTGGGTGAAATGACTTGCAGATCAGAAGATTTCTCAGCAAAATAGATTTCTGCTGACATTACCAATCACAACTGAACTCTTGAAAAATGAAGTAAAAGGCAAAGAAAGCCAAGAAACCAGGATTTAGGAAACAAATCGTGATATGTGCAAATTAATCTCAGCTGGTTTAATATTAAAAGGTTTCTCTTTCTCAAAGTATTGCGTAAAGTATTGAGAGTGGTCGTCCTGAGAGAGAGAAAAATGACATAGCACCCATAGACTGCCGAAGAACTCTGCATGATTAAGCAGGTATAAAACTGGATAGGACGAAATTGCTTTACTTTGAATTGGCTGCCGTTTGGCTTATGTGTGACATTTAGTTTATTTCTTTATTTCTCAGTTCACCTGCATCGACTCCCTCTGGTTTATTCATGGCTCAGATATTGGACGGATGGCTTGGGGCAGAAAAACATCCACGGCCCCCACCGACAGATCTTGCACCGTTCAGCGACTTTATGATTCCTTTCCAGCCAAATGGCAGAGCCAACACTCCACGGCGTCGGTGGCGGAAAAGGGACAAACGCGCATTTTCTAGAGTTCTTCGTTTCATTTCAACTTTATTATTAACCATCTTCATCATTTTTATTCATCTTGGTTTGATCACCTGCAACTGAAAACAAGTTGTTACACAAATAAGGTGGAGAAGAAACGGACCGCAACACTGTCCACAGTGATGAATCACCTTTGGTCCTACAGCAATGTGTGCAATCTTACTTTGTCACCCAAACAGTACATTTTAAGCCAAATTATTTTTAAACTTTTAATTTAATCTAATCTTTTATCCTCTCTCTCCATCTCTCTTTTTTTTAGCCCTGTGTGTTCTTTTTCCTGTCAATTTTTGGCTAACACAAAGTACAAGTAGGTAATCTGGAGAGCAGAATGGCTGCTGTTTTATGCAAACATGTGCATTCATTGGTTTTGCCTCTCTGACAAGCAGGCAAGTAATGTTTGCTTGCAAGTTATGTTAAAATGCTGCCCGCTCTCAGTGTGGTTTAGGATCGTATCATTTTAAACCAGGCGTAACCTCGCTGTGCTTTTGTTGATGGAGTTTGTCGCTCCCGTTGCCGTCGTCCATCAAAGCGCCACCTTTCTCGCCTGCAGAGTGTGTGTGTGTGTGCCTTATGACCAATGCACTCGGTCGCAGCTATAAGGTACAGGAGCACCACAAGTGAAGGGTGCATTTGTTTTGTTTGCCGGTGCATGTCTGTAAATGGAGTCAGACAGGTGGCGTGTGTGTGTGTGTGTGTGTGTGTATGTGTTCCTTCCAGTGCACCGAGGTGTTTTATTGTTTTTATTTATTTATTTTTATGAGCAAACAAACGTCTTTCTTGTGCTGTTCGGAGAACTCAGATCATTCACGTTCACATTCTGCATAAACATGATTTGTACGTGAACACCACATTCAATTGTGACATAAATCTCTCTGCCAAACCCTGTTAGTGAGGCGTAAATTGAATGAAAATAGAGTAACGGAGTAAAATAAGGAACTTGTTGGACCAAATGCAGGACATGGGACGAGGAAACAAACACACGGGATCACAAGAGGATCCAGGAACAAACAATGAAAACTCAGAAATTTAAATACGAAGGATTATAATTACTAACAAGACGCAGGTGGTTGATTACAAACGGGGTGCAGCTGGTAGAGAAGGGAAACAGGTAGACCTGGAAATGACAAAAGGAGCTCAATAAATACAAATGTAAAAGAAATAGAATAAGAATAAACCAATTAAATAAATAGATGGGCAAATATGGCAGCTCCTTATAAATAATAGTAGTAATAATGATGATGATGTAAAGAAATTGCAAGGAGAAAAGATTAAAATTCAAATGTAAAGATCCAAAATGATTTATAGATTACTGTTGTGTGCCTCCAGTTCCCAAACTTTTTGGCCAGAGGAATAAACCTTAATCCTGTTCCGGTTTCATTCAGAATCCTGCAGAAGGAACCTTGGGATTACAGGTTTGCCAAGATTGTCGTCGACTAGCTGCCAGCCCCCCTGAGTTATTTATAACTTTTCATAGCCAAAACACAAGGCCAGTGTATGAAAAACTGTGGAAATTCTTAGGCGAAAGGACTTTTAAACCCTTCATACACACAACAAAATTATTTATTTAAATTAGAGTATTTAATTAAAAAAAAATTATGAACAGCAAACAGCATTTCTGACAATGAATTTTAAAATTTGATTATGAAGTCTGCAGCAGAGAAACATTACATTTGTGTTCCATATTCATAACCTTCTGGACATAGTGATGGAGATGTTTCCTGTGGCACTCTGCTTATCAATGGCTACCTCTATTTTGTAAATCTGTTGTGTTTTTGCATTCATATCATTTAGATTATTTTAAATTGCTTTTACAAAACTGCATTCAGACACAATTTGACATTTAATCGCATTCAGTTTTGGTTAATGGAGGGGGGAAAAAAGCTGAGGAGAGAAATGTCCCAATCTCCAGCCAAAGCCTCAGACTGTAGGATTTTGAAATGTTACGTAAGGTATTTTCCCAGAATGTGTAGAATTATTTTCAGATCTGTAGCTAACGATAAAGTATTATCATTGTTTTCCTTGCACAAACAAAGATTTTCCTTGTGATTCCAGTATTGACAGAGAGGATCACACACTCCTGCTTTATCAAACACAGATCCAGATAGCTTCTGAATGTGCCTGTTTTCTACATGCGAGTGAAAACATTTCATTAGTGTCGGTTCTTCCGCAAATAAAGACGAGATCCCCTTTCTTTACCTTCACATTCCCACGCTCTGGACGAAACCCTTAGGGTTACCAACAACCACTGATTATACATTTACTGTCTAACTGATCAGAAACATGATGCCCTATTACGTATTGAACTATTAGGCTTTATTTTTTTCTTCATATATGCTACAGTGTTTTGTGTTTCACTATTATAATATTAAAATAAACATTTTAAGAATCTTATGTGCGGTATTGTGAATCTGTTATGATAAGGATTATGTTTTGCTTCATTCCATGCAACCATTGTGAAATAAGATCTGGGGGACTTAAAAAAAAAATATATATATATATATATATATATATAAATGTAAAAACTTAAATTACACAAAACTTTAAACTTATACTCTTTGCTCAAAATATCACTTTGTAAAACATCTGTGATAGTTCTACTCCCTAACACAACTATTGTAAAATCAGTTCATGTCTACTTCCACAACAACGCTTTTTTTTCTTTTTTTTTTCTTTTTTTTTCTTTTTTTTTCCTTTTTTAATCAAACAAGCGGCAGATGAGCAGTGATGAAGCCAGAGTAAGTCTCTGTTTGTTTATGGGTGTCTTTTCTGTGCCTGTTTGATTTCTGTTTTTGTTTACCTGCCTCCGGCATTTGGTGAGATTACTCTGCTCCTTCTTTAGTTTTTTTAAGTTCTCTGAATGACTTTCACTTGGATTGCGAAGGTGAGGTGTTTTTGAGGTGGATTCTCAACGCGGACCGAGCCCAGACATCGACACCGGAGAAACAGACGGCCGTCGCCAGCTCACACCGAGTCAACTTCCTGCCTGTGGGCTCTCGTTGTTTTTCTGGCCATAATTTATGATGACGAGGGTAAAAGGAGGAGACAGATGTCAAGAGTTATACGTCAAAAACTTCTGTAAATTCATTGCCTGGGTTTCATTTTCCACCCTGCATCATTAGCCGCGAGAATCTTTTACAGCTGTTTCTTGATGGATCCTTGATGGAGGGGGAAAAAAAAAGATAAAATGCTAATTTAAATTTCTTCTCAGCCGCTTCCTGCATCCTCACCTGCCTTGTTATCACTTCTGCTGACCCCTGCTCACACCTTTCTCACATTCTTTCTTGCGCAGACAGCATTTCCTTTTGCCTCTGGCCATTTCTTCATGTCCACTCCTACCAATCTGCAGTCCCATGTCAATTCTGCTTTCTATTTCAATCTCTTAATTTATATATTTTTTTAATATTTTGCTCTTTGTCTGCTTTGTCATCCCGTTCACACCCTCTGCCTGCTGTCAATAACTCTTTCCCTCCGGCTGTATTTTCTGCGAACAGCCTCCTCTCCCTTCTCTTAATGCCTTCAGTTGCTGTCAATAATCTTTGAGGCTTTGCTTCTCGCTTTCCATCTCTCTATTCATCGTAAAAAAATAAATAAATAAAAAAAAAAACTCTTCTATCCTAAGAAGAAACCACACACCTTATAACCAGGTCAAAGTAATATTTAGCTGAAAACCTTCATGCAACCAAATAAATCTACTAGCCTTCTTGTAAAAAAACAATAAACAAAAAAGTCTGATTTGCTTTTGTAGCATACAATTAGTTTAATCATTTTATGGAGCAATCTGAACAGCAGTAATGCCCCTTCAAACAATAAAAATGAGTTTGTAGTTTAAGCCTTCCATTTCTTTCACCAAAAATAAAAAGTGAGCTTCTTTTGCATTATTTTAATAGTAAGTCCTATCAAAGTGTGTGTGTGGGGTTTTTTTAAATCAAGAAATAGTACAGCAAAAGCCCAAATGACAAACAGGATCTGACGGTTCAACACAAACGTTTGTTTTTTTTTTCTTTTCTTTTTTCTTTAGTGACGCATCACTATCAAAACTCAGGAAAATAAAGTCATCACTGACCTCACTCAGTAAACACCAGCGTCAAGTTTCTCCAAATGTGACAACCGAGCTGGAACAGAAGGTAATATATTGCTCATGTGGGGATTAAAGTAATCCTATCAAAAATAAAAAATAAAAAATGCAGGCGTTTCCTGTATGTAAATATATTTACCAGATGCAAGAAGCTGCCGTTTACCTCAAGCTTCGACTAAGACAAAGTCCAGGAGGATTTGGTCTTAACGAGAAAAGGCGGTCATGCAAATTACAAGATGCAGAGTCCGTTTCCAATTTCTCACAAAAGGCTTAATCTGAAATTATAGTGTATCTGGTCAGTATGACGTTTAGATGTCCTCCCCTCACACGTGGGTCCTCTCAGAGTACTCCGGCTTCTTATCACAGCTCAAAACTCTGCATGTAAAGTTAATTGGTTTCTGCACAAGAAAGTAAATGTGTGTGTGTGACATTTGTTCTGCTATCAGCATGGAGACGAGATTATGAGTTTATTTTTAGTCATTTCGGCTGTCCGTCGTCATAGATCCGATTCTCTTGGGGGACCAGAAGTGATCAGTTTTGAGACCAGATCCCAGAGTGGAAAAATTTGAAAATGCCCGTTTCATGTTTCCGTGCGTACACGTGAGCCTCGTCTTTTTTTGGAAACAATGACATCGTAGCGCCATCTCTCTACCAAACGTTGCACCGTTCATCTGTAGGAACGCATCCTGTCGAGTGGAGGCATTTTCTTTCTCAGTTGTTTACAAAAGTTGACCATGTTCGGTGCGTTTTGGGTTTAAGAGCTGCACTGTTAAAACTCAGTTCTTGCCCAATGACGGCTAAATGCAGACACCAGCCCCTCGCAGGGCCTGCAAAAATTAAAGTTGGTACAGATAATGGATGGACATTACAATGATCCAGCTGCTCTAGGGCACACGTGTCAAACCTGAGGAATTTTAGACTCAACACACCTGAATTAAATAAGTGGATCATTTGCAAGACAATGATGAGATAATCAATCTTTTTAATCCAGGTGTGTTAAGACAAAGATACACCGAGTTTGTGTGAAGTTTGCACCCCTAAAGAGGCTGGAAATGTTTTTCAACCTTGGAAAGATGATTATGTAACCTCTGGCTCTTTTTGGGTTTATCTTTTTACCCTCTCTCATTTTTTCCCCCTTTAGGCCAGGGAGTCCTCGGAGTTTGAGTTTTGCAGAGCACAAGACATTTTTTAAGAATGTTGGGGAGTAAAAAGGGCAAAGGTTATTTTGTTTTGTCTACATCACATCAGAAAATCCAAAAGAGTTAAAGATAACTAATGTCTTGTCTTGTACTACAGCTGCTGGCATTTTCATCACCCTGACGACTAATCACATACACACGCGTACACACACCCCCCCACACACACACACACACACACACACATCTCCAAGTCTATATCTCCCAAGGTCATACCATGAACACACAGGCACACAGATTGGAGCATCTTAGCCAATGACAGCTCCACAGGGAGAACATGTGACCTCAGTCTTTTTTCTTCTCCTCTCCCCGTTGCCCTTGTTTCACCTCAGCCACTTCCATATCGTCCGATACCTCTCTCGCTTTCAATTTGAGAGGCTGTCTCCAAGGCTGTGAACGTCAGGCACCACTAACTGGCCTGCCACCAAGCAGCACTGCCTTGTCGCCATAGTTTACCATGATGAATGAGACGGGTACAGTAGGGAGGGAGCCAGGAAACGAAAGAGGATAAGGGTGAGGGATTGTTGGTTTGCAAGAACAAAAAAAAAAAAGAAAAGAAAAATAAAAGAGAAGACAACAAGAGGTCTAAGGGATGAATGAATCTCAAACATTTAGGCCATAACACTGACTGACCTTAGCTGCAACAAGACGAAGAACAACAAGAAGTTGTGCTTTTAGATGCCATTTTTTGCAGTTTGCACGAAGCACATAGGAGGAGCAGCAAATACATGGTAGAAGGTAATGTGGCCTGATGAGACCAGAAGTGAGTTTTGGTCTACATGGAAAACATCAGGTACCCAAAAAACCAGCAGACCGGTGGCATTTTGAACATCAGGAACATCTGGTTTAATTCAACATCTGTATGGAGAGGCATGGAGGACGCGTCGTTGCAAGTTTCGCTGTGCAGTTTGTCACATTTAGGGCCTTTGACAGCGCGACTGACACTGGAGTTGAAAACTTTCGCCGTCAATCATCACATAGTGGCACTTTTTCCCAACGTGATCTCAGAACAAAAAAAAAACTATGGAGGATGAATTAATTATCACTGTTTGCTTTTGTCCTGTACGACAAACCAAATGGAGGAAGGCTTGAAACAAAGAACAAAATGCCGTCAGCTATTGCGCTCATAATGGTGAGTAGCCTTGCAAGACAACAATTAATGACCATAAATGTTAACACACACATGCATCAGCTTCATCACATCACACACATTCTTCAAGAACCAATACTAAATGGGTGTTATGGCTCTCCTCTGAGGACGATGTATGCACACAATTAAAATTAGCTTCATCCCATCTAATCCACAGAGGTGGACTCTCGGTGAAAGGTCACCTCTTAGAGACAACAAGAACTAAAATAGACATTTTTAATTAAAAGCTGAAATTAAACCTAACAAAGAGCCGAGTGCCCAGACGCTCCACCTGTTAAATTGAAATCCTGTTTGCAGGCCTCCTTCTGTTGTATACGCGCACAGCTACACACAGAGCGTCCCGACGAAAATGGAAATTAATTTTTCTTTCTTGAGGGTGAAGACAATCGGCTCTGCGTTCATGGTGACACAAAAGAAAATTGGCCCTATAATGTAACATTAAAGGCATGAAAACTGAAAGCTTCAGGAAGGTGATGATGTGTGACGGCGAGATCTGTGAATGTGAGCAGGAAACGGCTACATGCCTAAAGACGTAGCAGGATTTCAGGACCGTCAGTCATTAGACTTATGTTATTAATTGACCTTGTTTGTGGTTTGAGAGAATAGTCCTTGGAAAATCTTGCTGTTTGCAGCTTGAATCGATTAGACCTGAATGTCCAGCGGGGTCTATCTCATCAAATGTTCAACCGTTTTCACAGTTTTAGGCAATTAAAGAGTAGATTGTTGTCCACAAGTACGTCATAGTAAAATGAAAGTGCTTCTCCTTTGAATGAAAGGGTTTCCTTTTAGGCATTTGATGGCGTTGCCTTCATTATTTCTTTAAATGGATAATGATAGCGAATTGATTTGGCGGAGTATTTGGTTCAAGCAGAAATTAACATTGTCCAGAGACAAAACAGGAAGTAAAGCGACCCTTCTTGATGTGAGCAACTCACCCAGTAAATCAAAAACCAAAAACTGATGAGTAAAATATTAATAAAGATGTGATTTTTGGTAAATCTAAAAAACACGAGAACCACTGACCGTTATTAGTCCTTATCCTTAGGGAGTATTAGAATGATAAAGCATTATTCACACTCAGTTTTCCTTTTTACCAACCTTAGTGCTGAGAAATGATAAAAGAAGATTCAACAATTGTACTGACTGCGTGGGAGTCGAACTGTTTATACTTTAAAACCTGAAGACAAAACAGTATACTCCCTTTTTTCCCCCATCACTGCACTTATTCATCTCTTCAAGAAAAATTCTCACTAGAAATGATCCCCCTCCACACTCACACACAAACACACACACTCAACTGCTCCACTTCAGATTAATAAAAGTCCTTTGTTGAGGTGCACAGCTAATTTTAGCATGTTTTAATTGCTTTCGGGCCTTAAAGTGAATTTAATGCCAGCCTTTCTCTGTTTCTGTCTGAAACAGGAGGCCGAAGGTTCTGCGTGCAAACCTGTTTGGGTAAACTTGCAAGGATGACATTGGAAAATGAAAAGGTGATTTTTATGACAGACCCACTCACTTAGCTCAGAACAGTAAAAGACAAACGGCGCCAATGCAGTGTGATTAATTTTCACGTCCGTCTTTACAGCACATTTCTTTTTTACACCTTGGACTGTGCCATGTTATGCTGTTGGTTTGGTGTTTTTTATGCAGTTCATATTCAATAAATCAGAATACTGATGAGGCTTGTTTATCAAATTAGTGTTACCATTTGGAAAAATAGCAACCTACAAGCAGCTATCATAGAAATTTTTCATTCAAAATGTAATTCATTTGATTCATTTTTATATTATAAATGTCTTTATTGGTCCAATGTGTTAATATTAACAAAGTTTTTTACTCATGTAAGAGTCGATTGTCTTTATAGAAGGTCATAGAAAATACTGAAATACCCTTTTTATTTAAATTTTTAAAGAAATGGTTCCTTCAAAATGCACTCATAATGAAAATGGAAATGTTTACGCTTCATCGTTGTAAATGTTGTTCTCCATAAGTTTCATTTCTGATGTGTTTTTGATTTTTTGCCTCATTTTGCAAAGCTGATCCTTTTTTCTCGCCTTCCGTATTCTTTGTTTTCCTTGTTAGCCATCCTTTCTTTCTCTGTCTCACTTCTATGGGTTCCTCTATCTGAAGACAGCAAATGAAAACTGGAGGATAATGGATTCTGGAAATCTGATATGAGTTTTGAATAAGATAGGAGGCGGTAACAAATGATCTTCCTGCTATCCTATTTTGTAGGAACAAAAATGAAATGTGTTTTACTGGTTTACTGTTTTATAAAACGTATGTGTGATGTTGCAAAGTAAGCCCAAAAGAAAGAAAGAAAGAAAGAAAAAAAACTTTTAACTCTTCTTTTTAAGCTGCATTTATTTAGAATAATTTGACATAAATTTAAGTCCAGTCACGCAATCATCTTCATTTGAGATAGAATATAATGGAAAAGTCATTTTATCTCATTAAGTGAAACACATTATAGTTCCTGTTATAATATGTAGTATTCTCGTGAGTTTGCTGATTTTCTGCTGACAACTAATGAAAACACAATGTTTAAAAGTAATATATTACATCAGACCAATAAAATGACAAATATGTAGAAATCTACATTATTTCTACATAATGTAGACATGAAATGTAGAATCAGTGGCATATTTCATTTAAAGGGGCAGTACTGTGTGTTGTCTAGCCACATAATAAAGTAACTGTGATATAAAAATTAAGTATTTATCAAACAATTGTTCTGCAGCAGGAATGAATAGAGTGTTTTGTTTTTCTTTTAAATGCTGGTTACAAAAAAGTAAAGCAGGATTTTGCCAGTGAGATCAGGTTGTATTAATTAATCCAAAGGGTGAGTGCAGACAAAGATGCTTTGACAATCATCTTCTCTTCCTTCTTCTGTGCCTGATGAATGAACAAAGGGGAGAAAACAAAGACGGGAGTCAGAAGAAGAAAGGAAATACCGCACAGAAAAATAACAAGACAAGCATGATACACACGATGCACTCGAGACGAAAGCAACGCAGAAACACAACGAGAAGGACAAAAACGTGTTTCCGAAATGAAGAATCTGAGAGAAAACTACAACAACAACAAAAACATGGTGATGTGTATGCACTGGAAAAACAGACACATTTTAACAGCAAAGCTGTGAGAATGATTGGCAAACATCCCAATGTGGCATTTAATCCTCCGGCATCAATCTGAGTGAAAGTAAAGAATGAGATTCCTCTGCGTGAATTTCCAGATCCGAGAGAATTCATTCCTGAAGAGAAACGTCAGACTCAACGTGTTGCTTTAAGACGAGCAACCCGGGCAGCGCAACTCAGAAAAACGTCTCTGTTTTCCTTCGAGGAACAATCTGGCAATGCGACGTCTCTGAGTTGTTCAGAAATCACATAGAACTATGTAAAGAACTTTTTTAATGTGTGCTTTGTGCAGTGTATGATTATTTTTAACAATCACTAACTTAACAATGGTTTCTGTTCTTGAATTGCTTGAAATTGTGGCATTATCAGTTTTTATGATGTTTTAGCCTATTGCATGTTGTTAGAGAAGTTATGTTTAAGCAATTTATTGATTCCAAACATCTGACAGTAAACAAGCAGATGTGTGGCTTGTGAAATTCAAGATGTGCTTAATTACAGATAATTCATCATTTTAAAAAAGGAGCTGGTTACTTAAGCACTGGGCCTGGTGAGTCTGGATATTCTTTTTCTCCTCCTTCAGTAGTAGAAATCAGTATTTGAAAACTATTTAAAATGGATAATTTACATAGTATTTATTTAGTATTTTCACAGTTTGAACAGGGTTTAAGTGCTATATCAGTTTTTGTTCTGCAATAGATTAAGGTCAATTTAGTAGAAACAAAATATTCTTTTTTTTTTTTTACATTTTGTTTTCATTTAAGAGGAGAAACCTTCCAGCTATGCTCTGAAATAAATATTGTTTGGCATGTGGCATATTGGCACAGTGTAGTTCAAACCAGATGGATTTGTTTTTGCAAATATTTTATATTTTTAATATGAAGTTAGACGAACTTGGCCTTGTTACACACAGCAGTCACTCTGTTTGTATTCATAGTTTTTATTATGTTTAACATAAACACTTATCCTTTTTGAAACAAACCGGTATTGAACCATGACCACTATAAAAAGGATCAATGTAATCATTTCTTACATAAAACAAAAATAAAATAAAATGTTACTTTCATCACTGTCAAAGCTCTGTGTTTGGCAAAGAAAGAAACTGAATGTCCTATGATTTTTTTTTTTTTTTTCTTGTGGCACTTTTGGATCGACATTTGTATTTTAGGCAACCTGTATGCAACATTTTGCTTTTCCTCACAAGTTTTCATGTACAAGCACAGATCAAATGCCTGAGCTGTACAGAGGGAGAGTGAAATGATCAAACAGATAAGACGGTTCTCCGTAATGCAGAGGACAGAAATGTGTAAGCGGAAGATCAAAGAGCACTGAAACATTTCAGGCAGATGTGATGCTATGGAAATCCACCACTCCGCCTCATTACGTGGCTCCTTCCTGCTCATTAGCCACACTCGGAGAAAACGCAGAGTCATTTTAAAGCACTTCGAAAAAGAGGCTCGCAATATATGGGAATCCAGCAATGCCACTTCATCTTTGTTCAAGGAGATTTCCATTAAATGCCAAATGTTTAATTCCTCGCACTACTTTACTGTATGGAATAATAATGGCTGACATACAGAATGACACAAGTATTCCTCTGAGAACAAATCCACGTGTTGTGCTGATTTCGATCTCATATTTAGGTTGAAAGCATGCCGTACTTTGACCCCTTACAGAGTCCTTGTCATGCTCTGTATCAGTTCCAACATCAGGGCGATGTAACCGTTAACACTTCTGTCATTTCATCATCAAAAACTGTGTTTGCCTTTCAGATCCTTCTCACAAATACAGAAGCTTTGAGTTTTTGATGCTTTAATGTGTGAAATTTCCCCAACCCGTCCTTAAAGTTCCTTTGTAGATGTTAAGTCATGCTCTGTCCCACTCCTGGTGTTAACTTATGCTAACCCTGCACTTTCTTTTACACTAGTTTGAATCTAGTGGTTCTCTAGTCTCACACCATTTGGTATTCATTGCTTTTCGTTTTCCAAAAGACCAATAAGAGGCAAGTCTCAGTCTGTATATCTCTGCATTTAGTTATTGTTGAGGTTCCTTACACACATTATGAAAAATGCTTTCCAATGACTTGTTTTTCTTATTTCTGCCTCCAGCTATTGATATTTTTCATTTGCTGCCATCTAGAAAGCATGATAATTCATGCTTTATCAACTAAATGATTTAAATGTCAGAAAATAATCAATTTGCAGAAACAAGAAGATGTTTTGTGGATGGTGAACAATTAACTTTCCACTTATAAGGTCACCAAGTATCATGCTATAGAAAGTATTATGACAATGCATACTCATTTCCTAAAACCCAATCTATGCAAAAAACATTTTCAGTACAACCTGTGGCATTTTGGCATAACGAATCAATGCAATATACCTGCCTCTAATTCACCACTACACTCTATATCTGATAACTTTGTTTGATTTACCCAACAACAAAAAATCTTTTACAGTATACAAACAGCCATAGAGACAAAGCAACGTGAATGCATTCTCTCTCCTTGACACCAGAAAGTGGAGGCAGTATTCTGAATAAAATATCCTGTGGGACAGAAACATTCCTCAGGCACAAACTGGAATGCAGATCTGGAAAAATGCCAAACCAGAAGTCAATTCCACTGCAGATAATAGCTCAGCAGCAGTGTGAAGATCCTAAGACAGATTTGCAATAAATGTACATAAACACGTGGTTAGGTCTAAGAGTTCAACTATGCCACTAGCATAATACTAATAGCCCTTTTTTTATTATTCCTATAGCAAACGCAGTTATATAGACAGATGGAGGAAACAAATCAGACAAGAATTGGCATAAAGAAAACAAAATTAGTTCAAATGGGGTCGGATGTACTGGACAAAAGAAAAACAGTTGTACTGATTTCACTACGGCGAGTGGGAGCGTGTGTTTTTAATCTTTACTTTATATAAAGTTGATTGTCTGTAATAAGTAGTACCAGACATAACATATTATGTCAGATTGTGTAGAATCCTACAGAACGTGCTTCTCCAGATTAGCACTAGTTTCTGTTTCTGTTGTCGCTCTGATGTCTCGGATCTGATGCTGTGAATTATCTGTTCGACAGGAAGATAAAGCTCTACGTATGCGTGCTGACAAGATGCAACAATTATTTATCCGGTTCTGCTCTAATTTGATCATTGGCACAAACAAAAACTCAGTCGAAAACTCAGAGATGTGCAGCAGCCAATACAGTTACCCAGCAACGGGGTTAGTGTTTGGGACGCTCCCCTTTTGCATAAACAAACCCAAGATGTCCACACATGGCTGAAAGAATTCCTTTAGTTACTCACTCCACTAACTAAAGGAAAAACAAATGACATCTCAGCAGACGTTAACAAATAAGTAAAGATTTTCCTTGGAGAAAGCAGCTGGTTAGCTTTGATAGCTCAAACGTTCAAAAACACTCTGGCTCCTGGTGAGCTTTTCACCTCTAATGCTCAGTTCACTCACTCCAGAGAAGTGAGACAACACACGGAGTGCTGTCAGTCAGCATTTTTCTGCCGCTCTGATGTTTGCTCAGCAAAGGTTGTATGATGCATATCTCCACGTTAGCTGTTGCCAGGAAACAGTAAGTCTCTGTGCACCTTTGGTCGGTGTCTGTAGACGCTCCAGAAGAGCCGAACTGGGAATCCATTAAAGTAGCCCTGTGTGTGTATATATATATATATATATATATTTAGATTTTTTGCTTCTAGTTGGTTCCTCATTTCTCAAATGTTGCTTTTAGTTAATATTTAGATTTTTTTATTTATATCAAACTTTGCATTGAACTATATATATATTATGCAGTTCAATGCAAAGTTTGATATAAATAAAAAAATCTAACAATTAACTAAAAGCAACATTTGAGAAATGAGGAACCAACTAGAAGCAAAAAACCAACATCCACAGACATATTTACCACGATGTCGTGCTACTGAAGTCAATTCAAATTCAATCCAAAAATACATTACACGAGGGTGATTGACAGCACTCAGACCCTCCTCCTGGCTCTGATTGGTCGTCTCTGACAAAGTAGGGTATTTGTTCGTATGACAGCAGAGCTGTAAGGAGATTATCTGTCTCATGTTATGCTGTCATGACATAGTGACAGTTTCAACAAATATGTAAGGAACATATGTTTAATAAAAGTTAGGTGCTGCAGCTTTAAAACCCTATTTGGAAAGAAGGCTCCTTCTTTCCAAATGTCTTGTCTTTGAATCCAACAGGAAGCTTGAGAAAGAAGCAACCTTAGAGGTGAAGAAGAGGTGACAAGTCTCCGCCTTGTTTACAAGCTGTCACAAAGATGAATATTAAAATATTGTATCTGCCTTGATGCGCAAAGTTCGGTGCATGATGACAAAGCATTTTTTGCTTTAGCCATAAGAGAGCGACTGCACAACGTAATCTCTTGTTATGCATAACATCAGCAAAGTCAGATGGTAAATATCATTTTGCTAAACATAATGATCCATCCATATCCCTTATATGCAATAATTTACCTATGCAGGTGTTTTGGTGCAGCGTAGCAATCAGTCATGTTAGATTCTCTCTTGTCATCAGTTCATGTAAGGCATAAATATTTTGTGACTTTGCTGAATAGAAAAGGTTGGAAGCAGGTATAACATGATTTGGTACCATTTTATACATTTAGCCCGTCTTCATCTCTTTCAGTTTTGTTCTTATCTCTACGCTGAACACACTGAAAAAAAAAAAGACAATTATATTCATTTTTATAGAGCAGGTGCAGTTTTGCGAGCCTTGAAGGATAAGTGGGAAATAATGTCAGAAAATAAGAGACGACAAGACAAGAAACACGGGGCTGCGTTAGAGGAAGAGAGAAACTGAGAACGTTTAGCTTGGCAGGACAGAACTACATCCCAGGCGATAACTTCTGCTCCCAAACAATTTTCAAACACCTGCAGTCAAATCACATATTTACATATATATTACAAAAAAACACTATTTTACTTAAATAAAATAAGAGTAAATGTTTTCCGTTTTAGATCAGTTAGGATTACCAAAGTGATTTCTGTCAGATGAGATGAACTCAGGATGTTGTACAAGTTAGTTTTCTCCAACATGCGTTCAGCTTGTTTTGTTTTGAGCCTGTGGATTGTGAAATACTTTAATGCTGTTATGTAAGGATTGGTTTTCTTTATGCTACTTGCTACCCGAGCGCATGAACAATGGATGTATGAACAAATTCTCCCACCATCAAGGGTCTTTCTCAGAACAACTGTATTTATGCTGAAATTTAACACATAAATGACCTCTGAAGCTAGTTGCACTGCATTTTATTTAAGGTAGGAAAAGTATAGAGGGTTCAGTTCAAATAAACTTATCAGGAGCTGTTTTTATTAAAAAAAAAAAAAAAAATGTTTGAAAGCCAATTATTTTCCATCCTTAAGTTTGTGGTTGTAACATCACAAAATGTGAAAAAACAAACAAGACAAAACTAATTTTTCCAGCGACGTGAAATCTGATACATTCCAAAGGCAGAGTTAGGATAATATATAACATAATGCGCTCAAAACCACAACCATACTTAAAGAAGGAGAAGAAGCATCAGACCAAATATTGTTTTGAAATCAATTTCCAGACAGATCTAGCGCGGCGGCTCCCCCCCCCCCCCCCCCC
>NW_006799979.1:1092533-1172535 GCF_000485575.1 Poecilia formosa | reverse complement strand
GTGTCAACTCCCTTTAAAATTATGGCCCATTTAAAAAAAAAAAAAAAAAAAAGTGTTTGAAAGCCAATTATTTTCCATCCTTAAGTTTGTGGTTGTAACATCACAAAATGTGAAAAAACAAACAAAACTATTTTTTCCAGCGACGTGAAATTTGATACATTCATGCGCTCAAAACCACAACCATATTTAAAGAAGGAGAAGAAGCATCAGACCAAATATTGTTTTGAAATCAATTTCCAGACAGATCTAGCGCGGCGCCTCCCCCCCCCGAAGCGTTCTCATATCCTCTCTTTAGAGCCCAAAAAGGACGCGTCACGTGATCACTAATCAGCAGGAAATAATTACACAAGTGCACTCGAGAGCAAATTTTAAAATTGATGGACTGAAAAAAAAGGGGGAAAAAAATCCATCTGGAAGACCTTACTGTCCCGTCTTTTCAGATATTCAATAAAACAACCACTGAGCGTACGAGGCCAGAGACGTATGAACGCATGCTGCGTACTTTCCTTCATTCTTCTTGAAGCCCTTTGAATATGTGCTCCATTGTAACAGCCTTCGCGTCCTGATGTCGCTGCGTTCACCTTCGTCATCCTCAGCAACCATCTGTGTCTGACAGCTTAGACACAATCCTCTCTTCTTTTTTTTTATGCTTCCGAGTAGCTAATCTTTCCTCTTGATTTGGGGGGTAAATGTGTGTGTGTGTGGGAGGAGGGGAAGGATATTGGAAAACAGCATTATCGTAACAAGATAAGCCTTCCACTTGCAACGTTTTGTGTGCATGAAAATGTTGCTTACTGAATTACCATTTTTATTGTCATCCTGCAGAGCTCAAAATGTAATTTGCATCTGCCAGTGGAGCAAAGTTGAAGGGAGAATTTGATCATGAGCAGTGTCTAAATATTCACTTTTGGACCTTGCAGAGTGCTCACACAACAGTTTATGGTTTTTGTTGGGGGGTTTTTTTGCCCCAAAAATCTTCCCATGAGGAGAACTTTGAGATATAGAAAAAGGCTTATACTGGGATTAAGTAAAATTTTCTTTAAGTATGTCTAGCTGTCCCAAAAATTGCTTTCCTGTAACCTTTTTTTTTTCTCAATGTCCGGATTTAAGGAGTGAGAAGGCAAGAGGAAACAGCTTGATGCCTCCCGACCGGCTCTTTAAGCCTAAGACTCCACCAGCCTCCAGCCAATAGCAAATATAACTGTCGTCTGATGAGGAGCTAAATTTAGCTGGCATGAAAGATGGAAAAACATCCAATATAAAGCTTGGTTAAGACGAAAAGAAACACTTCAGGATGGTAAGCTAGAGCATAAATATTATTTTTACTAACTAAAGCTTGCAGTCCTTTCCTTAATTTTGTTCCATTTGTACTTTATGTTTGACCTGGTGAGTATTACTTTGCAGAAGAAAAATTTCAAAAACATTTTGCATATAAATTTCTGTTGCGATACCAGATTTGAGTGCAGACCAGTGATTCGACGCACACCTTCAGAGCAGGCCGTTCCTCTGTGAGCAAAATCTGTCTGGCCTCTTACTTTACGCCGTTTATGCAACACACATGCATACATGCACACACAGAGCAAAAAAAAAAAACAAACACACCAGCATATATCATTCAGCCCAATTTCGTTGTTGGTTTTATGCACGAAAGGAAGCCAGGCGGAACAAGCCTTACATTTATTTTCACAGCTGACAGAATCAGTCTCCCTCTCATACATCATGAGGAAACAGTCAGGCAGCTTTGGCAGTGTCTTTGATCAACGAAACATAAACACACACGCACGCACACACACACAAACACACACACACACACACACACACCCATATACTCAAAATGCACGTACGAAGCAAGCGAAATGATTTTCGAGTTGTGTTGGAAACGGAGAATCACGCTGCTTGGCGCACATCTGCTGATGGCGGCTAATTCACCGTTAGCACTGCATCACAGGAGACAGTAAACAACTTTAATTACGCGTTCGGTTAAAAACAGAAGACTCTGTTTACAGTCTGAATACAAGTGTCAAGTAACTCAAACTCTAGTCAAATTGACTTTTTTCACAGTAAGTATGGCAGTCAAAACTGCTTAGAGGGGGGAAAAAAACAAGTTTTAGAACAGGAAAAGGTCTAACGAAAGCTTGAAGAGTAGCAAAAATATAACATATATTTCAATAGTGCATAAATGGGATCAAGATAAAGTATTATCTTGATCGTAGTTCACCTGGACAGCAATACAGATATAGACACATTCTAGAGTGCCCTGCACAATGAAATCATTTTAAAATGCTTTATAGATGCTGCTTTTATCAAATGGCTCCTATAAAACACATTAACATTGATAGATTAGCGCAGATAGCAACAGAAGATGTGCTGTAAATTGTTATTGCTAATCTATTCCTCCCACGTCTTCCAGTCAGTTTACAGAAACCAGGAAATAAATCACCATGTCTTCCAAGACTTTAAATGTATAAGCTTAGACCGTAGCTGTGTCGTATAACCTGAGTCCTTCTCATTCTAAATATATACAGTATGAAAAGGGATTCGGTTCATTTTCGCTACACAAACAGGCCCAAACAAAAAATGTGATTTTTACTGATGAGAGAATTTACGTTTGGGGCTTTAACACTTAGTGAAGCACATAATATAGATCAATTACACACTGAAGGACACTTGAAAGCCTTTTTTTCTGTTAATTATGATGATTTTCCACTTACAGCTAATGAAAACATGACATTTACTGTCAGAGCACTACATCATACCAATAAAAAAAAACTATTTTAAATTACAGAAATGTGGGCTTGAGTATAAAGTACGGTTCAAGTTTATTATTTTCAAAACATACTTTGACTCTGACAGTGACTTTGAGTCGGGATGCATATTCTAAATTATTGACTTATGCACTTTTTTTTTTGTTGCTGTTTTATGAATTTCCACAGAAACAAAGAGTGAAACTCTCTGTGTGAATACGGGCTCCGACTTTGTCGTCCTCACACCGTCTTGTCAGCTCGCTTTGCCCTTTTGACCGTGATAACATCTGAAAGCTTTGCTCTGCAAACATGAACGCACACCCCGTCTGACATCGCGTTAACACCACCTTCCCTCGTGTGTGTCTGTCTCCGTGTCCTGTGCTATTCCAGCTGCAGCCTTGAACCCGTCAAATAGATTTAGCGCAAACTACGAGCGTATGGCCCTGTTTCTGTACGTTAAGGTAAAGCAGTGAAGGAGGGTCGGAGGGGGCGACTCAGGAAACAGTGTGTGATTTCCCACAGCAAATCCTTGATCTCATCTCTCTGACATATGCAGATTTTAATCTCCTCTGCTGATCCCACCTCTTTAAACCTGTTTCTCTTTCATTGTGCTGCAATTCAATCGGCCTTCATTGTGCAACATGTTTTCCAGGAAAATGCAGCACAAATAGTAGGATGAATGTTAAAGGGGACAGTGCTATGTGTTTTCCAGGCACATGGTGCTATTTTATTGAGTAATCAAGTAAATATGCTAACTTCAGTTGTTATAAAAACTGCTATATGTCAGATATGACTAAAAGGAATAGTTATTTTCTAATTTATCGGCTTGAAATAGGGCCACTGTCTCTTTAAAAAGTGCTGCTCTTTCTGAAACTCCGCCTTCAGAAAGTCATCATATGTCTCCTTAATCTATTAACCCTTGAACCGCTGAACTGGGAGGTAGTTGGTATAATGAGTTCAGAAGATGCAACTATTAGTAGCTAATTGCTGCTGGCTAGTTTGAAGGAGCTGAGTGGGAGAGCTGCTCTGTGAGGCAGAAGCTTCGAAACTGCAGCTCAAAAGAGGCGGGGCTAGGACCACACAGGCGTTTTGCACACCTGAACGGTTGCCATGGAGATTAAAAGATTTTTTTTTTTCAAACATGCATGAAAGAATCAAGGCAACACTCCAGGTGTGTTTTTGATGAGGGAATACCATTATAACACGATGTAAAGCTCAAAAAAGTAAATTTTACATAATAATGCCCCTTTAAGGTTCACTTAAGTACACCACAATTTCTCTTTGTTCTCATAGTTTTCTAGTATATTAGATCTCTTCTAGGTTTTTTTTTTTTTATTTCCCCAAAAAAACTCTTTCGAGTTGTTTTCCACTTTGTTCTTCTAATCCGTATGCCACACACCTATTCCCGGGTCTCCTTGCTTGTTTTTTGGCTATCCATGTACACAACCCGCGCCCTGATTACTACAAGGTGAACAGGACAATTGAGAGCTGCTGAGCTGTGACATACACACCGCATGACGTCAGGCTGGAGTGTGCAGAAGGTTTAATGTGAACGACAAAGAAAATGTGCAACGGAGAAGAAATCAGAGACAGAAACAATGAAAGACAGGAACATGAAAACAAGTTTTCTTTTTTTCATTGCAAAACCTCTAAACTGTCAGGGAGTTTCATTAGAAATGCACAAAATGGAAGTCATTAAATACATCTTATGAATAAGTCAGAGCTAAGTGCTTGTAAGATGACATGAAAGACAAATTATCCCCCATCCCCACCCCTCTCGTTTTAATCCAAAAAGTCGTGGGCAAATTCTGATTGATGGGTCTCTGTTCTGCTGTGTCCAGGTAATTGGCAGTTTTATTGAGGAGCAGATCACCCTTTCTTCCCTCTTTACACAAGCTTTCAGCTTCACAGCATCCAAAGAAAAGCAGCCTTCTACATTTTGGAAACAAGTTTTGTTAAAACCAAAAGAAACACAAAAAAGATCTTGTAGATAGCGATGGCACTAAGGCACAATCAAGATGTAACAGAGAAGAAATTCATCTGGAGAGTGCTCCACCGTTGGGCAGGCATTGATCGATCTGAGGTCTTGTTTCAGCGTGTACCACAAAAAAACAAAAAAAAAACGGGAGTAGTAGCTCTACAGTAGACTATTGATCCAAAACACACCTTAAAAAATTCACAATGGACATCCTGAAGAAGAGGAGCGAGCAGTTTCCCTCGGGCCCTCAGCTCTCCTGCATCTAGAAGAGTTTCATATCAGAGGAATCCAGAGGAACTTGAAGCCAGTGACTCACTGCAATGCAGCAAAAATAGATACATGAGAAGTCCAATACATGCTAGCAATGATGAGAGAAATTCAAATTGTCCTTTTGACTTTGCAATACTAACATTTTTCTGGTCAAAATTGATGAATGTACACATTTGCATGTTGAAATGCATGGAAAAAGCACTGGGGTGAGGCAGTGCAGTGCTGTGCTTCACCTCTGGGGGCGCTGTGTCACAATGAATGAAGTAGGCAGTTTGTGCATGCCCATTGCTATCTCTCTCTTTACATACGTGTTTAGTTACACATGCTGCTGTTCCAAGTTGGTCGAATATATTCAATGAACTTGACTGACATTTAGCATTTCTAACCGGCCTTAAAATTCACTGGGTGAAGCAGAAAGTACCGTGCCTTGCCGATAGAGGGCAGTGCTGAGCCACATAGGTCAACAACCTCTTCTACTATGCATTGAAAAGACTGAAACCAATCGGGAAAATACACAAAAATACAGTGGGAATCAGCACACGCTCCTTCTTGGTGATGATCTACATTAAAGCTGCCAGATTTTTATAAATGAAGGAACAATGAGAACCAGACATTTTTACATCAGTGTGACAGAGACATTTGTGGAGAAGGATAGTAGTATGGACGTCCTATCAAAAAATTAAAAGTTGACATCACACATGGTTTTGAATTTTGACCAGAAAAGAGAGGGGTCAGACAATGAAGATATTCAAATTTTCAAAAATCCATTTTTGACCTTCTATTCAATATTTTCTTTTTTCATATTGTTGAAATGCAGTAAATTAATTAAACTTTTTAAGGTCAAAAGTGAAGTACAAGCTTCTAAAATTGTGCAATTTGACATTTTGAAAATTAATTTGCTTAATATAAACAGGCCAATTAAAAAAAAAATTGACAACGGGTCATGGTGCTACAATAATGTGATTTTTTTCTAGCCGTATCAAAATTGATCTATTCTGCAAAACTGCAGTGGAAACACTTTTTATCGCATCACGAGTCGCACGATTAACAACCGGATGTCGCCACCGTCACAAACCACGAAGAAGACGACAGGAAGTAGTTGGAGGGCGACGACGCGGCATGTTTTTTAAACAACTTATTGCGTTAACAAACTTATGCACCTGTGAATTTAATTGTGTTTCTTCTTTAATGGAAACGCTGCAGTGGATAAATTGTCTTTTTTCCGCACATTTGTAACGGAAACGCAACTGTGTTCATCTGCCATGGCTAAAGGGACTGTTAACTATAACAAGTTCACAAAACCCCACCTTAGGAAAAGGTTACAAGGTGAAGTAATTGCCACCTGCTAAAGTGTTCGACAACAATTTAACTTAAAGCCCCCAGAACGCCTGCAGGTACACTGGCGCTTTCCAGAAGCTGCCCACAGAATGTCGGCATTAATGAGAGAATAACGATGAGCACTTTTACCACATCTCATTAATCTGCCGCTGACAGGAAACACAAACAGATGGCTTCTGTGAGCCCGCTTATTTCCCAGAGGTCTTATTGAGTGGAGAAGGATATGACTTTTATCACGTCCTTAATGTGCATATTTGTGTGCTATGTGTAGAAAATGGCTATCGTTCCTGCTCCCGGCTACGACACATGCGGCCGTCAGCAGGTCCAAAACACCTGGAAATGAAACGGGAAGTTGACTGTTTTATTATCTCCGCGCATTTTTCCCGTTTTGGATTGACACCTGAGAGGATGTTCATCACTGTAATGACAGTCAACAACAACAAAAAAAAAAGATTAAAAATATGGATTGGGCTCAGGGATTTTACAGAGTGCAATCTTTGGGGAATTTACACGTATGAGGAAAGTATTTATTGAAACCCAAAGGAAACACATCTGCCTAACCTTTTTACCTTTTCTGAAGTATCAGTTAATAAGATGTATACCTACAGAGTTAATTATTCTTCCATGTTATCTGGAGATGTAATCTTTGAGCTTTAATTGTGCTTCAAATGATGGGATTGTGTCTTGTATTTTTAAGGATCTAGGGCTTTTGGAGACTAACTAGTTTGTCGCTTTTTTTTTAAAGGAGCAGTATTATGTAAAGTAAAAAAAGTTTTAGCTTTACATCATATTATAATGTTATCCCCTCATTCAAAAACAAACTACATACCTGGAGTGTTGCCTTGACTCTTTCATGCATGTTTGAGAAATCCTTTAATCTCCATGGCAACCATTCAGCTGTACTAAACACATGGTTGGACCTAGTGCCGCCTTCGAGACGCAGTTCCTCCTCGGAGCTGCAGTTTCCGAGCTTTCCCCTCACAGGGTGGCCTTCCCACTTTACTCCCCTCTCAGCTCCTTCAGACTAGCCAGCAGCAATTAGCAAACACCTGGTGGAACTGCACGTTTGCCGAGCTCGTTATACGAGCTGCTTCTCAGTGAAATGTTGGTAAAAAAATGTTCTTAAGGGTTTAATAGAGGAGAGATGTCAGGATGAACTTCCTGAAGGCGGATTTCAAAGAGACAGAGATGCAATTTTAAGGAATTAAATTGCAAAGTCAAATTTCTTTTAAGTCATACTTGATAGATACGGCACTTTTATAACAACTGAAGGTAACATAGTCACTTGATTGTCCTATAATATGGCACATGCCTGGAAAACATATAATACTGCTCCTTTAATAAACAGTAGTAGGAATCTGTGATCTGTTTTTCTACACTTAAGTAAATGTAAGCAATTTTAAATAACAGAAAGATAAGATCATTCTCGATAATAAACATTGAAAATTAAAAGAAAAAGAGCCTGTACTTTCTCTCTCTCTCTCTTTTTTTTCCCAGGCTGATAGCTGCTGTTGATTCTCCAGCCTTCTACAAGCTGCGATTTTTATTCACAGCTCTGCTGCGTCATGTTTGCACAGCTCTGGCTGCTCTTCCAGTTTTCTCCTCTCGTTGGGAGTCTTCCTGAAAACCAGCTCTGATGTCACTCCAGCTGAGGATCTTCCAGGAGGCCCATCTTGTCTCAGTTGCAGCCCTCGGCACGATGGCAAAAGAGAAAAAACCAACCAAAAGGGGGTTGGTTTTGCCGGTTGGCCTTTTGGGCCCCCGTTGCCCATTTTCCCCGGCCCGTTTTGGAAACTCCAACCAACCAAAAGAATTAAAAAGACTGCTTGGCTTCATAGTGTGAAGCTAAGTCTAAAATTCCCTCACGGCGCTGTGACGTATTAAAACATCTCTTTGTGGGTTCATTACAAGCAGTGAATCATGGGATACAATGAAGTCACGTGAATTATTTATTGTGTGAATCACCACAGAAATGAAAGAGCAACATATGAGACCTCTTGACTGTATTGTCAGTATTTGTAACCAAAAAAACAAAGAAAGTTAGGGAATATAACATTTCGTGGTTACACCATGCAACTTTTAATTGCTACTTCACTGTTATTTATTTCCCACCCCCCCTTCTATCTGCTGTGCTAAGCGGCTCTAGCTAAGTCACGTTGTGTTTTTGGTTGCGTTTTGTCCTTGAGTTTGACTCGATCGTTCTAACTCATCGTTAAGAGTGGATATAAACCGTATAAATCGGGGCCTTTTGCTGAAATGTGAACCACTGACCTGTCCGGCGGTCTTTTTCACCTTCTAACACTTCCTCTCCCAGGACTGTTTCACGCAGAAAAAGCCCAAAAGTTTACATTGTCATGGAGACGGTTTGGGTGAGGATGACCCATCAAGACCGGAGGACTTTTATAAGGATTTCTCTATTTGCGTCTTTGATCAAATATGTTCCGCATTAAATGTTTTCAGGCGTTATTTGACACATCTGTACAAGATTTTTATTAAACCAGCCATTATCTGTGCTAATTACATAACAATGTCAAACTAATTATTTTCCTTCCATATGAACCTATGGCTTCTGTACATATCTCTGGTGGCATATTTTAGCTTTTAGCACTTCACTGTTAATAAGTAAATTTAGAGATCAATATTAAGGGTCAAACGATATCAAATTTGACAATTTAAGGGGTGCTGCGGTGGCGCAGGGACATAGCACAACCCATGTACTGAGGCCTTAGTCCTCATGGCAGTGGTCACAGGTTTGATTCCCGGCCTGGTGACATTTGCAGGACCTTAAAAAATTTGACAATTTAATATGGTTGCCACAGTTGCTTGCTTTGCAACCAGAAGTGTTTGGGTGTCTACATGGAGTTTGCATGTCCTCCCTGTGAATGTGTGTGTTCTTTCCGGTGTCTTCCCACAGTCCAAACATGTGTATGTCAGGTCAGTGGGTTTCTCTGTTTTGCTCCCAGGTAGGCGTTCATGCATGGTTGTATGATTTGCTCACATGCGTGTGTGGAGGCAGGGCGTACCTACCCTGCCTCCAGTCCGATGAGCGCTGGCTGCGACCCATGAAAGGACAACCGGGTTCAGACAGTGACGAGATGGAAGACAGCAATCACACTTTTGTAGACATACATTTAACTCACACTTGAGCGCAGAAATACCTGCTTGTTCAGCAATAGTCAGTTATAATTATGTGCATGTGCGCAAGAACTCAAATGTCAAAGTGCTGACAGCAGCTAAGATTCAGCCAGATAATAATTATGAATGGTGTAAGTAAAGGACAACACAAATGAGCAAAGTTCATGCCTAAAATACATGCTGCATGATTCCTCCGCCACTGACGTCACAAAGCCCTCCGGTGCCTGTCAGAGTTGAGTCGCTCCATCCTGGCAGCTGCCAGAAACATGTTGAGTCTTTAGACCTTAACCTGAAGCTAAAACATCAGGTTCTGATAGTCGGTCGCTCTGAAAGTCTGTTGCTGAGTAAGAACCCAGAAAGAGAACAGATGGCAACGAGGAACAACACTGACTGAAATGCTTTTACGTCCATACGAACTCATGGGTCATTTTTAATCATCACACTCTGTATATATATTTTTTTAGCACTTTAAGAATTTTTTCTTAATTCTGCCTCAACATGTTATTTCACAACACCAGCTTCCACCGCTGCCTGAAACGACACAATCTGATCCTTACTTCTAACGAGTTTAAAACTTCGCTCTCACTCTCTCCAGGTGCATTTCCACTACTAATGTGCGCAAGTCTTTGTCTATATTCTGCTAATGTTGAAAAACAACCCCCCACAATTTTGCAATTATGATGTTTCCATTAAATAAGACATAAAATTAAAATCTCATGTGAATATGCTTGATCACGCGCCAAGTCATTAAAAATCCTGGCAGCGACAGAAGAAAACAGTTACATGAAATATATTCTTAATTCAACCATGGTGCTAGCTAGCTAGCATCAAAACTATCGGCCATCAAAGGAGACGTCGACATTTTGTTCAGGTGTTGGAGCGACAAACCCTGGCGACCTGTGCTGCGTTTAACGGAAAATGAAGTCGGTGGTTTTACAGAAGAGGTAAAGATTCAATGACACACAACGTTTTATGAACCGAGCGACGTTGTGAGAGCTGTGGTGGAGTTGTGACTCAATATTAGTCCAGGTATTCAACTGGAGCATAAATCACTAAGCAGGTTTTACATTTTAAAGCAAATGTTTGACTTTGCAAAAGACTCAGACACCAACATTATGCGAACAACCTGATCTCCCCCCCCACCCCCACTTTGCTACATTTTACTTTATATGTGTGCATTGTGCCCAATTACTTTGAAAAAAGAAACCATTCTAAAAGTGTCAATGTTTACTTTTTTTTTTATAAACACACAGCTATCAATTTTAGCAGAACATGAGATAAAAAAATATATATATTAAGTTTTAAAACAATTAAAGCAGATGATGCAAATCTTATTTTATTACCAGGGCAACACGGGAAACCAGACGGATCCAAACCAGAATACAGAGTGCTGAGCGGAGCGCATCCGCCTCCAATCCACAGATCGATACCTCTCTGAACTGGACACAACTCTCTTTTAATCTATTGCCGACACCATTGACTGACATCAAACACTGTAAACTAATGTCTGTCAATTACACAATAGCCACAGGCTGAGAAGAAGAAGCGATTCTTTATGTGGGAAGGTAAACGTGTGAAAAGAAAGTGACTCAATACAGAGTGAAGGTTAGAGGACTAAATATGAAAAATGTTACAACCTTCCGGTCACAAGACGGCTACTCTACCCACAGAGCCACAGTCACCCCTCAGTCGAGGCTAAACTTCCCCGTATCGTCCACCTCTAGTGTCCAGCTCTGGACCGCTCCACCATGCGAGCAGATCTCTGTTGTCAAAGAGCCACCAAACTCCCGTCTTCTGTGTGTCGCCTTGTCCAACGCTTTTTGGCCTGTGTAGGACACAATCACTGTTCCGCCATGTTTATTCCTAGTGTCCATTCTTTACAGCTAGTGCACGCCTTTTCTTTATTTCTTGTCCTTTTTTTCCCTTCTTTTGACATTTTTTTCTTTCCTCCTCTTTTTTTCTGAATTGACTTCAGAGTGAAAACATTTGCAGAACACTTTATGCTGGAGGAATAAATAGACATATTTTCAACATGTAAAACAGTTTTAACATTGAAAGGGGTTAGGGACTCTGTCAGTAGTCAGGGTGCCATGGCTGAAAGATTGTGCTGCAGCCTGACATATTTCACATGCCTGTTCGCTGTTCTGCCCTGTTTTTCTCTGTGAAGATCATTTTCAGCGTGGTGTTTGCACACCCTTTTTGAGTCAACGATACACAAGCTCGCTGCAGCTCAGAACAAAGGCGGGTAAGCTCAGCAATGCCATTTAAAGAAGGAACCCAGACTCCACTGAAGAAAGACTGTGACTAAAAAAAAAATACTTTGAAAATTGCCATGCACAAATAAAGCGTGTTCTCTTAAAATACTATTATTTGAAGGTAGCGCTGCAGCTTCAAACGTCGGCCCTGCTTGTTATGAAGAGGTGTGATGAGCAATAAATGAACAGTTCCTTCAAATGATTGAGTGGGAAGTGAAAGTAATGAATAGCCTCTAAAATGAGGCTACGCTACGTGGGTGGACTTTTCCCACCCATCAACACACACAGACAGAACTTTTTCTTTTTTTTTTTTTTTTTTTTCCCAAATGCGACACTTAAATTGGTCCAGAGCCACTTTGAGGAGGATGGCCGACATGACACTTTGGCTAATGACTTGTCCTGTACGGCAGATATGGACGAGCGTGTTAATGAGGAACATGGATCAGACGTTCCCAAAGAAATCAAATTGCAAAGTCACTAACGTCTCTCTGAAGTGGGACTTTACTCACATCGTTTGGGATTTTTTCTGCAAGATTTGTGTTTGTGTGTGCTGGGGCAGACACATGCAGTGTGGTGGCAGCAGTAGCTCACTATTATGGGACCACACCACAGCGTGTTACACAGAACTCCAAGAAAATATGAAATAAGTCAAGGTATATTGCCAAAATCCAAAGTTTGATCGACAAAAAAAGGATGATGCAAAGAAATTAAGTCAATGTTATCCCCTCACCAAAAACATACCTGGAGTGTTGCTTTGATTCTTCCATGCATGTTTGATGTGTAATCACCCACGGCAACAACTCAGGTGTGCAAAACGTCTGGTTGAACTGAGTGCCGCTTTTGAGACGCAGCCCCTCCTTGGAGCTGAGTTGGGGAGTGACCCCTCCCCTCTGCTCCTTCAGACTAGCGGCGGCAGCAAATAGGAAACACCAGGTGGAACTGCACATCTGCTGAGCTACTTCTCAGTGCAGTGCCGGTAAAAACGTTCTTAAAGGGTTAATGGAGGAGCGACGTTGTAATGACTTCCTGAAGGCGACCTGTTGGTTTCTTAAAGAGACAGAGGCCCAATTTCAAAGCATTAAATTACAAAGTCATATTTCTTTTCAGTTGATTTTGATGTGACATTTTCATATCAACTGAAGGTAGTTACTTGGTTGTGCTATAAAATGGGACTACCTGGCTGGAAAATTTACCATAAAACTGTCAATTCCTTGTTTCATAAAAAGGCATTTCAATGTGATTTTTGCTGGTGCATTCACATGCAAGTTACAGAGATGTGAAGCAACTCTGAGTAATCAGTGTTGTGGGCGAGTCTTGAGATGGCGTTTTTCCCATGAAGAGATTTCTGTAAACATCATTGGTGAGTCATCCAGCGATCAGGAGCTGTGTGAGCAGGATTGCAGCAGCCTAATAGTTTAATCACAAACTCCATCAAATCATCTCTTAATTGGAAATTGCATATGAAACTGCGCTGACTATATTTATTGGGCCCTCCTCTTTATATATACAATAATATTTGTGCCTCCTCTATTCTGCATCGCAACATCTGCATGGTCATATGCATAAATACCAGGTCCACCATCTAAAATCTTATACAATTTTGTAGCTTTTGAAAATAGTTCTCCACTTTCTAAACTGTTCTTTGATTGGTCCCACATACATCCGGAGGTGCTTGGTAGGTAGGTTTGCATTCACCTGCACATTCATTCATAAATCCTGCATCTCTCCTGTGTTTGCCTGTCTCCGTTACTCATTTGCAGCGCCTGACGGCATTTCAGCTCACTTTACTACCAGAGAGAATTACAGTTTCTGGACCACGTGTCTCTCTCTCTCTCTTTTTTCCCACGTTTCTCTATCCAAGGTACTCGAATGAATCAGTCTAGCGCGTAATCCCACTTTACCTTAATTTTTCACGTCCCTCTGGAGCTCTCATTTCATTCGGCTCAACCGAGGCTGTTTCTTCCAGTTTGCCTTCTCGTTTCCGTATTTGATGTCGGGCCAGCCGTTACATTACCACAGCACTTCTTTTTTTCCCCTGAATTTGTGAGCTCTGTCTTTTATCTAAGTAGCTTTTAACTAATATTCTGCTCTAAGCTTTTCGTCCCTTTTCGTCCCTTTGGCAGTTACCAAAGGGACTGCCTTAGTGGGTTATAAATTATAACCCACTAATTTCTGTGGTGGAGTTTAGTTAAGGGCATGATAGTTGCTGAGAGTTCTGGACACTTTTACACAAAATATAATATACTTTTTCTTCTACTTTTAACATTAAAAACTTTAGGATTTTGATCAAGCCTTGAATGAGGATTTAAGGAAACTTTGTACATTTCCATACGTTTGTTTTCGCCATAGTAGTTTCTCATTCAAATGATCACATACTTTATTTAAGCTGCCATAGTGCTACCACATGTCAACACTGGATAGTGACACACCATCTCCAGTCACAATACCAGGTACTTCATATTTATAATGGGTTGGCAGGATTTCTCATTTTGCCCCAAAAAAGTCGATTTCCTCCACCCCCTTTCTTAGAGACAGGAAGTCTCTAAGAATCCTCTCCCCTCCACCCCCTCACACACGTCGTTCAACCAGACAGCTATTTGTAATCCATAGGGGAGCTGAGAAAATGTTATCTAATGGTATCTTTTGCCTTCAGAAATGTCTCGATTCTTCAGAATATAGGTTTAATGTGGCGTTGGAAGCAAAACTCAGAGGTTTTTAGCCCATATTGACATGACGGCATTGGGCAGTTCTGCTCATCCATGATGTAAATGTCCCGCTCCAAAACATCCCAAAGTTGCTCTGTTGGCTTAAAGTCTCATAAATGTGGATGTTATCAAAGTACAACAGACCTTATGTCAGGCTGAAGAATCTAGCTTGACCTTCTTGACTTGATGGTTATGCCCTGCTGGACATAACCATCAGGAAAAACAGGGAAACTGACATTAAAACAACGCCTGGTTGGTACAAATGAGCCTAAAGTCAGCCAAGAAATGATTCCCCACACCACCAACAGCAGCCAAACCTACTGAGAAAAGACAGGACGCCTCCGACACCGAATTCCCACCATGTGAAGATAGGAGCTGAAATGAAGATTCATCTGTAACCAGGCCACATTTTTACTGCCTTTTATTGTCCAGTTTTGGTGAGCCTACATGGATTGTAGCCTCAGTTTCCCATTCTTAACTGACTAAAGAGATTTCCAGCCTGATCTGTTGTAAACAAGACTTTATTTTGTCCACATAACTAATAATCACTAGATTATTTTTTTGTTTGTTTTTGTTTTTGGCCCTTTGTCTGTTGGAAAGAAGATTTTTTTTGTGACCAGTTTCTGAAATTTTCACCCAAACTCACCTCTCACACCAACCCCAGGGTATTTGAGGAAGTAATTGGCGTTATTCGGGAGATGAAAACTGCTGGCTAGTACACTTAAAGTGTCCAGTGAGTGAACTTTAAGTAGCAAAAATGTAATATGAAATGATATTAATGTGAAATTGTCAGTCTTTTTATTGCTCTGTGATCAAAGAATAATTTATACATGTTGAACTACGTGATTATTTCAAACCTGAGATTCACATCTTCAACAAATATTGGAGCCTGACCGTTACTGTAGTACTTAAGTATTTTTGGGTTTCCAGGATGGAGAATTTAGGAAATCCTGAGGATCCACACATCTTAAGAAAGTCTGTTCATTTTCACCGTTTATTATTCTGCTCCAATCTTATTTATCAGAGTAGAAAATAAGCCAGCAGCCCACATTACAGCCACACACATTAAAATAAAACAAATTCTTATTATTTCACATCATCCTCTGATTCTTTTGAGAGAGACATACGTTGTTTTTTTTTGTTTGTTTGTTTGTTTGTATCAAGCAAATTCATTTCTCTGACACTTTGGATTATTCTTAGATATTTGGTTGCTGGATGTGATTATGACCCTAAAGGGATTCAGACCCATAGAAACCCAAACAAACAGTCAGTGCTAACTGTCGCTTTGCCCTCTTGCTGCCTCATTCAGCCCCAGTTTTGTAAGCTATGGTCAATTCTGAAAAAAAGAAAACTCGGATACAAATACAACCCCTCGTTCCTCTCACACCCACACAATGTCATCCAGTTGAAATGGTTTGAATCGCTGGTGCATTAGCATCTACAAAAGGACATGTCTCTTTTCCCTCACTGCTCAGTTGCTGCCGCTTTTCCATTTCATTCGTCATTAACTCTGTATTATCCTTTTCCCCTTCCCTTCATTTTGCAGTATAAAATGATTTATTACCTCCTTTGGTTTGCATCTTTGTTCCTAAGAGACTTTTATTATCACTCTGCCTCCAGGCTACATTGTAATTTAGACTTTTCTCCTGGCCAAACATTTTACTTTGGCAACAACAAAAAAAAAAAGATCCAATATTTTTAGTGATTAATTTTAGTTTTTTCTTTTAAAGATACTAGGGTGTTATGTCCCCAGAAATGCAAGGCATTTTGTAGGGTTTCCTATTTGAGTTCTTCAAAAATACATCCACAGTCCAAGATCTGGCACTGAACTGAGCAAACTTCGGCTGATTCAGTCTAATCTCCGCGTCCAGAACCAGTTCAGGAAGCTGGAAGTCCTAAAAGTTCGAAAAAGAGAAATAACCTCTTTTGTTAGAAACTGTAACGTTAGTTCATTGTTTGGTGTTCTGGATTGTTGAATTGACTAAATCCCTGTTTCTGTGCACATTTGATAATACAAAGTTGTGTTATTGCTCCATTTTGATAAATGGCCACCAAAAACACATGGAAATACAGGGCTAAGTAAATGTGTATGATTTCTATGGATCAAAACAGGCATGATTTGACGCCAAACACATTCATATTATTGGCGATTTTTAGCGCAAAAGTTGCCATCTTGAAAAGTTGTCGTCGACAGAAATAACTGTGATATCTATAAATGATAAAATATGACTTCTGCGGATCAAACTGTGTCTTATTTCACACCGAAAGTGTTTATCGCTGATAAATATTGACAGTTTTCGTGCAAAACCTAATTTTCTTTTACAACCACGGCAAAGCCATCCTGAAAAATGACTGCCATCTTGAATTTTACAGTGACGTTTTTTTCTTATTGTTTCTTTTAAAAAGAAGCAAGCATTTGGAATATCTGTACTAAGGTTAGGTGAAGGATTTTGCTGAAGCGTAGAACTGTTTGCTGCGTTACGGTGACAAAATAGCAGGAAGGGAGAAAAAGGACAAGCCGGTGAAATAAAAGCTGAAGAGCTAAACTGACTTAGTGCACATTGTTTCTGTTTAATTTTAGTCTTTGTGTTCTCACTGCTTGTGTGTCATTTTTATTTCTTTCCAAGTGTTTGTCCTTTTTTTTTTGTCTCATTTCTTTCTTTCTCCATCTCTGGTGTGAAGGAGCCATTAAAAAGGAAGATTAGCTGAAAATAAAACATAAAAGGCATGAATGTGCGAGAGCGACGGGGAGAGACAGGAAGGCTGTGCAAAAAAAACGAGAGCACAGAGGGATGAGTGAGAGCCTTTCCGCTCGCTGTGAGCAGAGATTTATGTCGGCCATAACTTATTACAGATGAACAGTGAGGGAACAAAACATCGGCATGAAAGCTTGCGGAAAGCTATACAATATTCATCGAGTTTTATCACAGCCTCCGGTTCCAACACATCTGTCTTGATTTTTGCCAATTTTTTACTTTTGTATCATTTTCATTTCTTTAATAATATTATACCAACTCTATATTTCCAGTTCCATGTACCAGGCAAACCTTTTATATGTAGCTGCGACGTAACGACCCTTTGACCGTACAAAAGAGCCGATGAACTCATTACGTTCTGTCGATCCTGACTCTAAACTTATACTTTGAAAATGACACATTTCCCCAAAGAGTTCCTCACAGAGCCCTGTTATCACACTGTCTTCAGGGTTTTTTGTGTCCGTCAGGTCGGCAAATAATTAAAATAATGCATCACACGCCACATCTGGGTAAACCCCAGGCTGGATCAGGCAGTTTGGAGCTGCACTGTTTTTAATGACAGAGTGTTGTTTTGTTTTTTTTTAGCTGGAGGGTAGAAGGTACAGTCATCAGTGATTCTGGGTGTGAGCCTCAGGGTCAGTGTTGTGTAAGGTGCTTTAAAAAAAATTAAAAAAATGCTGGAATAATGTTGGGTTTTGGTTAAAATTCAAATCTGACCGGCAGATCAGTACTATTTTATAACGTTTGGAAATTACAAAAATGTGTGTACGTTTCTCACATGAACGTAAAGAGCAAAGAAACACAAACTGAGTGTATTTTTTAGACAGAGAACATTTTGTCATTCTACACATCCAAAAGAACAAAAAAACAAACAAAAGAAAAACAAAAACTGGAGAATCGAGCGATGAAAACAAACCTGCTCCCAAAATAACCAAATTTAATCAAAATGCCTGTACAAGTTATTTCAGTTACAATAATTTATTACATCTTTTACACTTCTTGATATTTTATGTCCTGCAACGGACTGGTGACCTGTCCAGGGTGACCCCGCCTCCGCCCGGAATGTTAGCTGGAGATAGGCACCAGCAACCCTCCCGACCCCACTAAGGGACAAGGGTGTAAAGAAAATGGATGGATGGATGGATGGATATTTTATGTCAATGAAAATTAATAACATTTAATAGAGTAACAAAAAAATTCCCTCTGAAGAAACATCCTTGGTAAATGTTACTAAAGTAAATGATCCTCCTCAGTAAGGAGGAGTAAGAAAAAAACGTTTTTGGTGAATGAAGTGGAGTAGACTTGCTGCTTGTCAGATGACGGAAAACGTTGAAGTATCGTTTCTGCTTCAGCGGTTTAAGCAGAGAGGTAATGAAATACAACAGACACTGACAGGCCTCTGCGTCTGCCTTTCTCTGAAGAACTGCTGAGCGGGAGGAGACAGCCAGGTGAGGAAAAACTGTTCTTATCTATCGATTCACTATTTTTATCATACAGCCATTCGGCTGCTGTTGTTGATCTTGATGAACGACTTTGCTAGCAATGCAAGATAAATAAAAAGCTTCTTCCCTGTATCGTTAATGATATCAGTCATTCTTCAGTATCGATTATGCAATAGGGGCACATCGCCCGTCCAAAACCGATCATCTCCATAATGGATATATGTCTTCTAATTTCCTTTGCTGCATAATGTACATTGCATTTATTCTGGCGTTAGGTAAATGTATCTTGAAGGAAAATAGCACTTAAATAAAAGTCCAACAAGGATATTCATTTAGAATTAAAAATAACTCACCCTGAATTACCATGATAGATATAATGTATGTAATAAAAGTGTCATTAATGAAGGGGTAAAAACTCAACCCAGACTTTAAGTAAGTTTAGGGTCTGGTTCGCAGAGTATGAAGTTAATTTTTTCCCAATAAATTGTAATCAAAATTTTTGGAATTGTAAAGATTTCTTTTTTTTTTTAAACAAAAAGTTTTGTTTAAAAATCTTTTTCTTTTTTTTAATTAAATAACTCATTTTTGTTTCATGAACTAAAAAAAATATTTGCCAAACATAAACTTTTATTTGCACTCAGAAATCTTTTGTTGTGATTTTGGGCCTTCCCCACGATGTCATGTGAGAATCACAAGCAAAACTTTGAGTCACAAACAAAAACTTAGAATAGCAAAAAAATATTTATGACATGNTATATGACTACTTATACTTAATTGTCATAATATATAATTTTAGTATTTCTTTAATTGTTTTAAACTATAAGAATGTATTGAGTTCTGCCCTGGACAAGGGCTTTTACAGGCATCATCCACCGACTACAATGTTTAAAATAAAAAAATATTCAGCAAAAAAAAGAAAAATATACATTGTTGTGCTCACATGACCCAGGTTAGTTTAGTTAGATTTTTGAAAAAGATATATTTTGTGTATATTTTATTCAAATTTCATGCTTTATCCATAGGACCTGTTTTGTCCCTATTCTCAAGAATCACTGAGAGTAACAAAAAAATTCCCTCTGAAGAAAGGGAGGACCCAAATGTTACTAAAGTAAATGATCCTCCTCAGTAAGGAGGAGTAAGAAAAAAACGTTTTTGGTGAATAAAGAGGAGTAGACTTGCTGTTTGTCAGATGACGGAAAACGTTGAAGTATCGTTTCTACTTCAGCGGTTTAAGCAGAGAGGTAATGAAATACAACAGACACTGACAGGCCACTAAAATCTTCTTCCCTGTATCGTTAATGATATCAGTCATTCTTCAGTATCGCTTATGCAATAGGGGCACATCGCCCGTCCAAAACCGACCATCTCCATAATGGATATATGTCCAATCTTCTAATTTCCTTTGCTGCATAATGTACATTTTATTTACTCTGGCGTTAGGTAAATGCATCTTGAAGGAAAATAGCACTTAAATAAAAGTCCAACAAGGATATTCATTTAGAATTAAAAATAACTCACCCTAAATTACCATGATAGATATAATGTATGTAATGTATGTTCTTTTTTTTTTTAAACAAAAAGTTTTGTTTAAAAATCTTTTTCTTTTTTTTATATATTAAATAACTCATTTTTGTCTCGTGAACTTAAAAACATATTTGCCAAACAAACTTTTATTTGCACTCAGAAATCTTTTGTTGTGATTTTGGGCCCTCCCCACGATGTCATGTGAGAATCACAAGCAAAACTTTGAGTCACAAACAAAAACTTAGAATAGCAAGAAAATATTTATGACATGCACAAATGTGTTTTGCCAAAAATAAAATTCACTTCATGAGTCAAAAATGTGTGATTTTAATTTTTTTTTAAAAGTGACATGCATTAACAATTACATTTTTGCTTTTGTTTTTTTTTGTTTTTTTTTCTGCAGTTCCACATTAAAGTTTGATGCAGCTCTTCTTTCCTGAATGGACCATCTTCATCTCCACTGCAGTAGCAAACAGGCAGCTTTTTTATATAGATTACAGTCCACTAAAAGGTTGCATTGTGCCCTTGTTTATATTTTTAATAGTGTAATTCTGTAAAGACAATATGTCTGGTAGTCTAGCTCTGATTTACATATCTTGCTAAATTGCGAGTTTGAATATTGCAATACTTTCCTATAACAAAATAGATCTGCAGATAAAATATCTTACATATGCATAGTTTTATGCTCTATATAGAGATTTTCCTTAACTTTGATTGTATATGTCACAATTTTGTAATGTATCATTGTTTATTAAACTCTGAAAGCTGTGTGGCTTTGTTAATATTCTGTCCTAGAATGAGGTTAGATGTGCCTTTTTTTTTGAGCACCTGCCCCTGTAGTGGTCTCTGCACGGCCCTGACGAAGAGTGGTGGAAAATGGATTTGGAGTTCTTGTTAACAGGTGGGGGGTATTCCTCACCACCATGATGCTTAATGCAGACAAGGTACAGAAGGCTGCCTTAGCTTGTGTATGTCTTCACAATTATTTGTGTAAGATCCGATCTCAGAGATGTAAACGTCCAGCTCTGATGGATACTGAAGATAATAGCAACTGACCTTAGGCAGAACAACCAAATAAAATATACACAGCACTATAGTCTGTCACAACATGTGTTGAGCTGTACATTACATACAAACTACACAATGTTATTTGTTCTTAAAGTGACAGAATACAATATTTTAATAAGTTTTACTCCAACTGTTTATTCTCTTTTTAACAAACTCTTGCTCTGAAAGACTTGGAAATTATTATATCTTATTTTACGATATGAGGTTGCATACATTAGTTTTGTTTTATTTTTGTTGTTTTTTAAACAACAGCAACATATATTCCTGGGAATTCAGGGGGTTACATATATTTACATTAAACTTCAGTCAACAACAACATCAAATCCTTGAAATATAGAAAAAACTTTTTTCAAATAATGAATTATAAAATGCACTATTAAAATAGCTTTTTATAATTTCCATTGTTTTGTTTTATAATTTCCATAGTTGTTGGAAATGCCAAATGTGGTTATGCATAGGCTGTAAATGAGGCTGTGTTTAAAGGTCAGCATTGGGTCACAGTTTATTTGAAGGGGTGTGCATAATACTGGCATAACACCTGTTATGAACATGAAGGAGCTTTTATGAATGCTTATGACTGTTGACATTTGTCAAATAATGACACTTTCACTGCAAAGTTGTAATAAAAGTTGCATTAAAAGTCCATTAAAATTGCCAACTCTGCATTATTTGGTAAGTTATGATATTTTTAATGGCTACAAAGAAAGCTAAAGCGGGAGCGCGACGGAGGATTACATTTTGGGTGCAGCTTGCAATTTGCTGTTCAGTCTAGAAGTTCAAATGATGTAGTGAATGCTGGCGGGCCTGAAAGAACAAAGAGCTTCTTGCTGACAAGATAAACATACAGCACGTATGCTGCTTATAGTGATGGGAATGTGACGGTAGTGTATGGAGGTGGAGGGATATCACATTTGTTTTAGTCAGTTGCTGTCAGCATGTAGATGAAGTGGGAGATTATAAAGTGACTACTGTGACGGAAACCTGCAGGCTTTGTGTTGACTATGAGGCATGAGGTCATTCAAAAGAACTGAATCAGGTTCTGTGTCAGGGATTGTGAGGCCTGATGAAATAGTCTTGGCCAAATGTAGTAATGCATTAAAATGACGCTGTAAATAAAACCTTTAAAAAGTTGTTTTCAACTAAGGTGCATTAGTTGAAGTTAATTGCAACGCTGTTAAGCTGAATGATTTCCTCCTAGTGGGTCAAGTGAGGAGACTAAATTATGCTTCTTTTGGCTTCTTTTCTAAATTCGTAATTTGAAGCTGTCCTCACTTGACAAGGAATAGATTAAAACCTAAAGAAAAATGTTCTTGTGCAGATTCATCCTCTCCTGCTCGTTCTGTTGCGTTGTTATTTATTGGCCTTGGCATTTCTCCACGGGTGCTCGTGTGGCCAGCTGTCTCTGACAGACCAAGACCCTTCAGCTACGATATACTAAAGGAGACAGAAGACCAACGGAAGGATGTTTTTGCTTTTTCTTTTCTCTGCGAGCGCTACTGCATTTCTATCCAATGCTCAAATTGTAAACTTCTGATTGTTTCATGAATCACAACAACAACAAAAACCCAGCGAAACAAAGCTGGGTTTGTTTAACATTTTATAATGTTATTCTTATAAAATATCAAGACTTGATGATTCAACAACATCCTGTGAAATATCTTTGTGATGACTTCCAGGAAATGCTTCTTGAGTTCAGTAATGACCCTCAACCAAGACTAATGGTGCGTTCACACCAAATGCGTTACATGCGTCCAATGTTTCAGGTTCGATGCGTGTGCACTTTGAATGCAGAAGCTTGACATCTAGGGTTTCAAGCATCTGGTTTATGTTCAAAGTCTAATGTGGAGGCTCGTCGAGGGCTCGTCAGCTCTAGCCATTGTTTTCCGTTGCTGTTTACGCTTTAAACACTCCATGCCGTTCAAATCTCGCCGAGCAAGACACTCAAAACGCTCCCCAACGCTCTGCAATGGCCCTACATTGCACAGTTCAAAATGCTTTTGGTGTGGACGCACCATAACTTCACCCAATTTCTCAATTTAAGTGACTCTGTATCTTTTATTTTTACCATTTTAGCAGTCATTCTGCTATCACCAGCAGACCTTTATTAACACAACTGGGATCAGGAAACCAAAGAGGTGTAGCTTACAACTCGTAGCATCTGCACGATGCATATGAAGGTAAATTCCTCATAGGTCCTTATGCAGGATCATCAGCATGTCATTTTCTGCATAAGACTGCTGATTGAAGCATCTTGACCATCAGAAGGACACTGGAAAATCACGCAGTAGGCCTTACTCTCTGCACACATGCTGACTCATGATGTTGTCTTTCACTGTATTGTATCACCTATCACACTTTTCAATCCTTTTCTGCTCCTTTCCAGACTTAGGCTACCTTCCAAAGTGAATTAGTGCTATAATATCGGTGGATCGACTTCAACTCCGTTAACACAAACTGATAATTTAATTAAATTATGGCCCTGAAATGACTTAAGACACCTTAGATGTCTTGCCACATCCTTTCCCACACCACAAAGTGCAGATATAAACTTTACAAAGAAAGTTTGTAAAGTTGAAATGTTCAAAGAAAATGCTATTTTCTGACAAGAATAAAATGAGTCTGAACTTTTCTGTTGGCTGCAAAAGCCACTGGGAATGACATGAGATCCCATTGGAGATTTGTTCTTTGGGATCCTGTGGAAGAGGCTTTTTCAAAATCTGAGATTTTTCCTTCAGCGGATAAACGGAGATTCAGGTCTTTCAGGAGAGAAACGCCTGGCGTCCCACTGGTCTAGATCCCACTGCAAATGTTCAGCAGGTTTACAAAAATAAATGGTTGGTCAGAGAAGACAGTGATTTTATTACTGCTTAAACCAAGTCATTTTATTTTGTGAACCATTTCACCACTGAAAAATAAAAATAACTGATAAGACTAATAATGTTTTGGATGCTCATACACTCCCCACTGCCTTCCCTTTCAAATGCCACCCTGGGCAAGTGTCCACATGGCCCATGTCAAAACCTGGTGACGCAATAAAAACATACTTAATTCATGACAATAAATAAACGACTAAAATACAATAGCTGAACAACATAGTAATATAGAAAGTAATAGAAATTACTCCCTTCCCCATTTCCATATGTACATTTTGTGCACCACAACATGGAAATAGTTTCATAAACACTGTTCATTTTTGCGTCTGCTAGTTTATTCATCATTTTTACTCTTTGAATTGTTGTCACCGAGAGAATTACCTTTGAAATGACAGCCGGAAACCCAGTAAACTGAGTGAATGAGCGTGCAGCACGATAGCAGAACTACGTGAAAACAAAACGGCAACGATGCGGTTTTAAAAAAATGATGTCATCACATTTTGCTACATACGAGAAAAAAAATAACGGCATATTTTTTAAGAATGGCAATCCAGAAACGCACTGTCCAAATTGAAAGGATGCTCTGTGAAAAGATGAAAAAAAAAAATGTCATCATGTCCTTCTCATGTTTGATATCAAGCCTGGCAGGCCCTGTAAACAAGAGTACTTCTCCAAACTCAGACTGCAATATTACTTAAAAATATGATCATGCTTACAAAATTCACATTTAATTCATAAATGAGAATATTTGATGCTTACTCAAGTCGGCATCAGATGAATACGGGCGATTAGAAAGTGACGTCTACAGTGGTGCTTGCGACTCAATAAAGGCTTCAGTTGTTGTTTATGTAACCACCGATGAGCATTGTGTTCATTCAGCCATGCCCAGCACAACATTAAATGGAAAACACCGCCCACATTTTTCCTTTCACTTGTGATATATTCATTCCTGTATTTATTTATTTTTTTCAGTTTTCTTTCCGTTATTGGTAACACAGCTGTGTAGTTTTCCTTATTCAGACAAGCCAGCGGTTAACAAAATCACAAGGCGTCACTGGCACATGAATGTCACAAATACAGTTTTCTTTTTTCTTATTTTTTTATTTTTTATTTTTATCTGCACTCGGATGCACATGATGGCCATGGAAACGGCACGCAGCGGTCAGATTTATCTCGCACGCAACCCTGTCTGTGTTTTGCCAGTGGGTCTCGGTGTGCTGCTGCTTTGTGTCTGCTTTGTGTCCCGTGTTGCACGTCGGCTGCCAACACTGGTCGAGGTAGGAGCAGTTGGCTCCAGAGCCAGCAGAGGTCTGTGTCATTTTTGGGGAAAGTGCAAACCTTCTTGTGCAGAGCATCGCCTCAGCTGTTGTCTCCTGCAGCGTAATCCTATAATTAGGTCTGTCATGATAACAAATGTTGATAAATCATCTCGGTAATTAATGTGATAATGTTTTTGTTTTTTTTGTTTTTTTATTTATTCAAGTAATACATTCATAATGACTTAATGATTTAAGTTTGCCCTCTCAAAGGTCAATAAACTTTGATTTTCTAACACTGGAACTGGTAGGTATCTTGAACACTCATTATAAAACAATAAATAAAGATGAATTAAATAGAAATGCAAACCACTTTCAACCAGAACCATAAATAAAAGGGAATATGAAATCTCTGTAAACCAAATTACCCTTCAAAAGATATTAATCATCAGAATGGAAATTATCGAGCTCATTTTAATTTATCATGCGATTAGCTGCTTATGGCGACAGGCTTATCTGTACCGTAATTATGTTATAGCACGTTTGTGTCTGTGGACTGATTTCTTCTTTGTTTCAATACTAGAGAGAGGGATGTGTGTGCTGCCAGCGCTTGTAACGACATTGACATAAAACATGTCATTGTTGCCAAAATTTGTGGCCATTGTGTTAGGAGATAGGCCCGGTGTTAAAGGTCATAGCATGGAGAGGACTTTGTAAAAAAATGCCCCCGAAAATCTAGTTTCCCACGTCTCCTTTGTCTCCATCATGCAAAGTTACAATTCCTCAAGCAAGACATGAATTTATTATAGCTTGCTTTAATATTTACATATTTACCTCATTATTTGCTAAAAATATGTTTTGTGTTGTTTGTTTTTTTTGATTGCTTGTTTAGACTTATATTTTACAGCCACTTACTTAGTTATATTGTATTTTAAATGGCGCATGGAAGTATTTAAACAAAATAATTTTTGACCTGCAGGTTTTAGAACCAGGCTATTAGAATTGTAAAATGTGATTTCTTTATGTAACATCCATCCATCCATCCATCCATCCATCCATCCATCCATCCATCCATCCATCTTCTGCTTATCTGGGGTTGGTCGTGGGGGATTTTGGGGGTAGGAGCGTAAGAAGGGATGCATGATGTTTGTTATGGACAATCCATGACAAGCACATAAGTCCAGCAACAGAGCACCTCCCAACCAAGCCCCTCCAGGTCTCAATGTCATTGCCCATGTTAGGGGTTGAAGTCCCCCAGCAGAACAAGGGAGTCCCCAGAAGGGGCACTCTCCAGTACCCCCTCCAAGGACTCCAAAAAGGGTGCAATCTGAACTGATGTTCAGATTACCTGACTGTAATCTGATGTTCAGGTTACAGTCAGAACCCGTCCTCCCACCCGTAGCCAAAGGGAGGCTACCCTCTCATTCACTGGGTTAAACCCCAACGTACAGGCACCAAGATGGGGGGCGACTAGTATGGCCACTCCTGCCCGGTGCCTCTCACCGTGGGCAACTCCAGAGTGGAAGTATGTCCAGCCCCTCTCAAGGAGACTGGTTCCAGAACCAGAGCCATGCATCGAGGTGAGACTGACTATTTCTAGCCGGAGCCTCTCAGCCTCACACTCCGGCTCCTTCCCCAACAGAGAGGTGACGTTCCACGTTCCAAGAGCCAGCTTCTGCAACCGAGGATCGGATCTCCAGGGTCCCGCCCTCGGCCACTACCCCGTCCCACATTGCACCCGACCCCTTTGGCCCCTCCTGCAGGTGGTGAGCCCATTGGGAAGGGGGACCCACCTCGCCTCTTAGGGCTGAGCCCGGCTGGACCGCATGGGTAAATGCCCGGCCACCAGGCCCTCGCCAGGGTGCCCTTCCTCCAGGCCTGGTTCCAGGATGGGGCCCCGGTGAGGTCTTCTTCGTCATAAGGGGTCTTCGGGCTGTGCTTTGTCTGATTCCTCCCTAGGGTCTGTCTGACTTGGGTGACCCTACCAGGGGCACGGGGCCCCCGACAGCACAGCTCCTAGGATCATTGGGACACTCAAACCACTCCACCACGATAAGGTGGCAGCCCACGGAGAGAACACAGTTGTGTTTATTTAATCTCAAGTGTCTAGCAAGGGATGGAGAAGCGTTGAATTACCAAAGAGTTTTTTTTTTTGTTTTTTTTTTTTTTTTTTTTGTCAAAAATATTTTACAAATAAGATTCCCCAGTAATCCATCAAAAAGAATCTGCGGCATTGACGCCACGCAGACTCCCTCTGGTTGAGCCGTCAGTCAAGGGGAAGAAAATCGACTGAAGCAAAAGACAGCATGTGAGCGAAAGACTGACAGAGACTATAAGCCTGTGCAAGTGCTTTAGCAATAAATAGCCTCTATTTGTAACTTCCAGCTTTGCTGCTACTTACTTACTCGATGGTTCTTACATCCCTCTTCAAAATCTTTTTTTATTTCCAATTTTTTTGTTGTCTTTCCACAGACTTACAGTAAAAAAAATGGTATTTTTTTCAGCATGAGATGCTTTTACTCCTACCTAAACTCGGTATGAGTCTGAAATGATTGTGCTACAAAAGACGCCGAGGATGCAGGCGCTCTTGAGGATTACACAGGATATTGTTTTTTTCTTTTTCTTTTATTCTTTCTTCATCCACCATATTCTGACATTTATGACGTGTCTCAGTGTTCATACTGAAATTTCAGGGAGGAAAAATTTCATTCTAGCAACTCTCATCCCCATGCTCACATCCCCTAGCCGACAGGATGTTTTTGAGACTCCCATTGACGCACTCAAACGTCTTCTTGTTTGTTCTATGTTACAGTTTCTGTTTTGTTTTGGGGTTTTTTCCCCTGGTTGAGCGTCCATCCATCCTGATTTAAGTAACGACAGGCATAAGAAGAAAATTCAAGCATTTCCTTCGCCTGGAACCTTTTTACATGACAGATGTGTGAAGTGTTGAGCTGTGACGGAAATGGAGGCTCAAAGACCAGAGGATTACAGCGTTGGGAAAAGGGAACGAAGAGAAATCTCCAACCACTGCATGCATTTTTCACTTTGTGCCTTCACAGATAGCAATTGTCCTGATTGCCTGAAGCCTTTAATGTTCATATCCAACATGACTTGCTGCTGGGGATAATTCTCTTTCACACTGTCACCGGCTGAATGACATAACAACCCCCACTTTCAGCATCATCCATTCCAGTGTCTGCAGCATAAAATTATACAGACTGAAAAAAGACAAAAAAAATTGCCCAATTTAAAATATTTTATGCATTCTTGTTGATGTTGTAATGGAATAATGACACGCTAATATAATAAATCTTTAAACTCCAGTAATTTTTGAGAAACGCTTCAGATTTTTCATGAACGCAGCAGGTGTCTGGCTAATATTGCTCTCTCTACAGCAGACAGAGGAAGTAATTTACGTTAGTGACAAATGGCCAGAAGTGAAAATCATTCACTTGTGCCACACTTCGGCACAAAAGGGGAAAAAAAACAAAAAAAAAACAAACAGAACTGCAGTAAAGAAAATCGTACAAATCTGCCTTAAAGTTTTGAGTTTGTGTTCCCATAGAATCAGTTTCACTCAGAATATTTATTTGGCTTCCCAGTTGATTTTTTTTGTCTCTGTGCTTCCCTCTACATTATGTTTTGTGCATATGTATATAAATCCTTCATTTCTGTAAGCTAGACTTATTGTCAGGGGACGTTTTAAAAATGTTTTATTTCTGTTTATTTACAAAGTACAGAGTTTCATTAACTATAAGAACAATATGTTTCAGTTTGCAGTATTCATCAGGATGATCAAAAGTCAGTTGCAGTTTGTGGCACAGAAACACCACACACAGTCATGTTATCATAAAGTTTTACTTTAGTTCACAGTTCACCAAGTGAAGCACATTGTATGGATTATTTATACACAGACTGATGTTTCCAAGCCTTTATTTTTTATAAATGACAAAAACACAACATGACCAGTAAAACATATTCTTCATCAAATCACATTCGAATTTATTGAATATGACGTTTACATTCAGTAAATCAGGAACAACCGTTAAAACACACTTTCTATTAAGCCCACGTTTTTGTATCAGGGATGTTTTTGTAAGCGAATGCAACACATACAAGAGATTTTAACACAAAGTGACACAAAGGCGAGGCTCTCGTGAAACTGAGAGCCATTTTCACAACACAGATGACTCTCCCTCCGTTGTTCCCTCTCTCTTTTCCCAGAAGGAAGTATCGCCGTTGAATTTTTCCGATCGTCTTTTGTCATTTCTTCTCGCCTCGGAGCATCCTGACATTATGCTTGCGAGGGTTTGTCTCCGTGTAGTTCCTGGATAAATGGAAGAGAAATATACACAGCATATTTGTGTGTTTTTAAAAATGTTTCAGATCAACAAATGAAAACGGAGAATGAGGGCTAAACTGTGTGTTCTGTAGCATGGCAACCATTACGTTGACAACCAAAGATACGGGAAGATGGGAGTTATGATTCAAGAAACCATTGAAACAATTCCAGTTTATTTTACTCCCTATCCGTCCCTCAGGATAGAAACCTGGGAGTCTCCAGCTTCCAGCCCTGTGTGGGAGCTCCTGGTGATGGATAGTTACCAGAGTCACTAAGCCTCTGCATCCCTCTGCTTGTTCCCGTCTTCCTACTTTTCAGCTATTTGACCTCCATGTTGTTCAGGGCAGCAGCTTTTCTCTTCTTTACAACAACTCTAAAGTCAGGTCATGATCTGTCGCTCAGCGTAAGGAGCTGCACCTGCCTGTCTACGCGCCACACAGATGGACAATTCCAGATCCAAGAGAGTGTTGGGGAACAAAAAAAAAAAAAAAACCTTCAGTAAGACATCATCAGTCACACTCTGTGTGCTGATTTAATTACAAAATGCTCTGACTGAGTCTAATACATGCCCGCGTGTAGCTCCATTAAAACGGAGCAAAATTTGTCGCTTAGAGACACACACACAGTGCATCTTCAGTAAGTCATATTATCATTCTCAAACTCAATTAAACATCATATCATAATTTTTGCTACTTTTCCTTTTGAATTGCGTTAGCACTGAAGTCTGACATCAATATGTCACACTATGGCAAACCAAAATGAAGGAACTAGTCATCTTTTCTGACTGCAATTTTAATTCATAAAATGAAGATTTTAATGGTAATTTATTCAGTGAAGAGGAAAGAGTCTAGAGAAAAATCTGGGAGCAGTAGCTTGAGACCTAACAGACCGGCACCTTGATACTGGATTCAGAAGTTTTTCATTTAGAACTTTGTACACACAAAAAAAATTAAATAGGCAAGAAAAACTTTAAAAATTCTTACCTGATAAACTTTACACTCACACAGTGATAAATGTGAAAGAAAATTCCATGATTATCATCATAAATACAATACTACAACTACAATACTAAAAACTCAGATATTCTCTGACATTGTAAACTCAGGAATTTATTAGGAAAAAAAAAGACTTTGGCTCTTTTTCTTGTTTCAAAATCATATTTGATATTGCAGCCTATGAATACCTTAAACTGGATCCAGAAATTGAGATATTTCAATTTTGTATTCAACAGCTGTCAGTCACCATCTGGCTGGTACAGAGAGCTAAAGAATGTATTATTCATAACTAAATCTTTACAATATGTCATTTGCTCTAACAAAATTAAGTCAGCTATTTTATCCAAACTAAGTATAATGACAACAAGCTGAAACTGCTTGTCTCCGACAAAAACATAAACAACCTGCTGTGTCAAGATACATGCTGCCGTTTGTCCTTTAGCTTTTCTTTTTGAAAAAAAAAATAAAACAATAAAACAACAAAAAACGCTGAAATAATCCTGAACATATCTCATATTTGAAGGAATGTCAGAGATAATTAAAGTTACCGAGAGTGACCATACCCAGTGCTGTTCATCGCCGTAGTTTCCCATTAATTATCCATTGATGTTTCCAAGGTTTTCTTAAAGGAACGGTACACGTCATTCATAATAGGATTATCCGAACTGTGTGCAATGGCCAGGTGTCATGAAATGGTGGATGTGGTGAGGATGAGGACGCATGCGGACCCAGGAGGTAGGTGAAAAGTGATGATTTTAATAATAAATAATACAAGAACGGAACAACGGGGAACAGCACGGAGAAACAGGCGACATACGACAGCAAACGACAAGGATCTGACGAGAGACAAGGACAACAGGTAGGTTTAAATACACACGAGGTAATCAAGGGGATGAGACATACCTGGGAAACAATCAACGGGGAGGACAGGACAGAGACTCACAGGAAAACAGGACTGAACAATCTCAAAAATAAACACACAGAAACACGGATCGTGACACCAGGTGCCAAACCAAGAGTGTTGTTTCGTCAGAAACCAGTTTGTCTGCTGGCAGTGGAAAGACCGAGAATTTTACTTGTATGGGAAGACGACTTGAAAACCACACATTACTAAAAATGTATGAAAAAAAAAGACAAAAAAAGTCAGTCTTTTTGGCTGCAACGCGGCCAAACAGGAGAATCCCCCAAAATGTTGGGGGGCCCGCGAAACTGACACAGGTCCCCCAGAAGCAAGTCTGGATGGTGGAGTCACTGGGAGCGGACCCCTCAAAGAGGACCGGACCGAGGATGACGACGGAGACGGACCAGCTGCAGGACATCCGGTCAGTGGAGGAGGCGGACACCTAGCAGGACTTCTGGAGGAGTCAAAGGGGAAACAGGAGTCTTTGACTCCGCTAAAGACTCACGATGAATCCGACAGGCCATGGCGCAGGCGCAGGTATACGGCCAGAGGTCCTGACAGGCCGGCTGGAGGTTCAAGGATGTGCCGTGGAGCAGCCACTAGAGGCACCGGGAGGCGCTGAGGGGCCGGAAACGGCGGCAGCATCTTAGGGCGCCGGAAGAATTTTAACATGAAATTTTATTCTGTTATGATATTAACTTAATATATTTAAATCAAAATACGATATTTTCAGTTATCTTATTGAAAATAAGTTACTACATTAAATTGCCAACCATATGTTGTATTTTACATAAGCAATTCCAACTTTTAAAAAATTTGATTATATTATTAAGTATAGAATTAAATAATTTCAGTGTATATAAAGTAAGAATGTCAACATTCTTACTTTATATGCAAGTAAGACATAAACCAACTGATAAACCATATCAGTTGGTTTATGTCGAGGGTTAAAAATAACTTTTGCTCCATTCAGATAAACTCCATGGTTTCATCTATTTTTACTCAGCTGTCACACGGGGCTGTTAAGAACAGACTCATCTGAAGGTTGCTATGATTCAATTATCCACCCTCTGTGATCTCAGACTTCAGCCTTGAGACGCTCTGTGTGCTAATTGGATGCTAACAGCTAAGTAGCAGTTTCTCTCAAGGGATTGTCTAAGACAAAACTCGTCTAAAGACTTTTCTTCTGTAATGTGGCCAGTCAGTACAATCTGACTTTAAAGCTCAACACGTGTAACATCTTAACTCAAAACAGAAATTAATGAGAGACAATTTCTGGTTTTGAATTTCTCCCTGTGCAAAACCTGTCGAATCAGCGACAAAGAACACGGTGCGTTCATATCCCCGTTTGATTACATTTAAACCTTCAGCTACACGAAGTGGATCATGTTTTAACAAGTTTTTTTGTTTAATCACATTATTTTTGTCTTTTGTTATCTTCCTGTTATGTATTTTCCCGGTTCTGCTTCTGAGTGGGAAAACAAAAGGGCTGGCCTTGGAAGGCTCTGACATCGATTGAATAAAGGCTAAAAATCCCACTTGCTCAGAGTTGCTTTCAACCCATAATCACTGGAACATTGACCAACATGATGTGTATTGATGACACTCATTAAGATGTAAAGTTTACTATTTTCTCATCTGGTAACCTGATGATGCTATTATGACTTTTTGTGTTTGTTTTTATGACATAAAGCTCTTTGAATTTCCTCGTTGCTAAAATCAGATATACAAATAAGATTGATTGATTAATTGACCTATGATTCTCCTTCTCGACCCTTAAGCCAAGCCTTTTAGTCAATCCGCTCTCTGGTTCTGATTGATCGCTTCTGCTCCCGGTCAGAAGCGACCAATCAGATCCAGGAGGAGGGTCTTAGCGCTGTCAATCAAGCCTGTGATCTCAGACTATCTTGTAATCTGCGACCTAGTATGGATGATGTATCCATCATTAGCTTTCACACTTTACACTGCAAAACTTGTTTGTAATTATATAAACTTCTGGCAAGGGAGACAAGAATAAGTTTAGATATGAGAAATAATTTTTAGAATGTGATATAGAAGAAGCAAAATGAGTTGAAAGTCAAGAATAATTCATAAACATGCTCAGACGTTTAAGTTTAATGCCCAAATTAACCCTTAGGGAGGATTAAACTACAAATTTTTCCAGACCAACAGCTACAAGCAACTTACATTTATAGAGCTCTCCATCCTGTCTATGTTTTTTTTCTGTGAATGGACGGATGGAGTAAAAGTTAATTTTTAGACAATGGAACAAGAAATAAAGTCTGGGACTACAAAATGTGTTCTCTTTTCCGGTTTTCTCTTTCTATATTTTCTAAATACCAAAATGAAAATTCCAAAGTATTTTGCATATAGTGTAGTATAGGAATCAACGGTAAGGATTAATGAATAATGACACTTTTAACACTTTTGTTTTCAACAGTAAAGACACAAAACACACAATCCCCCACCCCTCCCTCTTTCTCTCTACAGGCATGCAATCATTTTAAGTGCCGTAAGACATTTTTGACAGGCACACTTCAAGTACTTTCTCACCTTTAGAGTTAATTTCAGTCCCCCGTTACCAAGCTGGGGCCCCCTTTGGTGTGCTTTCCTCAAAGGCTTTTCTTTATGAGAGAGCTACAGATTTCTTCTGATCAAGCTTTCAGAGTAAATAAATCGACTTTGATTGTTGCATGACTCTTGAAGATGTGTCAGTTCTGTCTTTTGTTGTTGCTATGGAGAAGCAGCCAGCCTCCTGTGCAGTGGGAAGCATCTCTTCTCGTTCTGGTTTGGCAGAAAATGCCGTGGGGCTCCTTTGTGGTGAAAAGTTCAACTTTTGGAAGCACTTTTGCTGTGCTGAAAGTGCCGCCTCGACGGTTTGCTAGCTTGAAAGCAGCGGCCTCAAGTTCACAAAGTAGAAGATTTCGTGTTCAGAAATGCGATGACTGTATCACATTCACAAAGCTATTTGTTGCAAGCATATGCTTTAAAAGAAAAGAGAGAAAACAGCTAAATGCCTGTACTGGCTTTATCACAGGTACATTAGATAACAATAGAAAAAAATTAAGACACACATGTCTACTGAGGAGCATGTTGTCTTATTGTACAGTATATTCTCTCGGTATTTGCTTGTTTAAGTGTGTGTTAAGGAAGCCCGGGTTGCTTTAGTGCTACAACTGAATCTTTGAATTATTGGCTCCCGTGTCTCTTATCCAACTCTTGACGGTACACCGCAGATTGATAAGTTCGTCAGGCACAGTGATACACCAGCTGAAAAATGAAAGCTGCGGTTCTCCTACAGAAAATAGTTGTGTAATTGCACACACTTCACACTGGATCTATAGAGCTTTATAGAGGCGATACAATTGGAAAAGTTTCAAGCGATCTATCTTTTTCCACTAAGGAACAATTGTTTTTCTTCTTATTATCGTCTAGTTGCTAGACTGCATTGGAGACTGTTAACTTTCTCTCCTCGGGGCTCTGTGGCTTTTTGCTTCCTTTGCTGTCGACTGGCAGGACTTGTTTGTTTTCTACCTGCCAATTTCTTCTCCATGCCTTTCTGCCTACCTGCCATCTGCCTTCTTTTATTCTTCCCGTTGAAGAAGATAATTTAAAAAAAATGAAAAGAACAAACTCATCTCTCTTCACAGGCAGTAATGCAGCTTTTATTTGGTGTTATTGTTTATTCACTTATATACACGTGGCTCATCTGCTTCTATGCTGTCCCAATCCGTTTAATGCATGATGGAGCAACTCTGCCTGGGGGAATTTGTCATTTTTTTCCTCTTAACACCTTTCACAAGTACAATTGTCTTTAAAGAAATATTCACTTTAGCATATACCAATGCTTGTATTATTTGGTTTATTCTTTGCAGCCTTTTGTTCCAAACTTTGGCAACCTCTATGCTGCTTTTCATTCATTACCTTTATTTATTTGGCCCTTCACTGTCTTTTTCCTTCACTGAAATACCTTAGGCTACATCCACACAGCAGGCAAATGTGACCCAGAACCAAATTGTTTTCTTCTTCAATGCAGTATGAATGGCCCACTTCCGATCACTTCACTCAAAAAACTACTTCCATATATGATTCTAAATCAGACGTGTATCTGATTGTTTTCAGTGACTGCAGTCAGATTGGTCATGTCGAGTTTTATCCGACTATTAGATCATCGACATATCGTAACTCTTCACCAGAAGAAACCAGACCCGGTAAAATCAAGATGGAAACAATGGCTTTTAATTATGAAAAATGTCTGTGTCACCAAAGCTCATCACGTCAGTCCAAACAACTCATCCAAACAGAAGTTGCAGTCAGTGCTCCACAAAATGACATTTCAGTTTGTTGTTCATTTTTTATTAGCTTCTTTTGTGTTATGATTTTGGGACAATCCTGTTGGCTCCTAAATAATTTTGAATAATTGAATCCATAGACGGTGGCCTTCAGTAATAACTCCCATAAACAGTGTGTGACATGCTGTTCTTCTGAAGATGTGGGGTCGCTTTGGGGTCATAAATCATTCACACAGACGTCTGATCGTGGCCATTATCATTCAGTATGAACAGCCACACAAGAAAGGGAAAAAAAATGATTTCAGCAAGAAAAGACCTGATGTGTGGATGTAGATTTCCTTAAAAAGACATTTGTATCAGCCAATGCCATTAGGCAAAACCCTTTTTTTTGTTGATAGTTTGATTCAAATATCCACACTGCAGTCCATGCTCCACCTGTAAAAATCAACTGATGAAAAGCAATATTTGCTTAGCAGGTTGGTAAAACTGAACGTTACTTTCTTTCTGTGCTATACAGCTGATTTAATTAAAATATACACCTCCTCTTTTTGTATTAGGTCATCATATTACCGTCTGTGAAAATGTGCTATATATAAATTTATTTATTTATATATATATAAAGAAAAAACTTCTACTTAACCTGAGATTAAATCAGTTCACAGACTGCGACTTTGATTGTGTTTTGTCTCGAGTCAAGTGGGCAGGTATGGACTCGACCAACCGCGTCATGATTTGCGGTATGAGGTGGTGAGGAAGATGCGATGAACCCAGGTTGTTGAGTGAGAATGATGATTTTAATGGTGAAAAATACAAAGTCCTGGCAGCACAGAATGAGCAGAAGGCTAAGAGCTCAAATACTGGTAGCAACAAACAACTGATGGAAGAACAGACGTAAGACCAGACAGCTTGACAAGACAACCAGACAAGGACCCAACAAGGAACACAGGTGGAATTAAAGACACAGAGGGGAATCAGGGAAACGAGACACAGCTGGGAACAATCAAGGGGTAGACAGGACAACATGGAGACTAAATAGACACAGAAACCCAAATGACTACAAAAAAAACAAAAAACAAATCCTCACCGACCGTGTCTGCCACATCATTTTTTAATGATGGTTCATCTTGCTTCCTTTCATAGAATAATTTCTAGACTGAAAAACTCATAACTTCACATCATGGATCGTCTAATCTGACATAATCTGTTTCATAACATAATAACGTCCAAGATGTTATGATTAAGCACATCTGTTCCACAAATGAACAAACTTGAGTCTCTGAGAAGGTTAAGAGGGCAACCAAACAGGAAAACGTTGCATAATGTGAGCAGATCACAGAGGTTAACAGTAATACTCGTTAACAGGTTAAAGGTCAGCAGTGGCTAAACAATTTCAAAGCTCAGGCGGGATGATTTGAATGATCACAGTCTGGCACATTTTTTTCCCCGTGAAATTCGACGATTGCGTGAATGCGTCGGCACAAATGAGGAAATCTGCCTTAATTAATGAGCCTGACCGCGAGCGGCGAAGGCCCTTCAGTGCTGCTCGGGAGGAATGCCGCTTCTGCTTCTAAAGGAACAGCCACGGCAAGTCATAAAATGTCATCTTAATTATGAATGAATGCACGCTCAACAGAAAATTACTTCACAGTAACACACTCACAGGCAGACAGACAGTGAATACGAACGCAGACGAACCTGAGCGCAGCAGAAGATGGGTGTCTGTTGTCAAACCAACACAAGATGTGCCCGGCGCACATAAAGTTTTCTGAAGCTTAAAATGAAGTCCTGTTGTGAAATGTGTGTTGGATGCATTTGGCATACAGAATTAATTTGTGGTTAACCATTTGTGACAATTATGCTTTTTTTTTTTTACTCCAACTGTCTGAGTGTCTCATTAGCGCTGCAGTTTGGAGATTTAGTTTAAGCTGTTAAATCCTTCCCAATGTTAGAGTCTCAGCTATGCATCAATGAACACTGAATTGTTCCTACGCAGGAATAAAATAGGTTTTGCATTCAGTAACACTACATGTCAATACTTTAGGTTATTAACTAAATCAACGTGACATGGTGCTTGCATCTAGCAGCCCGACCTCTCAGTGACCTGGTAACTTAGCATGCTTTCTACATTTTGCACAGTTCAGTGATTCATTTTTCTTTGCTTGGAATGGCAGTGTTCTCAAATAGATACTAAATAATCCTAATCACACTGTGACAGACATGTGTCCAACCTGCATTCTTAGGCACACATTTGAAAGTCTCTATTCTACTAACTAACATTGATTTCCCCGTAATGGTTTAAATATGAATCAGACCTAAAACTCAGTAAGCGAAACAGGAAAGATTGAACAGATTTTATGATAAAAATCAAAATGGGAGAGACTACTGGCAGCTACGCGGGTCAGATTCTTTGATGAAGGGTTGCTGCGTCATCTGCTAATGGTGAGCCATCTCGACTGACTGAAAGCAATTGATGCAACAGTAGAGGATTGAAGAGTCCTTTTAAGGTTTCAGCCGAATGTAGAGGGGAATCCTCTGCACACTGGAAATGCCGGATGATGACGCCACAGAGCACAGAAACTCCTGTAACAGGGCGAGTTAGATTACGCGCAGGATCAGAGCACACCGTGTCTACAATCCCCAAAGATCGGGCAATCGGTCCAGGACAGAAAGGACTGATCCAGAATCTGTGAGGGAGTAATCAGATTCCAGGCGTGACGAGAAAACGTCAACTTCACAGTTCAAGCAGGGATCAGGAAGACATGATGGTCAGGAGGTAGAAAACGGGTCAGACACACGATGAGGGGCACGACAATGAAAACACTGGAAGGCTGTGAGATTAAGAAAGACGATCCAAGTGAGCGGATGATAAACAGGGCACAAAGTGGCATCAATCAGTTCTGTGAATTTATTGTGTTTAGTCACCAATCCACTGATCCTGGTGTATCCCTGTGTTTATTTCTTCCCCTGTGTTCACTTGGGGTAGAGTCTAGAAACTAGACTCTAGATATTCACGCTTGGTGCCTCACTCCATGCTCTCCCTCAATTGGTCAAAATTCAGTCCTATTTTGTGCATGTAGTCTTGTATATTGCTGTTTAATCTTTTTTTCTTTTTTCTTATTTACTTCTGGAAAAGAGAGGGATTTATTAGAGGTTAACACCGAAAATCAAACTTATTTTATAAATAAACAATAAACAAAAATATAAATTCTAAGAATAGAAAGGCTGGGTCAGCCTGCACCGTAGTAGCTAGTTTTGCACCATTTGACTAAAACAACAGTGTCTGAGATCCATCTCGGGAAAGTTTGACCCTCACTTCAGGCTGTGAGGTATTTCTTGCATGTACATCCCATTTTAACCTTTGTATGTAGAAATGGGGTCCCTCTGACCCCACACATGTAAAACTTGTATCATTTCCCATAGTCCTCTATGTTTTCCTCTGTCCTCACACGCACAAGGATTAAGCTAGGCCACTTTTTGCAGATGTTCTCACATTTTCCTAAATCACCCTCCGATCCACAGCAGAATTTCAAAATTGATTTTATTTTACAATGTTCTACATACCCTTTACCAAATCTACAGATGGCAAAAATAGTAAAATGGTCATTTACCTCACTGCTAAATCAAAAGCAGGTTCAGTAATGTGCGATCTCTTAGGTAGCAAAATCCAACCGGGTGAATGTTTAGTACTTATGTTTTTAAGATCATAATAAAACAGGAAAACATACAGTTGAGGCTGGCAAAATACGGATTTCTGAAATGGAAATATTATAGAAACCCTGTTATGTAAAATTGTTCTTTTTGTATTTTAAAATGTGCCTCTCTATGAGTCGCTTTGTGCTTCATAGCCATCATCTCTTTGTGTCATAAATCAGTCTCTCATTTTTTGCAGAATTTCTCCAGTGACTCACAAAAAAAGCTGTTTAGAGCCCCGTATTGACAGTCAGTTCTCTCAGCGATTATCACATTTGTACAGTGGTGTGTTAAAATCAATGTAGTTAGAAATTATTGATAGTGGAATCCCTAAAATAAGAAAACTTCAAAGTACCACTCTCAGATTGTCAAAAAGAAAGAAAGAAAAAAGAATGTGTCTGCAAGAAAAAGAAAAAAAAAGTGAAAATTGAAGCTTGAACGTGAAACTCATCATCTGGCCAAGGCAGCACACTGATAGACCTGCTTACCCCTCAAAACCAAACCTGTCACCTGCGTTAGATAAATGTATGAAAAAAAAAAGGAACAATCTCCTACCCTCTCTGTCTCTGCTGATTTAAAAAGCGTGACATCCTGCCCTGCCGTTCTTTTCTCCGCTGACCAGTATTTTCCTTGCAGCTGCCGTCTCTTATCTGCCCATCATATTTTCTCCGCTGCCTGCTTGTGATGGATATGAGCTCAGAGGTGGTCAGTGGTCTTAGGCAGAGTACACGAGATGAACACGCCAAAGACATAGATCAACACAGGAGCTCAACAGCAGAGCAATCATAGAAAACATGATTGCGAGAAAATAGCAATTCCCTTTATGGGTTTTCTCTTTGGGTAAAACGTCCAGCTGATGGATGAGGAACAGCAAGGTCAGTGAAGGGCACACACACATGCACACACATGCACACACACATGCACAGAGCAGCTGAAGAGAAAATCAACTGTAATGCCTTACAGCACAAAGCATGTGGCATTTTATCGCACTTGCCTTTTGGATAGAGCTGCACAGAAGAATGACACAAATGAGTTTGTATTTGAGTGGATTGCTGAATTCACTATGCAAAGTAATGTCTGATTGTAAACTAAGCAGGCGTTAACATGATCATTCAAATAAGGTAAAAATTGTTAAATACACATGACCTTGATTAACAGTTGGATTAATCAAGCTAAAGAGCCCGACTGACTTACTGCCCTGAAAGTGTAATTATGTCCTCTACTGTTATTTTTTCGTTTGTGTTTTTTAGGGTGTCTCGGTGTTTAGTTGGTGACTCTGATGCTCACTACTATGTTTACTCTGCTGGATCTACTAACATAAAACCAGTCAGTTATATAAAACGGTTCAAGATTGTCCAATGAGGTAATTTAAAATGGTATATGAAACTGAATTACATCCCAGACAAGCATTCATCAAATAAAAACTTCTTAAATCGTTGTAATATATGACTGATCATGCTCTGTAAATATCACAAATAAATTGCTAAGAGAAAAGTTAGATAAAAAAATATGCCTAAAGTTATAAGGTGATATGAAAAGTGTTATTTTCTGTAAACCTTGTGGCTCCCAGCAGTAGTTGTGTCCATCAAGAAAAGCCTGAAAATGAGTCAAGACACTGACCCAAGCTATTTGTATTTTTTTTTTTTAACATCATAGCTCTGATTGCTAAATGGTACAGCTCGTTGCAGTAGCTCTACATGTGTGGACACTTAGATTTTCTGAACTTTTTTGTGTCTGCTTTGCTGTAAGTACTTTAGAAAGACCACAAATTCTGCAGTCAATGAATTTATCGTCAAAGATGAAGAAGAGCAGCTAGAAATCAAGAGCCTTAATTTGATTAATTCCTTTATCATCATGTGGAAAACATGATTACTGGAAACCAAGGTCCAGAAGATTGGAACACTGAAGAAGAAAACACAAGGATACACTGAACAGATTTTTATTACTTTTCACCAGGGCAAAGGTGCAGGAACATATTGCAACGTCCTATCTTTCATGTCTCTATACAGCTTTCAGATGTTATAAACAGACGTAAGCTGCAGACAAGCTATTCTGAAGGTGAGAGTAGGGAAGGCTGATGTCAGACTGTTTATTACCTTGCAACATATGTTGGTGTATCTGAAAATGCTTCCTATCCGGCTCTAAACTCAAAAAAATAAATAAATAAATAAACAGTCTGTGGAGCATCAAGACCTGTTACATACATCAGCTAGAAACACTGTGCTGTGATAAAAATACCTCCTAACAGATTTCTTCTATTTTTGCTTTTTAAAATCAATAATTCCAACACAGTTGATAACTTGAGTTAATAAAAAGAGAAATTTAAAAAACCCTCCCGACCCCACTGAGGGTTGCTGGTGCCTATCTTCAGCTAAAGTTCCGGGCAAGAGGCAGGGTACACCCTGGACAGGTCGCCAGTCTGTTGCAGAAAGTCGTTGATCTGCACTGCTATATGTGCAGTGTTTGTGAATTGTGAATTTCTTAACATCCAAAAAAGTCTACTGCAACCAGGCTTAGCGTGAGATTGAATTTTCATGGTCCACTAACCAAAGCGCTGAAAGACGAGTGAGTGTTTCCTGATAAAACCCACAAAATGCAAGGTGGATACACAACAGAGTGTGTGTAAAGTTTAGTCAGTCTTTTTTGCTAATTGGATTTCATGTGTTGCCTTATTATGCTCACTATAATATCTTACTTGTGCTCATCGTCATCACTTATCCGGAACTGGGTCATGAAGGGCAGCAGTCCCAGCAACTCCTCAGGGAGAAGTCAACGTTCTCAGGCAAGCTGAGAGACATAGTCCCTCCAGCCGTGTCCTGGCCCGTCCCTTGTGCCTCTTCCCAGAGGGACATGTTCGAAAGGCCTTCGAGGAAAAGATGCCCAAGCAACTTCAATATGGAGTAGTAGTGGCCCTATGTCTAAGGGAATGTCCAACTATGCTGCAGAGGAAGCTCGTTTCATCTGCTTGTGTTGGGTATCTTGTTCTTTTGGTCATAACCTATATTTTATGACCATAGGTAGGGGTAGAAACGTAGACCAACCAGTAAATTGAGAGTCTTGCCTTTCAGCTCAGCTCTTTCTTACCCACATTGCACCATGCTCCTCTCACAAGAACAAAATACTTGAACTCCTCCACTTGAAGGAGAAACTTCCCGTTAGCCTGGAGAGGACAAAACATAATTTTCCAATCGAGAACCATGGACTCGGACTTGAAGGAGCCGACCTCCAGGAACTTCACACTCGGCTGCAAACCACCCCAGTGGATACTGTAAGGTCCTGGCCAGAGGGAACCATGTCATCCACAAAAAGCAGAGACGAAACCTGCTGATCCACAAACCGAAACCTCCTCCGCAAATGGCTGCATCTAGAAGTCCCAGTCCATAGTAGGTATGAATAGGACCTGTGACAAAGGGCAGCCTTGTTGAAGTCCAACATCCACTGGCTGGAGATGTGATTAGTGCCAACAATGCAAGACAAACACTTGCTCCACTTGTGCGAAGGTCGGATGGTCCTTAATAAAGGACTCTTGGAATTTAGATGCTCAAATCATTTCCAGCATCTGAACTGATCTGTAAAGATATGTGAAGATAACATTTACAGTTTATTTTGTTACATTTCTCTCCATATTTTTGCTGGATATATATAGTTCCCCGACTGGGATAAGAAACTGGGCATGACGTCATCACTTCCAGTATTTGGTGTGCGGTCAATTTGAAGTTGCATGCACTTGTTTTTGCTGCCTAATGAGATCAACATGGAAAGATACTCTCTATGACCAGATGACTTTTAAAGGGTAGATCTGTCTAACTCCACACTTGTCATAGGCTGATGTCACATAATTACATATACAGCAAAGTCTCTTGTTTACATCTTGACAAAAAAAAATCACATTTATTCCAATATTTTCACAACCATATACAACCAAGTATAACACACACATCCATTCTCTCGTTATGAAAGCTTCTTCCATATTCATCCTCCTCACCTCTTTAGGAGAACTATCTGCATGTGACAGAAATGGCTGAAGGTGACATTTTGCAAGGAAACACACTTGCACACGTCTTCGTTCCTTCTCTCATTGCCATGTCTTTGTGATAACTCTGTCTGACACCATGGGAATTGCACCAGCAGCTCTCTGATGTTGCACACATCATGTCCCGTCTAAATGAGCCAAGAGGGAGCAAAAAATATCTCAGCCAACTGTCATCCTGTGAAAAACAACATTAACACACTTTTGAGCACACATGAAAGAGGCCAGCTTGTTAGAAACTCTTCATAGGATGGGTGATTAAGAATTGTTACTGAATTCAGATTTTTAGCTTTGTTGATGTCATTGTTGTTTATCACATCAATACATCGTCAATATGTTTCTTAAGATAAACAGTACGTCTATCAGTCTGTTAAACTGCGTTGTCCAGATGAAGAAAAAAAATTGTTGGTACCCTTTGCACTCACTGAGGCAATGTTTCGAATACGTATTGAGTTAAAATCAATTGCTTTAGTAAAATAACAGGGTAAAAACAAAAAAAACAAAACAAAAAAAGATGTGTTGTTTCACCAAAATAGCTTAAAATAATTTCCTGGTATCTAAGTAACAAAACACACCCCAGATCTGCTGAAAAAAAAAACAAAAAAAACTGATGCTTTGATTGACTTTTGACCAAATATATTAACTATTTAGGTAAATTATTTTGTTTATCCAGCACTGGTTCAATGGGACAATAAATATTGGAGGGAGGAAAACCCACAGTCCCTCCTAACAGAGACTCTCTAAATAATTCCTGAGTTGGTATCAAGTCCAATGTGAATGTATGTTCTAAGTCTGGGTTTGGTCCCAAGTGCTCTTCTGGTGCAAAGCAACATAAGTGAGTACGTCTGAACTCTCCTCTGTTGATGGCACTCTTTGCCCTATTGCTGAAGCCAGCTCCTACCTTCCAAGATAGGAAATTCACCAGTTACTTAGATCCAGGATCTGTTTCTTTTGGTTGATTCATAACTCGACACCATCGATGCCTGTCAGAATGTAGAAAGAAGGCCAAATTAAGAGTACTTCTCCCATTACCACTCAATCTTTGGTTTATCATGACAAACTGAAGCAAAATGCAAATGCAGTCCTGTTGCTTTTAGATGCATCCCTGCTCCAACACACCTGAATTGAATACCCTAACTATCTCTTCAGATTTTGGAGATCCCTGGTAATTCGTGAAATTGATTCAAGTTGGACAATAGATGAATTTAAAAGTTACCAGAAAACGGCCCTCAAGATCTGGAATTGGAGACCAAACTGGAGCAAGGTCTGCATTATGGGAGATGAGCCGTTCAATCCAAGCATTTCCCACTCCTGTCTAATATCCCTTGTGATGAAGACATTAAGATTATTTAACTTGTCTACATTAGGAAAATGCAGATCTTCACCCTGGAGAGAGAGCAATCCCTCTTTTGTCTGCTTCAGAGCCAAGGCCTTAAGAAGACTAAGAAGACTCTCATCCCAGCTCATTCACACTCGGTTGCGAACAATCCCAATGCACATTGAAGGCAATGACAAGAATATGCCAACAAAAACAAAGACGTTAAAAAGATGTTAAAAACAAAGATGAAACTCAGAGGTTGCCAAAGCAGACACTCTCCTTTCCAGGACGATACTTTTGAGATCTCGTCCATTAACAGGAAATCGAGGCACAGCACTGATTTCAGTCGGACCCACACCAGGAACAAGTTTGACTTTGTGACGGGAATGTGAACTCAAGCTTTGGTTGCACAAGGACGGGTAGCACCTCAAGCACTGCGTGCTCCTGATATCTATATTGAAACCATTGCCATTATGTTCTGTGTGTTTGTGAATGTTGGACTTTAACCCCAGAGGAAGATCCTTTCCTCCCGCACCTCCAAAACTCATGTAAATAAAATCTCTCCCAAAATGCCCTGGCTGCTCGTCTGATTCATTTGCATCTCTCTGTACACCCCAGGATTATAACTATGTTTATACTGCCAGACAACTTTCTAATTGTACTGTGATTTCTTAACTTAATTAGATGGGGTTTTTTTTCTTGTTTGCCATCTGTTTGTGTTCAAATTACTGCTATCATGAGGGTATTAGAAGTCTCCGCACCAGGAGCACTGAGTAGAGATCTTAGTACAGGTAGTGCAAAACTCACAAGGAAGAAAGTACAAGGAGGTACACATGCATCTTTGACAGCTAATATAGACAATGCCTGTAGCACTGAGGGTTTGAGACAGTTTTGCATTGCAAGGGTGTCGAATGCAAGCCAAGACTCCTTTACATCTGCCTGTGGCTCACACACACAAGCACGCATGCATTGAAGGGTGATTACAGCCACTGACAGGATGCAAGCAAAGCCCTTTTTTCTTCCTTCATTTCTCTCTCTTTTTCCCTTTGCTTCCATTTGGCCGACACTATCACCCTGAGGTGCTGAGGGTCGGTGACAGGGGGCCCCGAGCGCCGAAAGCCTGTCCGACACTGACAACTGACTGTTGACAGCGTGTCCCGAGGGCACAGCCACACTCAGACACACAACTAACACCAGTATCATTTCCTTCTTCACTTCACTGTCACTGTTTTTTCTTTTCTCTGACTTCTCTCCCCCCTTCCTCCTCTATTTTTTCTTTTCCTTTCTTCACTTCTTCCCCGTTTTATTTCAGGTTTAAAATGCTGACCCAGGAAGGTTTTCCAGAGGTTGCTGTTCCAGGCTTCCAGTCAGTCGGCCTTGAGTTCTGCTCTCTGAGCCTGGAGCTGGCCGTTTGAACCGAGGAGCTGAACTCTTCTGACTGCTGCACAGGCCCCAGAGGTTTAATAACACACACATTGCTGCCTTGGTTTATTGATGTGTTGAAGTTTTGCTTGAAGATATGAAAGGTCTCATGAGAAAATATATGAGTTCCTGAAGAACATTATCAGTCCAGACGGCCTACTTAAATAATATTATGAGACAGATCAAAGGTACTCCTGGAAGAAGAAGAAGAAGAAGAAGAAGAAGAAGAAGAAGAAGAAGAAGAAGAAGAAGAAGAAGAAGAAGAAGAAGAAGAAAAACTGCCTCTTCCACAATGACTGTATCACATATTAAATTTACTTTAGCATCTTTTTTTCCTCCAAAAAACAAGTTGGAAACCTAACGCAAGTCTAAATTGTGGACTACAGAAGCTTACACGTCATACTATCTCTGAAACATCACATCAACAATACTGACATTGCTTAGCAGCTGCCCATTACTTACTCATTTACTTTCCCAATACCAACAATTTGACAGCAGTTCTTCATATTTTGAAGTGTGAATATAACTAATGTTGCCATTGTTTTGTTTTGTTTTGTTTTGTTGTGGTTGTACAACATCCATGCCACTTGTAAAATATAGTTGCACAACAAATTATTCATACTTGTGATAGATTGGAGCTTAAGATGTTTTTTTTTTTTCATTTACCAGTTTCTTTTTCCTGACTGAGAGCAGAGGACTATTTAGATTGTGGAAATAGGTTGTAATTGTCTGCCAATTACACCACAACTGAACCAAATGTTTTATTATTTAGAGTTTTAGGGCTCATAAAACTTGCTTAAAGTTAATCTATATAAATAAAGGACTTCTATGGTCGAGTGAATCAGCCTTAGTCTTTGCAGGAAATGATGTTTTTCCATCCTAGCTGGAGAAATTGTGACGCACATCACAAGGTTAAATAAACTTCTTTTCGTTTAGAATAATCTCCCTGGAAAAATACACAACAGATAAAATCAACATCTCCGCATAAAACAGCTGTTGTATCGATTAAAACACAAATAAAACCAGTGTACAATCATTCAAGTTTTATTTGTTGGCATGTATTTAAAAACATGTGACCACTCAGCAACTTTGTGATGTATCTTCATCCACTCTTTGATTGGACTATGAATTATTAAGATTTGCTACAGTTAGACAGAGGCTGTCAAAATATAAGTTAGTGTAGCATAATGTTTAAGGAGCATAAATACTGGCATGAAGAAATGTTGAGCAGCATTTCCCAGTAGGGATGACCATAAATTAAACAATTGCTTTAAATATTAATAACCAAGACCTTCCAAGGCTTTTGCATTACAAAAAGTGCTAATGCAGAGGCTTCTGCTTTATTAATGACGCAAACTTTGCATAGTATTGAAACTTCCCCTCAAACTTTGGGTATAAAAATGACTCATCTTTTCTTAATATCTTCTAAAATTCAAACCGCTTGGACCAAACGAGTTTGTGTACATTGCGGTGCTACGAAAAGATCCTATTCATATATTTCAATGGTGAAAAAATATTTTCGACAAACTTCCATTGTGTTTTGTAATTTATACTTTGATCTCTACAAGCTAAAATTTCAGGTATTCAAACAGATTTGTCGGACATCAACATGATGGCGACATTCTTTCTGATCCACGCCTGTCTCCTTGAATCCTGACTCCATAAATACACCGACTCACTGCAGGACTGATCAATTCACCCCTTGTTGTGGGACATCTTGTACCAACCACGAGTCAGTCGATGCTGCCGCCACCGTTCTCTCCTTACTTCACTTATTCCCGGGATGTTTTGACGTAGCAAGTGTGCAAAATTGAACTTTTTGTCGATCATGTCATTTTTGTGATCGCTTGCATACAGAATTGACGCTGAGCCGTAAATTTCAACAACCTCAATATAAATGGAGGTGAAATATGCCTAACAGAGGAGAGCTGAAAAATGGAATGGATCTTTTCATCTCTCGTTGTTTTTCATTGCTGAGAAGGGAGATTTTTCTCCTCCTGAGTTCCAGCCCCACCTCCTCCAAGGTAACTCCTCCCTGAACTCTTCAATCCATCTTCAAAACATCTAAGCGCTGCTGCGTCGTCCAAATTAAATGTTATTTACTACGAACCCAACTTCCTTGATAAGTAACTGGGGATTTCATTACAGTTTGAGGGATAATTACAGGTGCAAATGAATTTCATAAATATAATTATAAGCACAGTAATCTTTCACACTAGGTGTGGTCCGACAGCTAGGAGTTCTGGGAAATGATACGGTTCCTATTTTTTTTTAGTTAAGCCCTGTGCCATTTCAGCTGAGGGTGGCTTTGTTAAGAGAATCCGATCTGATGTCAAGACAAACCCTGCTTCCGCTGATCTGGTCTTCATTCCTGAGTAGCTGCTCATATTTGATTTTTTCCACATGAGTGTTGAAATCTATTCTTGGATGTGGCTCGGATCTGATACCGATTCAAACTGACAGCAACAAGGGGAAAGACTTGCGCACAGCAGAGCAATGACAAAACACATCACCTGTCCTGGTGCACACAACTCTTTCAGTCTTCACACAAAACCCAGCCGAGTGGATCTGTTTCCTATTTGTCATTTCTCGTGGTGTCTTGCCTCATTCGAGCTGCTAAAATGAGAGCAGGCCTTTACACCTGGCTGTTCTGATTCGAGCTTTTTTTTTTTTTAATGGTTGCACTTTAGCTAATCAAAAAGTAACAACCTGCTAAATGACGACTTCCTGGAGGTTCTGAAGTGAGTAGGGGCTTCGTTGTTAAATAAACATCTGCTAGCTGTTTATTTCTTATTTGTTATTTTAGTAGCTTTTTTCTCTAGACCGCTCTTTTCCCTCCTGATCACAGAACGTACATCCGATTCAATAATCTGTTCGGATCAGCAGTGGTTCTCTTTAAAATAAGGCCTGACTGTATTAATTTCAATTAATGAATTATGTATTGTTTATGTGTTTAAATGTTCATTTTAAATCCATTTTTTTTATTTTTCAAATACAAAAGTTTCAAGCTGGAACCTTTGTATCTATATTTAGTTTCTTGTACGGCCTTTAGCCTGATGCACAAGCAACATCTGCAAACCAGCAGCGTACGACAAAGCTGCTCCTCTGGGGCCGCTGGCTGTTAATTTCTGCTTCAAAACAACAACCTGATGGGAAGCTGTAAAAGACTATTGTTGTTTGGAAGTTGTGCCATAAGGAATCGGCCGTCGTCAAAGCCGTTCAAGCCTAAACATAGCGTCTCGATGCTAACATGTTGCAGAAGCACAGACGCCAGTGTCACCGTCCACACTTCTGAAGTGGTTCTTTTTTCAAAGCTACATGACTGATCATGGGTTCCTTCACATGAAAGCTGAAGAGGCATAATAACACTTTACACCAATCTAATGATTGAACAACCTAAATAGCAGACTAGCATTATAAGTTGTAGTATTAGAAAAGGACTAATAGCAGAATGTTCTTCAGTTTAATTGAGAAGTATCAGTTGCTAAGGATCTCTGCCAAGTGCCGAAAAGACTCTTAAGTATTTCAGAAAATCAACACTCCAAAAATAGCAGGACATCATCCACCTTGCTAAGCAGGCTTTCTCCATCTCTTTTTTCTTTTCTTGATATTACATAGCTGGTTGTTTAGACCACAGGTTGAAAACTGCAGGCAATTTAAATCCCACGCTTGTGGGTGATGAACCCCTTAAGTGCTTTCAGTCTGCCAGCGCAGTGCAGTGCAGTGCTGTGCTGCAGAGGTCTGAGCCAACAGAAGCAGTTAGCTGAGCCTTTATTTAGGAAAAGGGATTTGTTCTCCTCGTGTTAAGTGTCTGGGAGAAAAGCAGCCAAAATAAGTCACTAATACTTCCTTCATCTTCGTCGTCTTCTTCTTTCTAGAATAACTCAGAGAACCAGCTCAGCATGCCTCGAGCTTCTGATCTTTTTTTAATTTTTTTATTCTAAGGTCATACCCATGTTCCGGTGGAGAAACTTATGAGACAGGGTTCAGAGTTCATGTTATGGAAAATCTGTAATAAAGCCTAAAAAATATGTGTTTTCTCTTGGTTCAGACAAACCTTCACACATTTATTCTTATGCAAACACAAGGAACAGCATATTCTGCACATGGCATGAAATCCATTTTTCACAAATATTTATTTTTTTATTTTTTGCTAACATGCATTTGTTGTCACAGTGTAAGCAGTAAGTACTTACACTTACACTTTAAGTTTAGGAATAAACTGGATCCTAAAATCCATGAAGTTTTTACATCCCTATTTGACTGAAGGGGAAAAAAAGCCTTTGACAATAACTTTAAAAGAGTCTGGACTCCTTGATTCAATATTTGGAAGTAAAGTTTGATCACTTTTCATGTTTTTGAAAAGTTTGTTTAACATATCTACTGTACAGTAATATTCATAAATGATTAGGTAGAGATACAGTGATAAACTGACATTGACATTGAAGTAAAAATGAGAGAATGTTGATCAAGGAGTTCCTCGTGTTGCTGTGAATTTATCCAGACTCATAGTTTAAAACGGCGAGATCTCACACATTTCTTAAAAATCATTGCCTATTTAAATTTCTTAACTTATGCTTCAACTTTAACATCAACACTTGGAAATGTGAATTACGCCCCAATCCACCTCCAAAGGTAAATGCAGATAAATGGCAATGGTAAATGGCTATCCATTTTTTTTCCCCACAACAAAAGCTGCTTTTTTCCTCCGTTGAGTCGGCCACATAAGGTGTTGCATGTAGACCAAAGTGCTGCGAACAAGCAGAGTGGCAACCCCAGCAGATCATTTTAATCCGAGTCCTTCCCACCTTTCTGCTCCTCGGTGCTTCCATTGTAACCTTTCTCTGAACCGACAGTCACAGTTTTCCACTGAAAAACATCTGTCCAATTTGCGACCGGTGTCAGACGTTTTCCCTTTTATTTATTTTTTTTGTCACTTAGAAATCTGCAACTGTTCTGGTTTCCACCAGAAATCTTTTGCAACCCTTACGAGCAATTTCAATGCTAAAAACGTTTTTCTTGTTTCTTGGACCAGCATCCTTGGGGGAATACATGCAGGACTGCATTTTTATTTATTTATTTATTTATTTTACACACACACCCAATCACCGTCTCCTTAGTGCCGCTGTCATTTTAACTCTGTCTTGCTCTACTGATCACTAAGCTGCAGAGGCTGAAAAGCTTGGCTCAAGGGCAGGTCAATAGAAGCTATTGACTGGACTAGCAGTACGTTCACTCCACCCACTCGCATTTTCCCTGGATAGCTCAGGAAATCCAATTTCCAAGACAGCCACAAGCCTAGGAAGACAGTGAAGTGTATATTTATGGACGCTTCAATGTTGGGTTATTCAATCAGTAGTCTGGAAATCCAAGATGGATGTCGCCATGGCTGTTTCTGGGGCAACAGTGATTCTGGCTTTTTAACTGTGACTTGGTATTTCCAAGTTCATATATTCATATATTTATATTGAAATGTGTATTTCAGAGCGACAGCTATGCGTGAAGTCCCGTTTACTCAAATGCAACAGTTTCCTCACTAGGATCTTATGCCATATATAAGGAACAACTCATTGTATCAGAGTTCAATAGCAACCGATTTCATATCAGTGAAAGAGTTACACTTGTAAAGAAACATCCCAAGCTTTGAGGTGCAGTCTCACAATCGAAGCTTTAATAGTAGGAAGAAGAAAGTCAAAAGATGGCTTAGCTTTGGTGATGAGCTCATTTTACAGATCAGAAGGACTTCTACCATCACCCTAATCTTTCACTCCTTCCAGAAATAATAGGAGGGGGAAAAGCAATTAAAATATTACTCTAAACTTAGATTGTGTATAAAGTGAATGAATAATTTTGGACTTAACTGGTGTCTGGGACAATCTTCATCCCGAACATCATGAGGGTAAACACTGTGGTGGCAGCATCATGCTGTGGGGACATTATTCTTAATTAAGGACCAGAACGCTTGTGAGTTGTCTGAAACATAAATCCAGAGAAGGAAAACCTTAAAAGAAGCTGGAAAAAACAACAACTCTAGACTGAGATGAAGAGTTAGCTTCCAGAGGGACAACCCTAAATGACCAGAGAAATCTACAATTGGTTTATACCAAAGCAGGTTTTTATGATAGAAGAGATATTAATATCAATCTCTTAAAGCTGGGGCCAAATGCATGTATTCATTTCTTCCACTTCACAAGTCTGCAGTACCTCATGTTGGACTATCTCAGAAAGTCCTGATAGATTACATCGAAGTTTGAGGTTGTGTTATGGATAAATGCAAAAACGTTGAGGCGATTCGAATGCTTTTGTAAGGTATTGAATGTGAAAGGCACTGCTCTTAAATCACATAAAATGAAGGAGGTTACTTTTACCAAAGACCATAATCCTTTGTGGTCTTCAGTGTGAGGAGAAAGGCCGTTATATAGACCAAGTGTAGGTGAAATAAGGTGGGAGGTGAGATTTAAAACAAAATGAAAACAAACACATGTGGGCAATTATGCAGATCAGAAGCAGGTGTTCAAACATACAGCATCTAAATGTAAGTAATATTCATGTGTAAAGCATTTATGGCCATCATGGTCGATGGAAAAATCTTTTTAGATAAATTAAAGTGGTGGTTTTTTGTTTTTGTTTTTTTATGTTTTAGCCAGATGAACAACTGTGAGGTTTGTTTAGTGTTTCTTTTTTCTTATCCTGTGTACACCTGCTAAAATCAATAAATTTTAATTCATTATTTAGTTTTATTATTTGCCGTTGTGAAGAAGTTGTCTTGACTCGCTGTTTTTGAAGCAGCCAATCAGACATCAGAGTCCGAGTTTGATGGTTGACGTTAACAGCTTACATTGATTCACAACGCGCTTTAGCATGGGGACATGAAATAATTGATTAGATCCTAAACTAATTGCATTTAGTTTTTAAAATAAAGTCAGTAAGTTTAATTTAAGCATATATAATTAGTTCTATATTTGATCAGTTATTTCCATATTTATTTCCAGCATTAAAACATGTATTACACACTTAAAGGATTATTTTAAAAGTTATTTATTTATTGTAATTTGGCACTCTTCACTCTTTGTTCTTATTGAGACGAAGCTGTAAATAAATCTGTTTGGTTAGGGCAGAGCTTGTAACCAAATAGATTCATTAATATAGAAATGGATAAATTAATAATAGAGCAGATAATTAAAAAATTTAAAGTATAAACTACAAGGAAAATGGACACAGGAACGAGATTGATCTGTACATAGACATAGGAAATCTGATGCATGTGATAATTCAGTTGTATAACAAATCATAAATGTATACATTAACATTCCCAATAAGCTTATTAGTTGCGTTTCTGTTTCTGATTTTATTCTTAAGTATAAAATATGTTCTAAGATAGTAAGATACCCTGATAACACAGATGGAGAAGTTTTTTCTTTTTATCATCCCAGAATTAAAATAAATAAAATATAAAACTAGGAGCTCCATTCTTATTGTGTATTTTTATCTGAGCCAAATTAACCTTGTTAGATTATACTGGAAAGAAAAAAATATGAAAAGAACCAAAATGCCTACAGAGAGTCAGACACAGCTTGACGATAAAGAAGCTCTGCATGTTGCAGTCGGTTTGTTGTCATAATCTCACCAATCCCCACATCACTTTCCAGCTCCTTGCTCGTTCCCTCCTCTCCCTCTGCTCTGCTAGCTGGTCTTTATCTCGCCAGCACACCTGCAACTCACATGTTTGCAGAAAGAGAGAGAGGAGAGAAAAAAATGCATATGAAAGTTGTTGAAATTGTGGCAAAATCCCAAGATCTACCTTTCTAGGTCCTCTTTTCCCTGAGGGAGGGAGCAACTAAAATATTTAGCATGTTCTTTTATTTGGTCTTTCCCTTGTTTAAAAAGTAAAAGACACTTCTACAAAACCACGGCAAAAACACACTGGATCTCTGAGGGTCAGAGTCAGCAGTTTTTCAGAACAGATTTTCTTTTAAAAATAAACTGAATTGAATTCTGCTCCATAGTTTCGTATTTTTAAATTCTCCTCCTTAGGGTAGATTCTTCATAATATTACTGTAGTGGAAAGCTAACATTTTCCAAAAATGAATAAATAAATTTGTCCACCTCCATCCATGTGGTTGCCACGGCGCCGCAACTTCCCCTCACGCTAGCTTTCTGCACAGTTAGCACCTCTTAGAGATGCTTACATATTTCGAGAAATATGTAAGAGATTAAATAAACTAATGACATCTTCAGCACATATCCATGAAGGAAAAATATTTACGAAATTCCACATAGGATAACATATTTATTTTTTAGGATAAATACATGCCACGTTTTACCAAAAAATGTTCACGTTTTGGCTTTGGCTTTCCATACGGCCTGCAGTCCAAATTGTTGACGGCGCTTTAAGCCGCCCATTAACGTGACTTTTTTTTTTTTTTAATCGAAACTCCAAGTGTTATGAGCCAAATTTGTCTTTAGCATTTGAGATTATTCAAAAGTAATTTATTTCCATTCATGTCCGCTCATTTACAGTGCCGACCGTGTGTGCAGAGGTGCGGACGCGCCTGGTAGGAACGTCCGGAAAAGAGGATTGGAGACGGCTTTCCCCGACGGGTAGTAACTCCTTAGTTATGTAGTTTAACTTAGGCTACATATTTTCTTCTCTCTGTTTCAAATTCAATTCAAAAATACTTTATTGATCCCAAAGGGACATTGAATAACATACTGGTAGTGTACAGAGAGTTGGAACTGCCAGTTCCCACCATTTGTGGCTGGTGGGACTATGGTGCAGCACATGAGGCTGCAGATGGTTAATTCACATTCGGAGCTTTTTATGCAGCCCTATGCTGTATGTGTTTGTGTTTTCACCCTTGTGTAACAGTCTTTTTGTAATCAAGGCATACAAAGTAAGAATATGTTCTACTAGATTATCTGAGTATTTGATGTAGTTTCTTCTAGAGGCCGGGGGTCTGACTGGCATTTATGGTACTGACTAATATTAGGAAAGATCCAGGATCTACACTGCAGTCTGACCTCACAAAGACGGATATTCAAACTGGTGAGTGTGAGTTTTCAGACTGACCGGAAACATTACCGAGACGTCCACTGTGATTAGCACTTGTGTAAATGTCAACCTTGTTTTCTAGTGCCGATAATGAACAAAGCTGTGTGAGGGCAAGACACACAGAGCAGGGGAAGGTGAGGAAACTGGAAAAAAAAAAAAAGACAGAAAAGCAGAGATAAAAAAAGAAAAGAGCAAAGACAGAAACATTTGTAGTGGAGAATTACTAATCAGCAAGATGAAATGCTGATTGAAATGCAGAAAAAGCTGGTGATAAAGTGAACAGAAGAAGATAACGATAGCAAGACAAAGATTAAACTACAGCCAGAAAGAAAGGCTGTAAAAACAAGAAGCAAGGAAGGATTTTGCTATTTTGACCGCCTCCAAATGAACATGAATCAACATGTGTATTTAATATTTAAGATCAGCTAGTCCTCATATTTATTTAGCACAGACAAATAACTCCCATGGTTCCTTTCCAGATTTGACCTAAAAAAACATATCAAGGCTTTTTACCACATTTAGACACCAACAGATATTTCTTTCAATTTCCATTTTAATATCCAGATTATATAGATGAACGCCATTATTTCAATTTTTGGTTATTTCACAAAACTTTGCTTTGGCTTTCCATTTGTCCTGCTAATGTCTGGTTTAGTTCATCCAATAGTCATTCTTGCAATGTTATACTTTTATTCACTCAAACAATGTCCATTCTTTCTTTCACTAATGTATTCACAATGCGTAAGCCATTAATGTGCTTTTAACTAGGGCTTTAAATGAATCATTGAATAATTCAAGTTCTTTAATTCCTAAAAATCCTGGAGGCCAATGATCAGCTTCCAAACTTTGTTACAGTAACTTTGCCTGTGTTAATGAATAATTTACGACTAAACTATTCAACGCGCCAGAAGATTATTTGTGTTGCACGACAACGCTTTCATGTCAGCCGACAACCTACGATGTTGACGAGTGTATGCTGACCGCTATTTTTTTTGGCTAGGGCGGGAAATGTAAGGTTCTAAACAGAAGTGAGCAGAAAATGACAGAGACAGTTCAAAGTGTAGAAACATTTTAAATTAAACCAAAAAGACAACACTGCACGGTGCATGCGCTGGAAAGCAGAGTTGGCTTTCCACAGCAGCACATCCTCGTGTCATGATTTGTGGTGAAGGTGGTGAGGCAGACGCAGTAGGCCCAGGTTGAAATGAAGAAAATCATGTTTATAATGATGAAGTCAGAAATTGGTCCAAAATTCAGGCAGCACAGAATGAGCAGGAGGCTAAAAGCTCATCTACTGGTTTAAACAAATGATAGATCCACACTCCATACCAGTAGGTGGCGGTAATGCACACCATTAAGTTGCTTGCCAACCGCCATTAAAAACAAAAAGAGGAAGAAGAAACAAATGATAAGTGACCGCAGGCTAGACAGACATGGAGACAATCAGGGGAAACAAGGTACAGCTGTACTCAATCAACAACACAGAGACTCAACAGAAACCTAAATAAACACAGAAAAAAAAACAATTCCTTACGCCTCGATGTTGCAGTAGTCATCCGTACTTGCTGTACTGTTTATGCTTTGCAAAATGTGTTTAGCTGAATGTGTGACAGTCGTGTTGCAGATGCACAAGGAGGTATGTTTTGGCTAACGTTGCGTGTATTGACTAATCATAGTGGCTTCCTGGCATCTGGGTATTATGTAGGTGTATGTAAGCTGTCAAAAAAACAACAACAAAAAAACAACTATGCAGCACATAGATGGGTTAGTTACAGATAGTAGGGCTGAAGTGAAACTGAACTAGGTTTGACATGACCTTATTGCATTATGAGCAAAAATGTAACAAATAAATGAAACGGGTGTTGCAAAATAATTCTTTTGTGTATTTAGAAAATAACCTTAACTGGCTTTGTAGAACCTGACTTTTTTTTTTTTTTCTTTTTGTCAGATCACTCAATTAATCACCAAAATAATCAATAGAATGCTCAGTTGGTAAAATAATTGTTAGCTCTGTCTGTAACTGTGCACCTTCGACTCCTTCCTCTCATCTTCTCCGTCTCTTCACCTTCTGTCTGATCTGATCTTCTCTGTCCTTTGCTCTGCGCATTTCCAGCCACCATTTTAATGTCTTTTCTTTCACTCTTTCCTTTTTTGGTGCGATCAGTGAGACGCAATCTGCAGGTTTGCGCCTCGGTTGGCTTTCTCTTCAGCTCGTGCCATTATGGTTTTTTTGTATCCTGTTTTTCTTGTGGATTTGGGCTTCTGGAACAACACAGCAATTATTACTTCTTGTACTGAATTGGCTCTGTCATGCGTCATGTTGACAAGCAGTTCTTTGTTATGCAGTTTATTGAGTTTTGGTACCAGCACGCAGAAAATCCTTGCTTTCACCACAGTGGTGTCTCTTCAGAGCAGAAACTGTGTGAAAAAGTGTCTGCAAGGCATCAATTGGCCAATCATTTGTGTACTGCAGAGAAAGACTACTGGGCAATTTGCCATTTTGATTTTGTTTTATCACTGTGGCGCTAAATTACGATGACACAGACAGTGAAGAAAGAAAAAAACCCATGCAGATCAAAATAAAAATCTCCCATTCTTCTGTAGAAAATGCATCCTCATTTTTTTACAGAACACAAAACACGATTTGTCTTTTTTCTGACTTGAAAGACCTCACTGATATTAAAAAATAATTAACTCTGAGTCTTCTTCCCATGGTTACAACGTCCAGATAAAATAACGTCAGTGGAACAAATTAGTCCTTTGGCATATTGGCATGCTGTATTCAGTGATCGAGAAAACAAAATCCCATTTTTAAGTTTCAAACAAGCAGTAGCAGGTTAAACCCTGTCAGGTAAAAAAAAAATGTCTAAATCAAGTCGTCAGCTGATTTCTTGGCCTGTCTCCATTAGAGCGGGGTGTTATGTAAAAAAAATAAAAAATAAAAATCTACTTTTATTTTGCTTTGTAATGTCATAATGTTAATCCCTCATCAAAAAATACCCGGCGTGTTGAGATTCAGTGGAGAATGTTAAACTGTGAGAGCAACTCGTCCCGATCTCAGTGTGTGGTGATTTCAGAGTAACTATTCGGATACTAAAATGTCATTTTATCTCTTTGTCATGATTTGGTTTGTGAAGAACCCAAAGCCAGAGACTTGTGTGGCAGAAACAGACACTTCAATATAATAAGACGACTTACAGGGCTGACACGGAGGAAACGGAAAACAGTAGCTGGCACACAGTGGACCATGTAAATGCAGGGAATGTCAAGAAACAAAGAGGCTTAAACCCTGACCAGTGCTAACCATTTTTCAGTAGCAAACTGGTTAGCGCCACTTTGTTAGCATGGAGAATGGATAATTCTCCACAATGGTAAGCTTTAGTTCTGCTCCTAAGTTCTTGATGTATGAGGTTGAAGAAGATTAACACCAAAATACAGCTGGTTCATTTCTCCTGCTACCTTCAGGAGTTAGCAGGACAAAACAACGTCAAGCAACAGTTGGTAATCACGTTTGTTAGCCTCTATCTAAGCTAACAAGAGGGCGTTTCCTAACATGTCATTTCCTTTAGCTTTAGCTTTGCAACTAGCTTAAAGGAGATAGAAGAAAAACACAAAATTATTTATTCTCAAGGTAATTTAATTTATATAGCACATTTTCAGCAACAAGCCAATACAAAGTGCTCAACACTATAGGTCATGTGTTTTGAAGCAAAGGCCCTTAAATCCTTTCGGTTCTTAAGTTTTGTTTTTTTTTTTAAATAAAACTAAATGCAACCTTTAGGTTGTGATGCTGATACTAAATTGAGTCAGCATTTTTATTTTTTATTTTTTCAAAATCCTTACAGGTTGCACTCACAGTAAAAGGGGTAAATCCTAAGGTTTTAGGGCTAGGCTAAGACAGCAGTATTGCAGAGTTGTTTCTTCCCGTTCTTTTGTGATTAAATATTAATGTGTGACTTTTCAGATGACACCATAAACAGGTCTTGTCACTGAAGGACTGATGACGGTAAGCAAGACAACATACTTTTTTATGAATGAATTAAGAGTTAAAACCTTTTCCTTGGCTTGTGCATCATCCATATAATTTTTAAAACAAGAAAAATAAAACGTGAATACTTACAGTGTGATATCCATACATTCTTTAGCTGTACCCTGCCATTTATTTGACCTTAATTTAGCTTAATATGCGTAGAAAGATACTTTTGACCAAATCTTTAATCCATAACGGTAAGGTGATCTAAGGAGTGCTGTGCTGTTTTTACTTCCAGCTTCTCTAAGAGTTGTTTTGTTCTGCTGTTCTTGAAACCCAGGGCTACTAAATAGCATATAAGGAGAAAGAGAAGGAGAAGAAGAGAGACAAGAGAGAAGCCCAGGGCAATTCTATTTTTTTAGCACAACCCCTTCAATTCCCCAAGAATAGTTTGCTTATTTTAGACTGCCCCCGATACCAGAAGGGTGGCTGCAGGTGTGAGGGACACAGTTTTAGACTTGCCTGTTCCTGAATAAAGTCACACCATGTAATAAAGTAAGGAACAGAAGAAAAAAAAAACATGCTTCAGGCATTTCAAATGTCATGCTCACGTAAAAGAAGTACATGCAAGTCACGGTGTGTGTGTAGAGTCTGTTTATTGGGCTGCAGGGGCTGTGTGTGTGTGTGTGCATGTGAATTTGTCACCTGGAAGTGCAGAGTTGTGACATGGTGGGAAGGGCAGAAAGCCTGCAACATTCAGGGCTCAAGAGCAGCAAAAGGACAGGTAGCTTTGTCTCCTGAAGGCAGCAGCACCATCAGGCCATAAACACAGTGCAAAGGAAGGTCTGCTGCCACGGATGCTAGTAGCAGCTCTCAAAGAGGAAGTGGGAGAGACACAAGGCAACAAACTCCCAAAGCAACCAGAGCTATGTTCATCTAAAATGTTTCTATGAGTGCAGGTGTGCCTAACGTGCATTAAAATTGGAGTTATAGCTGAGGAAAAGGAAATCCTGTTGGATTCCAGATATTTATCATGCTGCAGTGAAGGAACTTTCATCAGCGCATACGAAACGTCTGCGTGGTGTAGCATAAAACTGATTGATTTAATGATGTATCATTGTCTCAACATTTGAGAAGCAACAGCGTGGATTAGATAGCAGGGTGAATATTTGGGGTACTAATAGTTGTAATACCCATAGCACAGAATTATTATTCTAATTTCTTTTTTACATTTCCTAAATCAAAATAAGACTGTGGATGTTACAGTGCCGTGTTTGGATTTACTCTTTGCATGTTTCAGGATGCAGTTTGAAGATCCCCACTTCTTTCTGGTCCCAACCTGAGACTCACCTGATTCTGGATCTCCTCTGTATCCCTTCTGTCTGCCCGCCCTCACACTCACTGGAAAAGAAAGCAATAAGAACTGCACTCCATCCATCCCCTCCAACACGTACCTCCACAAATTCTGCTCCTCCCTTCTACCAAGACCGTAAAATGGAAATATCAGAACAAACATCATTCCAGCTTCTCTTCTGCATCCTCCTCCTCCTCAGTGCTGAACAGTTTACGTTTCCCTCTGCAGATCGCGTTGCTGATCCTGGTGAGAACCGGACTCGTCTTGTTGCACTTTCTTACTTTTGTAAGCGTTTAATACTTTACATGTCCTTTCTCTTGGAACGGGTCAGGAAAATACCTGACATCCTGTCAAGTACCAGGTGTGTAGGCGTTGGACAAGACGTGTCTTAAAACTAAAGGCTCACTGGCAATAATAACGTGATGAGGGTGGGAATCTGATCTCACTCTTGGTGTTACGCAAACATCTGTACGGCCATTCAAACACGATAAAGACAACGCTCAACAAATCTTCGACTCTTAGCTTGAGTACAAGTAAATTATGTTACGCTCACTAAGCCACAAAAGTACTAAGACAGCCCCGCAGAGTTGTTCTTTGACCAAAAAAGCTTCCTGTAACCCATCTACAGTTTGCTCAACGTCGCTGTGTGTGCTGTGATGTCAAGAACCAAAGCATTAGAAATACATTCCTTCAGCCAGCTAGTTGTAGGGAGGGCTTTCATTTGACTTGCTTCCTGCACATGTGCCCTCTAATCCTGTTAAGATTTTCTTTCTGAGGTGTTTGAATGCTAGTAGAACACCTGAGAAGCTTTTTCGCCTTTTCTTCAAGGCATTATCTTAAATATCCGGGTCGTTTGCTGACCTGCATTAGAAAAGCTGCTTTCATGATGGCTGCCAGTCCCGTGACACGGAAGGGAGAAAACAAAATGTTTGCACAGGTGGCAAATTTACATTAATTCCTTTCTGACATTTCTAAAAGTGTCTATAAGGTGTTCTAAAAGTCAAATTAAGGTTTACGAAGACAGAGGAAACCCCCGCTGACCCTTGACCCTGTGGTTTATGCAGCTCTATGAAACATCAGAAGTCGACTTGAAGTCTTAAATGGTATTTATGTTTGTGTCGGGTTCAAGCCACACACCCTCAAACCAAACCTTGGTTTTCACACTTTGTATTTACTTGTAGTTAAATGGCCCAATTGAAGGTGCTGTCAGTTTAAAGTTACAGTCTGCTGAGATGATCTTTTTATGTCTGGACCTAAATATATAGCTGGCTGACTGTAGAGCAGCTCCGTGTCTTGGCAGATTTTCTTCGAGGGTAAGACAAAGGAATGAGTGAGCAGCATGTGTGCGTGCACATGTGTGTGTATGTGTGTGTGGGGGGGAGTATTTAAGGACATGACAAACAGCAGGCTGGTCTTCCCCCCCCCCGCCACAGCTGATGCCTGATACTCTGTCATTTCACCTCTCTTACAGTTTCACCCTCTTGACATTTCAGACTAATCCAGTTCGGCAGACCGATCACTGCTGCCCTGCAGAAACTTCATCAGTCTTCAAAGACATTTCATAAAGAACCAACGGATTTCTCTCATTGAACTCTAACATCTGGCTTCTTTTTTTTCTTTTTTACAGCTAAGCTTAAACATCATAAAGCTGCACCTGTCTCGGTCCAGTCACCATACCTCTTGACGCTTGACTTTTCCCATGCGACATGAAGAAAAAATGTGTGCCACTAGGGGCTGATGACAGTCAGCCTTCAGAGGCCATAACCACCAACTACCAGCATCGTGGAGACGACACACCAAATAAAAATAGCATTCAGGCCACACTCTGAAAAACAGAAAAATGGAAAAAATCATGACGTGTTTCCCGGACGTTGTAAAGCTAGACCAAATTAAATTGGCTATAGCAGACACAGATTTTTATTTATTTTTTTAAGACATCGCCTTATGTAAAAACAGGCTGGTGGCAATAAAAGGAACATGTTTTGGCCAAATGTTAACAATGAGACAGCCGTGTTCTTCAAACCTGCCTTAACAGATTATTGGTAGAGTAGTGTTGCATAGGTTAGCACTGCTTAGTCCCATCAAAGTTCAATTCTGTAACATTTACTTACTGTTCAGTTCAACTTTCTATAACTCACAACAGCCAACACATGGTAATTGGTATTTATGGTTTGGTTACAGTTATTAAATTTTCAAATGTAGTTTGTAGCACAATTAATAGCCTGCTAAAAAATGTACATAGTTGGCACAATTGTACCAGCTGTAGCAGGACACTCTTGTGAAAGAGATCCTGATTAAATAAAGGTCGTTCATGTGAATGGCCAATAAATTATACAATATAAATATTAGCAAAAAAAATATTATTTGGGCTTTTTAAAAATGTGAACCCAGTTTCATAATAATTTGCCTAAACTGTATAGAAGTTTTTGGCCCAATGCCATACTAGTATTTTGCAAGTAACACAACATTGCATGAATAAAAATTAATTTCTTGAATATGAGCCAGTTTTTGTCAGAATTTGTGGTGCAGAAATAGAAATATCCTTTGCTGCGCTGCTGAAAAGGCTAATAAACAGCGGGGAGATCCAGGTGTACCAGCAGCAAGTTAAAGGTAAAGCAAACACATTCACACAAAGGCAAAAAAAATATAAAAACAGAAACACCAGAAAAAATAGACTGTACAGTAAAGCTACATTTTCAACAGAAGAAAATTCTCATAATACTGCACAGTTAAGAATAGTACAAGATGTACAGATTTAGCAAAAAAAAACAACAACAAAAAACAGGCCATTTAAAAGAAATTTTAAAAATTTCAAACAACAGTAGATATTAGAGACTTTTTGAGTTTGCTGGGAGCAGTGATGATTATAAATTATTTGTGACGACACTCTTTTGTGAAACTATGTAGTTTGTCACTGAAGGAGTTTTACACACCAGACAGTCAGGAAAATCACAGCTTTCTTTCTTCTTTTGATGTGAAATCTACATGCAGGATTTCACCTCTGATCTACTGTTAAGCATTTTTCTTTTTTTACATTTGATAATCATTTCATTCTGGTAGTCTTATGACTTTATATGTTCGCTTACTGACCAGTCAGACAAAGCCTCTTCAAATTTCTGCTAAAAAGTTATCATATATGCTCATAAACTTCCTTACTTTATTAATAAGTGATTATCTTTTTGGTTTTATTCTTAATTCTCTTTGAATTGTCAAAATCACTTCACTTTTGACAGGCGTTACTCTGTTAACCATCATCACAGCTGTTACATCATTGACTTTTTAATCATTGGTTGCTACATTGCATCAAAACTTAGGCAGTTCTCGTGTGTGTGTGTGTGTGTGGTGTGTGTGTGTGTGTGTGCGCGTGTGTGTGTGGGTGTGGGGGGGGGGAGATGTGGGCGCGCGTGTGTGTGTGCTAGTGACTCAGCGTTCTTTGTAAATGTTCCTTTTGGCAAGATTGCTCACTTCCATCCCATCCTCCAATCAATATAGATGTATCAGTATTGTGCGTGTGTGTGTCCATGGAAATATATTAGAGCCTCCTTCCACACATTATATATATATTACATATATATATAGAGAGAGAGAGCAGTTCAGCAGTTTTCAAAGAATTATTGATTCTTTTGTGTTTAGATTGCTTTTGTGTTATCCTCCCTGACAACAAATGTTTGTGTTCATTGCCCTTTTGTTTGCTTACAGAGTGTGAACGCACATCACTGGTGGTGCTCAGTCAACATTTACTGGCAGGATTGATGATCTTAATATGAAGATGTAAATAATTCTTATCTCCTCTCTTTAACCCTTTAACCGTCATCAGGTCACCGGTGTCCTCATGGACCCGTTGAGTCGCATGTAAAGTGTTTTTTGGGTGACAGTTAAAGCTGGGGTTTGTAGTTTAAAAAAAAAAAAAAAAGGTCTTACATATTTCTGAAAATTGCTACTATGTTGTGACATTATAGGTTGAAACAGATAATCTGTGAAAACAACAACAACAAAAACAGGCTCCTTTTCTCCCAGTGTTCCCAGAGTTAACGACAGAAATACACAGCTCGGTCAAAAACAACCAATCAGAGCCAAGACGAGGGTCTCAGCTCTGTCAGTCAAGCTCGTGTACGTGCTGCTTACACTTTTCCCCTTGCTCTCTGCTACTTCTCAATTGTGGATGCTCATGCTAGTTAGCATGACCACCGATAAGAGGTTTTCCTGGAATGGTAAGTTGTTCCTCCGCCATTAGCACATTTTAGCGGCGTGTACACAGGTGTGATTGACAGTGCTAAGACCTTCCTCCTGAGTCTGATTTATTGTTTTTGACCGGAAGCGGGGCAACAGTAGCTTTGGGAGGAGGTGGAGGAGCTCGATCTTTTCAGATTATTCGTCTCATATTATACTGTCATGAAATAGTGACAGTTTTAACAAATATGTAAAAAAAAAAAAAAGAAAAAACTTAAACACACCTTTAAGAGGTTAACTCTAGTTTGATAAAAGAAGAAATTTCTGGTCGGATGCACTGCCGTCATGTTGTTTTTCTTACTGCAAAGCAACCTTTTTAATGTCTTCACCATTTTACTGCTGAAGACGTTCATTGCTCAGCTCAGTCTTAACGTCCCACTGCAGTAGAAAAACATCGCTACCCATGCGCTAAACAGCCTTACTGATGTCCAGACAGGTACACATATTTGCCCGTCATTTTTTTTTTTTTCTTTTTCTTAATCTTCCCAGCTGTCGCTAGGTGTTTGCTTTAGGGAAAACATTTTGCTATACAAAGCTGTTGGGTCTTTCTTTAACTATTTGAAGTGCCCTTTAGCAGCGATTTGGCACAGAATTAAACTTAAATTAACGCAGACAAAACAAACAGTTAAAATCTCGTAGCACGCGTAATTTAATGAATCACATTCATGGTTTGACAAACAAGTCATTAGTGGCTGTTTTTGTACCATAGCATTATAGCTTTAAGCTTAAAACTGAGCTGCAGGTGGCACTTGGAGCAACGTTTCCTAACAAGACAGAACAGTTCCCCCTCTGGGTTTTTGTGCATTGCTGTGCATCTCAGCGTTGCTAACAAAATGCATACCGTCGTGCACAGATGTGAGTGAGTGTGCATTTTTTTTCTTTTTCTTTTTTTTTTAAAAAAAAAAACATTCAGCAGTTGGGACACAAATCAAAATCTCAACCTGTAACACCATTTTAGTGTAATATTCAAAATCCATTAAGGTAAAGACTGGATTTTTTTTTTTAAACAAAGGCAAACTGTCCAATTAGTTCAATTTTTCAGAATGTGAAAAGAACAAAAGGTGAAAAGAGCCCGAAGCGCAAGCTTTTAGCAGCAGAGCCACTTTAACCCTTTAAAATATAATCCCTAAAACAAAAGGTGCAGCTCAGAAATCTACTTTAGCAAGCTGACATTTCATAACCACTTCAATATTTTTCAAAACTCAAAATAGTGTCTACCTTCTATAGATGACAGTAACTCATATTTATCGGAACTGACACCAAAACCTTCAACAGACTCGAGACAACACTGACAAAATACGAGACGGCCGACAATAACAATCGTTCGACAGTAGAAGCCGGGCATTCAATAATTCATCTTGTCAGCAATTTCCATGAAAGACATGACAAAAAAAAAGTAAAAAAGTAAATGCAGTCGACATTGTGTTTAACTGATGACAGGGAAAAAAAAAAAAAGAAGAATAGTTTGTAAAAGCTATATTGGAGCATTATGGATCCATAAAAACTCAATAGCCTGATCTGGAGCGAGCCCTGTATCTATTCCAATAACTCAAAACCCTTTTAGTGTCTCCCCCGAGATGACAGCTTTGGGCTGGCAGGTGGCGGTGGCACAGTGACAAACTTAATTTAACATCAGCTCTCTGGCGTCTACTCTAAATGGGTTTAGTTGCGGAGAAATCTCCATAACAATAACTGATGCTGAAATACAGCTGAGAATCTCATTCGGCCCTGAAATGTGGCAATAACCAGGGAAAACATGAATTTCCTAGAATACTGTCGCCGAGTCGACCAGCATGCAGATGGTGATGGGTTATGTTGCAGCAGGCTGATTTCAAACCAGTTGTTTGTCTTGGCCAGAGTTCGACAACTACATTCACTGACCTGGTTTTCTGGAGACGGAAAACTAGGTGTGTGATGTTCAGGTGGTCGTCCACTCAGCCTGTTCGAATAAATGATTCAAGACTGGATTAAAGCTGCTGAGTGTGACTTTTACACAAATATGTATTTTTTCTTTAAAACTCTCATCATGTCGGTACAGAATGGTGTGAGACGCATAGACTATGAAAAAAAATCAAGGTCATTCACTTGCTGCGGCTGCAGGAGAATCAGATTGGTCAAAAGCAACCAATCAGAGCCAGGAGAGTCATAGCAATGTCAATCGCCATCTTGTACCTGCTGCTAATTGTGGAGGAACAGCTTACCGTTACAGGAGAACCGTTTAACCTCGATTGTTGGTCTCATGCTAACTAGCCTTAGCATTCGTGGCAGACTGTGTTGTGGTGAACCAGCTGTGGGTGGGGGGGGAGCATGAGAATGATGGACAGCGCTAAAGCCCTCCTCCTGGTTCTGATTGGTTGTTTCTGCAATCAGTAAAGGCAGAGGGCATCAGGAGAAGGAAGAGGAGCTCAGGTTGGGTTTTTTTTTCACAGATTATCTGTCTTGTATTACACTGTCATGAAATGACACTTTTAAGTTTCACACAGCTGATTTAATGTACTTTCTTGGTGTCTCCAAGTGTTTTGTAAAAGTCAAGTCAAGGTTATTTGTAGCATATTTTCAGCATTAAGGCAGCTGATCGTGCTTTACGTCATGAAAACTGAACACAGTCACTAATTGTGAAACATGCAATCAACGTTACATTTCGGCAAACGCCATCGTCAAAATCAAAAGGGCCGACCCAGTGAGCGGCTTCCAGGTCAACCTTCCTGCTTTAAGCTTCTGACTCAGCGAAGTCACCGGCCTGCCTGAGCTGACCTGCACAGAGGCAAGCCAGATTCGCAGATCCAGGGAGTGACATGCACATGATAGATGGCTTGTGCGACCAGCCAGCTGCAGGAAGCGTTTGCTTTTCACAGGGAGCCACTTTTTTTTTTTTTATGAAGCTGAAAGCACCTTGGTATTTCTTTAAACGGTCCCTAAACAGTTGAGTCTTCTGAGAGGGACAAATATCGACAAACTGGATTGTAGGATTGTTTTTTTATTTTTTATTTTTTTTACCTTGACAGTCACCACTGGCAAGCTCAGTAGCTACTATGTTTTTGTTGAATTTACAGGAATGAAAATGTAAAACTCACTTTTCTCTAAGAAAGTAAAGCTAAACAAACAAAACAACTATTATTGATTTTTGAAAGACTGGGATGAAGAGACTAAATAGAGACATGCGCAGTCACTCTCTCTCTCCTGATAGCATTTCTTTCATGAACAGGGAACGGTAAATCATGACTCTGTTTGCCCTGTACTTTTGTCCCTCCTTCTCCTAGATGTGCACCCAGCTTTGGCCTCTAAGCAGCGCCATGGTTCAGCATGTTTGTTAGTGGGCTACATACTTCTTCTGCAAGCAAATGTTTCCTGTGATTAAGATGAACAAGACAGTGTACAGAACTGGCTGATGTGTATCTCCAGAGTAAACATTAATGTTGCAACGATGCCAGCCTGCTCCTTAAAACAAACGGCTTAAAGAGCAAAGAAAACCAAACCTCTCCGTGTTCAAACTTTGTTGCCACAAAGGGTGTAACAAAATCTGCCGGTATAAGATCTTGCGATATTAAAACACGACCTTATGTCTCGTTGCGGTGACTGCTGTCTCGGGGAAGGACTGTCCTACGGTCAGGAGACATAAAAATAAGTCAGAAAAAGAAAGTTTGTTGAGAGAATTTAAAATCTTGTGAACTCAATATCATGTCTCGTCTCGTCTTTTGAGTTTTAGGTACCGTTACGCCCCTAGTTTTGTTACTGTCACGGTCTTAGCGTTTTCCTGCAAGAAACAGTATTTTTAAATTATTATGTTTAAAATATTTGTTTACTGAGATGGTTAAAAAAAATAGGTTTAAATTGAAACGTATGATTAAAGCGAGGCTGTTTTCTCATTTTTTTTCTAAGACAAATTCGGGTAAAGTTTTTAGGCTGTCACCAAAGCTTAGCCTTAATGACACGCAGTGATTCATTGTATAGGAAATCGTCTCTGGAAACATGACGCAAGACGCTGAAGCTGGCAGAGAATGTGCTTTTTTAACTGCACCCTCGCTCATGCTTTTCAGCTAAATGATCTTCAGCTTTTTTCTTTTTTTTTCCCCCCACATGCTTATTTTGCTGAGCTCCTGTGTTGTCAGCAGCAAAAATGTCTGATTGACAGATGAGATAATGGTTGTGCTCTAAGGAGGCGTTCTGTGCTGCAAGTCTTGTGAATTCTCAATTGACAGCCATGAACCTTTACCCTCCTCCAGTTTCGAATCTCTTTCTCCTTCCCCCACCGTCTTGTTCTTTATTTCAATCAATTTTTCCTCAGCTAATTTAAAACGTTGTCATTTATAATGAAGCTCTGGGTAAAATTAGTGAGTAAGCTGATAAACTAAGCGTGCAAATTAATAGGGAAAAACGGCAGAAGTCTCAGACTTCCAACAGATAACTACGTCTGCTTGCTTTTTCCGAGCAGAGCCAAAAACGTTTACCTGAATAAGAACCCCAAAACGAACTGAATAAAAGCAATTGTCCAAACTGTCCTCTTGGTTTTACTCCTGCCCTTCTGCTCATCTGTCATTTTGGGACCATTTTCTGTCTGCAACCCCAAATATGTTCCTCCGTTTCATCTGCATGTTTGGCATTTCTTCATAAATCGTTTCTCTCAACGCCCTGAGCCTTTACCTTCAGGGGTTTTCAGGAGAACTATGTGATAAACTCCTCATGAAGCGGCTGGACTGGATGAGTGAGGAGAAGTCACAGGGATGAGACAAGACTCTGAAATCACTAATCCACTTTGCTTTTATTTACTTGCTTTATGGTGTAGTAGTTCTAACATGATTTGGAAACACAAACTGCTTTGAAAGCGCGTAAAGCTGTATTTTCTGCACGGCAATTTTTTCCTCCGTTTGCTTTTTAACCCTAACCCCATCCTAAATTTCAAACAGACATGAGTAAAGTCAAAATGATGTTTACGTTCATCTGTTTGTTGTCTTCACCTGCTTGTCCTTACAGGATCACCAAGCAGTTGGAGCTCGCTCTGTTCCCACTGAACATAAAGCTGCCACATTTCAAAAATAGATGTGCTTAATGGAAACACGCCAATTTCAACAAAACTGTCATGATGAGGTAGTTTTTTTTTTTTGTTTTGTTTTTTGCCCTGTCAAAATCGGTTTATTTCACAAAACTGCAATGGGAACACTTTTTTTTTTTTTCGCATCGTACAAGTCACATGTTCCACCACCGGATGTTGCCACTGGCTCAAACCACGAAGAAGACGACAGGAAGTAGTTGAATGATCATGGCGCAGCATATTTTTTTAATGACTTGTAGCGTGAGCACACTTATTCACGTGTTTTAAAACTGTTTCTTATTTAACAGAAACACAGCAGTTGAGAAATTGTGGTTTTTCAATTTCAGCAGAATATCAACAAGGTTTTGCACACACTTATAGTAGAAACACAGCTACAGAGACAATTTAGAGACCAATAAAACAAACATGGAGAAAACAAGCAAACTCCATGCAGAAAGACCCGGGGTTGAGATTCAAACCCAGGAATGGGACTTTCTTGCCACAAGGCGATGTTCCTACCAACAGAAACACTGCAGTTTTCATTCATTAAGTGAAAAAGCTAGCAAAACCAACATGGCTCTGTCTTTTTAGATAGAACCTGCCTGACATTCTGGTCAGATTTGACAACAGATGAGAATCAGAGTAACTCTGTTTGGAACTCCAGCAAACCAAAGCGGGAGCCATTATCCACAAATGAAGAAAACATGGAACGCTGATGAACCTTCCCAGGAGAGGCGGGCCAACTAAATTTACTCTAAGATCACATAGATGACTGGGGTCAAATAAAATAACTCATAAATAAAATAACTCATTAAAAAAACATCTGAAGGGCTGAGAAATGTTATCTCTTCAGCTAAGAAAAGAACAAAAGAAAAGCTCTCGCTGAAGCATTGCAGCCGTTTCAGATTTCTACAGCTGAAACCTCTTCTCCACTGCGACAATGCAAATTAATATCATAATGTGATCGTATTATTCATCTTTTTGTATGTTTGCGTCGATATTGTGTTGATCGTCATCCTGTAAGAATCTCTGGGGGTTTTGTTCATGTACTGACCTCGATTGCATCCTTTCCCCAGGTACAGGCACTCTTCCATCATTTTGGATCCGCTGCCTACAAGTTTGCGAATGACAAGTTTTAACTTCTGAACCGCATCATTGTGCTGCCTACTATGTGCTTGTGAAACTTTCCCTCTAACCTTGTCAGAGGCTTCTGCTCAGATTGCAGGATCCTCCGTCCTTTTTCACTTTGCTCGGTTGTCCAAAGCAATTGCATTGTCTGTTAAAAATCTGGGCATTTTGCTAAAAAGCTACAGTCACCATGTCTGTTGTCCTCACCGGTGGCCTGATTACCAGGCCCTTTACCAGGACACGATTGTCAGCCCAGTCGAGCTTCCCCGGGATGAACGGTTTTGACTTCCCCTGTTGAGTTATGCTAGGCTTGTCTGCGGTGCCTCGCTGCTCTTGACATATCTTGGCGTTTCTGCGATGATGCCACCCTGTCTCCTTCTCCCTAACTATGCAGAATGCCAGCATGTCTTCTCTCTGTCTCACACACAGCGGACCTCAGACCCCGTTTTCTCATTCTGAGAATGTTTCTGTGCTCAGGAATTCGCCCGTCTCAGGCTGCTATTCATCATCTTCTCCCATGACCTGGATATCATTTCACCATAATGCAGTGCAGAAAGGTGGGACCTCTGGAGGATCTGGGAGCGTCTCTCACGATTCCCTTCGCTGGGATGCAAATATCACTACGAGACACTGAAGTGCAATTGAAAGGAGTGATCAGACACTCCACATTACTTTTTTTCCCTTAATATTTCTTCCTCTTGTTTCTAGATGAATCATTATTAAACCTTAACTTAATAGTAAAATAAGGCATCCTCTTTTTTGCTGATGAGTTTGATTCATTCACCTTGGATACTATTCAGTTGTGTAGTTTTCATCACATAAAAACGGATGTGTACATTTCCACCACAAGATTAAAAAAAAAATGTATTAATTCCCCGGAAAGGTTCCTCTGGAAAATTTGGTTTCCAGGAGCAGAAAAAAAAATAGCTTAGTAAAGAATTTATATAGAATACAAGTAAACACCTTTAATGGAGGAATTTGATTAAAAACATGAATAAATGAGAAAAAGGAACGAGAAGATTTGAGATGGATGTCTGAAGGGAACTCTTATTAGTCTCTTTGTACCTTCTGTGATGTCACCAGAGTTGAAATGTCTTTTTAGGATGGTGGATTCGTTGTAAATTAAACCCTGATTTACAGCAAAATAGAAAAATACAGTCAAGACATGTTATCCTATTCATGAAAATTATATATAAAGTGACTTTTTATTTTATTTTACAAACACTTCTGTGTAGTAGCTTTAAATAAAAAACAGAACTAACTGGAGGCATACCAATAATTTTGTTTCTCATTTTCATATTAAACATGTTTGAAGAAGTTGATCCAACCAACCATAGGACTGATTCTGCAGTTAAAACTTAATTACTTTTGGTTGAAGCTGGCTGCAGGTTTGAGTATCCGTGTGCAAGTTGTGATATCAAAGTTAGTGCTGCTCAGGGTTTGTAAAGGAGTTGGACGCGTTACATCTGACGTTTTGTGGAGTCCGGTTAATTTGAGTCCCCTGATGTGTAGATTATAAATCACAATCTGCAATACTTTTCTAAGTGCAATCTGATTTATTCCACATTGACCAGATTATCTAGATCTCACTACAACAGATAAAGAAAGGCTGAGTCAACTTGTGGTCAGTGTGAGTGCACTCTCAGTTTCCCTTCGTCTTCTTCCCGCTGTGGTCACCTGACTCGGAGACCTGCCAGGCCAGCTGTTCTTCATTCACAGTTACCTCCAGAGAAGCCAGCGTGAAGTGAAACTTCCCAGACTTTCTGCGTTGTTTTGCTTTGGCTGCAGTAGTTGTGCTTGAATGTTTTGTTTTTTTTTGGCTTACACAGTGTGTGACCTGTTTAGAGCGTTAATGTTTTCTGTTTGCTTGATAAACTGATATCGATGAGGTGAGTCCTGCTGTTTGCCTCTTTTCTTGACTCTTTTCTTCATAAAGATAAATTCTGATGTGGCAAGGACTGATTAGATAAGGCAAGGACTAAGACACAGACGACCTAGATGCAGTTAATTTGTTTTTGATTTTTCCAGAAAATCCGTGTTGCATGACCTTGGGATACCAGCAAAGAAGTTGAATAAAACTGCATAAAACAGATGTCTAATTTTTAAATGAATACCTTGATTTGAAATGAAACTTTCTAATGATGCTTGCATTGTGGATTTGTGATTGTAGCTTAAGAGAGTGAAAGCATTTTAAACATGAACACAAAATCATCTAAATGTGCCAACATATCAAATGAGTTTATGCATTGTTTTTTTTTTTTTTTGCTTGATTTGATATGGGGGTTTTTTCTGACCTAAATTTTGAAGGTCTCCCACATCAAAATGGAAAATGATTCAGTTTGATGTTGATTTAATAAAAGGGGGCGGAGCTTGAGCTAGAACATACCTGAAATTCCCTCCTTACAGATTCACCAGTGACAATGTGTGAGTAACATGGAAAAGGAACATCTGGATGAACAGGAAATGTCAAAGAATCTGGAGGCTTTGATTTCCAGGCTGGGCATCAGGTTGTATCTGACCTCTTGCTGTTGCCAAAAAAAACTTTGTTCTTCCTTGAATAGGATTTTTTTTTTCTTATTTGCCTTTTTGATGTCATCCAATGGCTGACTTAAATCCACTGCCACACTGTTTTCTACTTTGCCATGTATGTTGGTGTACTGAAAAAACGACTTGCGTTGATCTAAATGCTGCGGTTTTGGTGAAACGTTAAGTTGTGTTACCTTTTTATTGCAATCTTCGTAGCAATGGATCAGGGGTGCTGCTTAATTTGGTGTTTAAGGACGATATCTGTTCCAGGTGGTCAGATTACATTCTTCTCAAACATCTTTTCAAGTGCACAAGTGTTTATCAGTCCACACAGGACGCTTGCAGCGCTGTATGAGATTGAATGGTACTGTTATCGGGCTCATATTGATGCGATATTTCGAAAGCAGTGACACATATGAGTGTCACTGCTTTCGAAATATATCTAGGATGTGAGAGTTGCACACATCCTAGATATATGCCTGAGGATTTGTAGCCATGACTCAATGTCCACACAAGTCTGGACATTTAACAAGAAACTAGGAGGAGGTGGCTTTTCTTCCAGTTGCATAACCAAGCAAATGAATAACTAAAATCTTATAGTGATTGTAAATCAATGAGTTCCATTAAAATTGATAGGTCATCCAAACGTCCAAAAGTTTTGTATATTTCAAGGCAGCAAGTTTTGTACAGCGGAAATGTTTACCTTGACTCTAAATGCACATGATGGCGCAGTTAGAGGCGACTACCAGAAGCGATCCGTGTTGGTGCTGCTTTTGCAGCTGCTTTCTTGTTTAGAGGTTAAAAATATCAAAATTCTCAGGAAGCATTTTTTTTTCTCACCAAAGGCCTTCTGCTTACATTTTTGTGGTTCTCTTGTAGTTTTTTGTTTTGTTTTGTTTTGATAAGTGGGCTGGGGGGGGAACACCTTGTTGAAATCTCTGCTGCTTGTGAAATGACTGTGTTCCTTTTTAATGTGGCCTTATATGGATTTAAGAATGTGTTAAATAAAATGTGGCCAAAAGTGTCGGCTACCTCGGCGCATGGAATGAGGAAAAATAGCTTGTAAAGCACACTGAAGCCAGCCGGAGTGTTCTCACAAACCACCCAGGAGGCACGTTACAGCCACCCCTAAAAAAAAAAAAACACATCAACACCGAAGCGGGTAGATGGGATGAGAAGATTACATAAAAAAAAACAAAAAAGTAACACGGCTTCAATATGAACCAAGTTTTTATTCTTTTCATTATTTACAAATTGAAATCATAAATGGCTTTTATGAACAAGGGGAAGGAAAGAGGTAGTATGGTGACATCACCAGATGTCAAGTTTTGATGAATTACTTTGGTAAAGTGTTGCTTCGGATCAGCAGATATGGACCGCCTTTGTAAACACACAATTTTGCTGAAACTACAACAGTTTTGTTCATCTAAAACAGGCCATGGTCGCCGTTGGCTTTTTTTCGAATGTTTCCACACCTGAAACATGGCAGTAACTTTTATCAGCTGTTTTTGGCACATGCTGACTCTATAAGGCTTTGCTGGATCCTGTTGTTTCCCAGACTAACCCGTGGGAAACCTCTGAAAAGTTGAACTGGTGTCCAACATGTCATAGCAGCCTCTTGAATGCTTCGTCTCACCCAGAAGTACAATTTATACTGAGAATAAACACTGCTAAACTCACTTTATTAGTTGGGTTGCTCGTGAAGGCGATTTCTTGCAATGGATTTTATTAGAGCATCGGAGTAGAAGAGGGTGAATACATATCTGTGCCGCATTTTTAAGTTGTGAGACATCTAAACTGTGTCTTTTATTTCCTAATTTTATTCTGTTTTGTCAAAAATCAATCAAAATTTCCAGCAGAATGCTCTAAAACTTGAGGTTGCAATATGACAAAATGTGGCAAAAGTGCAAATGAATACGACTCTAAAGTCTTGAAACACATTCACTTTGTGTTGAATCACCAGTTTATCGTCTTGAGAATTTCCCTTTGGGATTATTAAAAGTATATTCATTCATTCATTCATTCATTGACAAGCTTATCTACATAGACCTTAAAGTGAGATGTGGTGAAAGGATTATACTCTGAACTCCATATTAATTAATAATAATAATCTCCGTAGCATCTACATGTTTATCCCCCAATTGGCAAGGTTATGAAGATATTTCACGTAGTCATTATGGGAATATTATACATATTAAACTATATGTAATAAATTATGAGAGTTGTGAAGGACACCTTGATTTAAAGAGAGCTTTTCTTACTTTGAAAAGGTACAGTTGTCCCTTTGCTAGGAAGCCCGCCTTTTAATATCTGTCAGTCCTTACAGATTATGAACATGCAAAACTGTTTCTGAAATTACAACATTGCATAAGATCATTAAAATTGGATATTTTAAACTTCTAGAAAGTATATATTTCTATGCAGTCACTACCTGGTTGAGCTTGCTTCCTTTTGCATGAGTCACTGCATCAATGCAGTGTGGCATTGAGTAGCTGTAAAGGAAGCACAAATTGTTTTGATAGCCGCCTTCAGATTTTCTGCATTGTTGGGTCTGGTGTCTCTCATCCTTCCTCTTAATAGGTCACAGATTTTCTATAGGGGGCAGGGAAGTTTCCTGGCCAATCAAGAGCAGGAACACAATGGCCATTTAAAAAGATTTTGGTATATTAGGCAGTTTGTGCAGGTGCCAAGTCCAAGCTAGAAAAGAAAATCAGCATCTCCATACAGCTAGTCTGTAGAGGAAAGCGTGGAGTGCTTTAAAATATGACGAAAGATTGCCACGGTGACTGTGGACCCCAAAACATTAATGGACCTGCGACAAGTTACCAACGACTGTGGAAACATCAGAATGAAGTTCAATCGATGTAGATTCTGTGCCTCCCCAATCTTCCTCCAGACTAGGGGTCCCCAAGCTTTTTCCTGTGAGGGCCACATAACTTTTCCCTTCTCTGCTGAGGGGCCGGAGTCAGTTTGTAACAGAAAAAGTGTGACGATTGCAGGAGTGCCTAAATGTAAAAATGTATTGTTTTCCAGAAAGCACAATCAATGGCCCTCTCTGGGTTCTTCACAGAAGAAATCCAGGAAGGATTATAGTCAATATTTTCTGAACTATGAGTCGCACCGGACTATAAGCCACAACCCCAAAGTTTTTTGTTTTTGTTTTTTTTTAACCAGTAAACATATAAGCCTCAGATATCTCTGCCGCTCCAGGTTTTCCACAACGATGCAGCAGCAGCAGAGGGAGGCGGACACCCAAAATTGGAGTAATAACAGGTCAATTTAATATCATATTTATTAGGGTTGAAAAAGAAAAAGTTGACAAGTTTAGATTTAGCTGAACTGATTACAGTAGTTTCAGAACGGTAACTGTAATAGTAAAAGTGCTGATCCTTCGTTTGCTACTAGCATGTGCTAAATGAAAATAGGCGCTTTCTTCTTCTTCTTCTTCTTCTTTAGATTTCAACAGCAGCTTGCATCCATTATTGTTGCACTACTGTCATCTACTGGATCCTAATATCCAGGCGTGGAGCTATAGGGGAGGCTGGGGGGGCTGCTGCCCCCCAAACCGGCCGGATGGGGGCCCGGGCCTGGAGGTGCCAGGGAGGGAGGAATGGTTTCAAGTCATCAAAATATGTGATTATAGACAGAGAAAGTGTGCCCTCGCCTGTTGAGAAGGGTGTATTTAATGTTAAACACCCCCCACACCCCCTTTCAACAGTTTCAGTCTCACTCCACATAAGGGGCCCGGTGATTGGTTAGGTGCCCGGTAATTGGCCCCGCCCCCCGGCCCGATTCTGACTTGTTCCGCTAGTGCTAATATCTATACCTCAAATTGTCATAATGATCCCAGTATTATTAAAAAAAAAAAAGAAAAATCTTCTGTTTCCCCTCAATGCTATTTAACTGATCAATAACATTCTCAAATTTCAATTCCCTGTTAAAACCTAATTCTGTTTTAATGGGCGCTTTCTTCTTTTATTTCCAATTTTGACTTCCAATGATTCACTTCCTGCTAAAGGGCCCCCTGGTGGTTGAAGAAAAATCCACATATAAGCGGCTTATAGTCCGGAAAATATGGTAAATGAAAAAAAGTCTGAATACTCTCTGGTATTGTTCAGGGGGCTGGACCAAATGTGGACCGTAGTTTGGGGACCACTGCTCTAGACTCTTGGATCACAATTTCCAAATAAGATGCAAACTTTCATCTGAAAAAATTAAGAATGGAGGGGTTTTTTTGTATAAAAACCAGTGAGCATCAACATCACAGGCAGTTAAAATGCCTGTGATGTTGGTTCAGGCTTTGCTTGCCACAGGGAACAAAACATTAGCAGCCAATGTGTAGACTCTTGATGCTCTGACCCTAGACCCCGTCCACTCTTCACGAAACTCCCCCCAAATTCTTTAATGGATTTTGCTAGATAACATTCCCAAGATAATTTATGCTTGTTGCTCCATCTTTTGCTACAACACATTTTCCATCAACTTTGGCTGCTTGGATTTGGCATTCTGGACGACTTCTGTAGCAATGATATTTGGTGACTTGCCCTCCTTGTGGAAGGGGTCTGACTGTCTTCTGGACATCTGTCCAGTTAGCTTGTGTAGCCGACTGACCCAGAGTGAAACCTTTTTAGGAATTCAGGAATCCTTTGCAGGTGTTGTGAGTCAATTAGCTGGTAAGAGTGTAGCTTACATTTTCTGTAAGTATAAAAATGGCAAGAAATAAATAAAAGCTTGAAATACTTAAGTGAGTCTCTAAAATGAGTTCCACTTTCCTACAACAGGAACAAATGACCAATTTTTCCATGATAAATACAGAGGGTACATTAACTTGTTAGCTTGGTTTTTATTTTTCAACAAAAGCTTGTCGGTAATGTTTGCGCATCGTTTTTTAGTAAAGCAAGCTGTTGGGTTTGGGATACAAAGTTTAAGGCATGAAGCAAACATTAATACAGCAGAGAGCTAAACGTGTGTGAAGTTCTGTTTATCTTGAGGATGAACAAACCGGAATAGTACATTCTGGAAGCCCTTGATTTGAATATCGGTATTTTTTTCAGACTCATTTGTGTTTCTTGCCATTTTTTTTTTTTTTAAAATTGGACCTTCTTACTCGCGATATGAAATGCAGCTTCGTAAAGGGGTATGGACGGCTTAAAAAATGTCAGTGAAAGGTAGCTTTCAACAATTAACCGAATTGAATTAAGATTTGTGGCTGCAATTTTCTTTTTGTGTATCTTTTTATGAGCGTAACCCCCAACGACTATATAAAAACCAGACTTGGGTCGCTTTTAATCACATAAGGGTTGCTCTAAATTACGACTGCTTAAAAAAATAATAATAAATTGGGCCATTGCATTGGGTTTCTCGAAGAACGCAGCAGACTGATACTAAAAACCTGCGATGGGACATGAATCCGGGGAGGGGACATATTGACTGAGAAGTGAGGCAGAGGCTCCTACAACACGGGAAGGGGGAGGAAATAAGAATGGAGGGCGGAGGGTGAACTGATCCTCGGAGTGTGTGCGTGCAGACGCGTGTGTGTGTGAGAGAAGGAGAGGAAGGAACAGACGAAAGAGACCTGCGCACACACAGACACTCGCTCTCTCTCTCACACACACACACACACACACACACGCGCGCGCACACACGCACACACACACTCTCGCTCTCCTCCTCTCTCTTTTCGCGGAGCCGGGAGAACCGGGAAGGGAAGAATGAGGAAGAGGTCCGCTGCGCCGCGCGCCTCCTCTCAGCTAATGCGGGTTTGCTGATGAAGCGCCGCTCCGGTCATCCGATCATACAGGTCACTCAGGTCGCGCTGCATGGAAACGAGGAGTAGGCAAGAAGAGCAAAAGATAAGAGAAACAAATAAGGGGTGGGAAAAAAAAGAAAAGAAGAAACAACCCAGTGTGCATGGGAATTCGGACTACTCTTCCCTCCCTTTGTGCGTCTCGGTGGTTGGATACGCTGTCTTGACTGGCGTATAAGAGCTCCCTGCGTCTCCATTACCGTTCCCCACTACGGGCTTTACCTCCGCCACCACTCCTCCTCCACCGCCTCCTGGTTTTACTCCTTCTACTTGCTCGCATCGCAAGAAGAGCCGTTTTACTACTAAACTACGAAGCGTCAACTCCGGATTGAGAAGGTAGAACACGGACTCCTGGATGCTTATTTATTTTTTATGTTGCATTTTTTTTCTTTTAAATTGATTATCATTGCGGGGGTCCAGGTCTGCTCCATGGTGTCGTGTTGGTGTGTGCAAGTTTTTTTTTTTTTCTTTTTTTTTTCTTTTGGTCGGGGGAAGGGGTGGAGTAAACTGGATGTAAGAAGGGGTGTGTGTGTGTGTGTGTGTGCGTGTGTGTGTGTGTGTGTGTGTGTGTGT
>NW_006799979.1:1054095-1092523 GCF_000485575.1 Poecilia formosa | reverse complement strand
GCGTCAGATGGCTCTGGATGGGGATGCGTTCCCTCACTCCATCCTCACTCGCCAAGCTGCGCTTTTCATCTTTGATTTGAAAGCAATACAGAAAAAGAAAATAAAAGCCTTTCTGGTTTGTAGACAGCTATTAAGGAGTAAGCTTTTTATTTAATTAATTAATTAATTAATTTGTTTTTTTAAATTTCCACCCTGTTATCCCATTCATTCTTCTAAACCCCCCACTTTGAGCCCATCCTCCTGCCTCACCTATTTATAGAGAGATGGTTGAGGATTCAGATCACGTTCGGATCGCCGCGCTCTCCTCGTCCCCTTTTATTGGCATCCAGTGTGGAAGTTTGTGTGACAAACATGCGCAGGGCCCGTTAAACCAGTGGAAAGGACGGATGTGCACCGGGAGGCACTTTTGCGCAATCCTGCAGGGCCTTGCATCCTTTGCGCCAAACGGCACCGGCGTATTCAGTTGGGGCTGTTGTTGGTGTGCCAGTGCGCTTTAGTCCCGCATTAGGTGTGCGTATATGTGTGCGTGCGTGTGTGTGTGTGTGTGTGTGTGTGTACAGCGGAAGTATGAATGGGCTCATTTGAATCAGCTGGATTTGGAGATGAATAATAATAAAAATGTGATTTTTAGGTAATTGGTTTTAGAGAGTGAAGTCTGGGTTGTACAGAATTAAAGTCAAACCAGCTTTTATTGCCCAGATATGACTCTACATACAGGCTTCTTTTGTTCAATCAAGGTTTTTTGTTTTTTTTCTTTTTCCCCCAGCTGACTTCATTTTTTTATGGGTATGACACAGAGCAACTGTGGTACATCAGCCATGAAGTATGAAATATTTATTTATGATGGCGAGCAGGAAGGAATGAAATGGTTCCAGGGGTCTGAATCTGCTTCATTTAGCCGTTTTTACAGCAGGGATGCTGATGGAACCGAACGCAACAGCCATGCTTCGTTTCAGGCAGTGAGATGGGATCTGATAAGTTCCCAAATGATCAAAAGCTGCTTTTATTTCTAGATGTGTGTTGGGGAGTTTTGGGTGGCTCGACATCAAGCAACCCTCCTCTCATTTCTCTCTCTCTCTCTCTCTCTCTTTTTTTTTAACTAGCAGAGGTTGTAATCACAACTTTTTCCAGCCTTGTAGCCACTGCAGAGCAACAACTGACTGGTCAAAGGAGACGGTGGCAAATGAATGTCTAGGCAGAGATTTATTGTGGTTGGAAGACAATGACGCGACATGTTCTGTAGGCTATGAAGAAAATTAGAAACCGTAGGAGCCGTGCTTCAGTTTGCATTAGACTATCTTGTGCACCATACCAAAAGGTCCTTATAAAAACCATAGCTCGCAGCAAATGGAATGATCTGATTTACAGGAAGCTGACATAGGGCCGACGCTGGAATTTTTATTTATTCAAACTTTTTGCTGGCTGCTCTTAACCCAATTTTTTTACTTTTTTTTTTTTTAAGAAAATATGTCGATCGCAAACTCAAATGTGGATTCTCTTTGTAAACAAAGATAGTTTCAGAGTTTGCTTAAAAACAATCCTTAGATCAGTGTAAAGCTAACAGTTAGCTCTAGCTAGCGCCCTAGCTGATTTAAAATATCACTTTAAAAAAATAATACATACAGCATGCAACTTTGATATGAAAAGATATCACTTACATTTTTTTTTAATGTCTGAAAAGCAATCATAAAACACCATAATCTAGCCATTAGCTGCTGCTGTATTGCTCCTGATTCTACCAGAAGTGTTGTAAACTTTTGGATTTGTAATCATGTTGACATTTTTTCAAGTGACATCCTGCCCTCTCTTTGATTTTTATTTTTTTTTTTTTGCGATGCTGCAGTTTCCTGGAGATTGAGTTGCAGCCAGGTGTCTGAACAGGCCTACAGCTCACAGTCTACCTTTGGTGAACATGGAAATTGTTCAGCTGTGGGGGAAATAAAAACAAAAAACTTGCCAGCAATCACTTTTGAAATGCAGGCAGATGAACTCTAACATCGCAGTGCCAAAGGCATGTGAAAGTTTTGCGGTGAAAATTCCTTTTAAATGACCAGAATCAGCTAAAATATGAGATCTACTTGAAGAGCCTTCCACAACTCTTTCATCTAAACTCTAATATAAAATACTTTGACTACAGGAAAGGGAACTAATACGGATGACTTCACACAACCTCACTTCTAAAAATCCTCTGTCAAATTTAGCACATTTATGTTACAGCTTACATTACCATGGTTTCTCCAAACCACACTGACTCATTTAAGATGGAGGATAAGTCATACTATTTTTATTAAATTTTTCACATTATGAATTTGTCACTTGAATTTGTCACATTTGTCGTTCTAGCGGGGTCAGACGAGGACGGGAGTCAGACGTTTCTAGCTCAGGAGAAATCCGTGTGCCAATTCCTAAACAGTCAGTCGGTGACTGACCTGGTTAGAGTTGATGGAGGCGCAGCAAGAGGAGTTTTATCCTTTCACGGAGGACAAATCTGCTGGCAAGATCAGGTGTCGTGTTAAATCAGGGAAGATCTGTTGGAGTAGCCTGAATTCATCGCTACGCTAAACCCTTATAAATGTAAATATGCACCATGGAAACGGCTGATTGATGTCCAGCCTAGAACTCAAGGTTTTTACACATTTACTGACCTAATTTATTTAGGACTTTTTTTTTTTTTTTTTTTTTTTCCATAATGCAACAATCCTGCCAGGTTGTCGGTTGAATAGAGTGGGCCTCTCCTCGCTCTCGCCTCTGGTTCTGAGCTGGTCATCGGGCAAATGTCCGACCAGAACATCGAAATGTTCAAATTATGTGATGGGCTACTCCGCTCTGTCGGGAAGTGAATGATGTAGCTTCATGTAATACGCAACAAGAAAGATTCGCTATGTTGAATCCAGCTGGGGAAAATGTTTTCCGCAGTCATGTATTCCTCAACAAATCCTCTCTCCAATACTTTTTAACTTTCAAAGCTAAGAAAGATGATGAAAAGATTGTATGCTCTCTCTCTCTCTCTCTCTCTCTCTGTATATATATATAAACCTTAAATGCTTCCTATTTCAAAAGCATTTATTGATGTTCTAGTATCCTCCTTTAACAGCCCATTAGCGGTTAAGAAGTGTTGCTCTTTGGTTAAAAGAAATGTCTTGATTACCACTACAAATGGTCAGTTATTCGAGTCTCTACCTTGCAAATCCAGTATGTATTCGATGCCAGATGATTCATTTGGAGTCTCAAAACAAAATGATTTTGTTTTCAATGAACCAGACAAAATGGTGAGATGAAGTTTCAGAAGTTTATCCAGCATTGTGTAGAATGCTAAAGACTTTTTTCCACCTTTGCTTGAAGAATGTTAAAGAACAATCTCACAGCTCAAGTGGTTTTGATGCACTATTGAAATCATCTGGTCTCTGCTCTTCTAAATTGATCCAAAGTCAACCTAAAGAGTAATAAAACACACAGAATCCACACTCTGTATTCAACAAAACCAACATGAAAAAGTCGCATGAAGTGGGTGTGATTTGCGCAACATTGCTTGGATCATGTTAATCTGTCAATTTCCTCTTTTTTTTGGAAAGGTTAAACTATATAGCTTATCCCTAAAGACAGCAGACCACATCTGAAGCTGCACCACCTCTGACCCCATTCCCCTCTGCCGGTCCTCTCTATAAATGATTAATCCAGTTAAAAGCTCATCATTCCGCTTTTCCACTTCATTTTGATGCCTCATAATGTGAATAGCCTCTTGTATTTTTTATATATATATTTTTTGGATGTTCTTTACATTTTATCACGATGTTAAAAGTTTTTCTGTATTTTTATTTTAGAAACTTACTTTAGGAATTCAACTTTCAGAATTTAATATCTGAAATCAAAATGATTTATCAAGGGGTGTAATAAAAATTTTGATTGACTTGGCAATCTAAACTGAATCAAGAAAAAAAACTTTAAGCCGTTTAAATATAGATGACCAAAAAAACTCAATTTTATTTGAAGGAACATGCAATGGCGACTTCAATTAACTGTTGGATTACAATTGGGGGGGAAAATTGGGCTCATCTTTGTGTATAAAAGCAGTTTATTTAAGATGGGTTTTTTTCCACAACATGTAACTAATTTGAAATGGTGGTGTCGGTCATTGACCAAAGCTAGGATTAGATTTATGTTTTCAGGTTTAGATCGGGTCCTTATGAGGTTCATTTTTTACTTAAATGTCACTCACCATTTCCCTGAAATGCAGCTCATCTAAAATGTTTTTGTCCCGCTAGTGGCCTTTTATTTATTAGTTTTCTGACAGGAAGAAGGGCAGACGCACAGTAAATGCCCTGGGGTCTAGAATCGAATCCTGAACCTGAACAGCTGCGTGGAGGACTATGGACTCCGTATATGGTGCTACTGCTATTTATTGTGAGCTAGTTTGGTTGGATTTACCCAGAATGCCTTGTGCTGTAATCTGCTTCCTGCTTTTGAGGCGATCCTGTTCGCTTGCATCCACATACGCATTCGAATCACACCAGAGTTCAAAATTTAGATTCAGAAATACCGTATTGATCCAAAGGGAAATTGAATGTTGTAATTTGTATCAGTTCAGATTCTTCAGAGTTGATATAGATGGCAGTGGCTGTTGGCAGAAAAGATCTCTCGTAGCAGTCTGTATTACGGTGAATCTGAAGAAGCCTCTGACTGAAGACGCTTTGTTTTCCCAATATAGTCTTATGAAGAAGATGGTCAGGGTTGTACATAATTTTTTTTATTTTTTATGAAGAATCTCTCTTTGCATCATCATCTCCAGAGGTTTCACAGTCGGTCACAATTCACTTCACCCAAACTGAGACCAGAGTTTGCATTTTTGATCCGCATCAGAGATGGATTGCTCATTCACACCTCCAAATAAATCTGACTTCCTAATCAAACAAACTAGAGTAAAATTAAAGGGGACTAAACAGAGCTGGTGTGAATGCACTCTTACACAAATCCAACAGGATTGCAGGGTTTCTCTCAGTGTATTATAAGCCTGGCGGGCCACCAGGCTTTACTTGTGCTCCTACCAGTCTTAGCATTGTTAATTTATCTTTGTTTTTTTTGTTTTTTTACGTTTGCCTTTTTTTAAAACTTTATAGTTGATGTTTAGGTATTAAACTTCCAGTCTTCCAAAAAATGCATAACTATCAAGTAATATGTTCAAATTTCCTGTCAACTTGAAACATGTTTTAACTCGAAAACTTGCCGGCCAGCTGGATGACTGCCCTCGCGCTCTCGGGCACCGGCCTGAGTAAGTTTTCTGGGGTAAATCCTGGGTTTACATTCACTGTATGCAGTGAAGCAAAGTCACTCATTGGTGGTTGGCTTTCTGTTGAACCAACTTTAGTTGTGTGGATTTTGTTTTCCATTGTTTTGAACATTATTGTGGATCTAGTAAGACTTGTGTAAATATGTCAGTGGACAGATGGACCCAGACAGTGAGTGGGAAGTAATTATGTGTGTGTGTATGTGTTTGTGTGTGTGGGTGTGTGCGTGTGTGTGTGTGTGTGCCAAATTGATCACTTTCTTTTCTCCAAGTGTTATAACATGAGGATGACTTGGCTTGAATGGCTTCTGGGCAGACTTGGAGTAAAAAGCTCCACATCAGTCCTAATGATGGTGAATGTGGACGGTTTATCTTCAGCTCCCTGCTGGGGCTACTTTGTATCCGTGTTTCCCAAAAGTTTTATTATTTACCTCTTTCCAAGACATAATTGAGTAATTTTTTTAATACTATCATTTACACCCCTTTTCTAGTCTTTTACCATAGTGAATATTTTTTCCAATATTTCTTGTTTTTCAGTATTTGTTTGTGACAAATGGCAGCGTTGTGACCAAAGTAGTAGCAGCTCGCATGGTGTTAGTTTCCTCCACTTTGTTTTTCTGACCGTGTGCCTTTGGGAATCCTGATTTACGGCTCCTATTTCTGGGCGTGTTGGCTTCTTTTTTGTTAATGCTGCTCATTAACAAAATGAGCAGCATTTGTTAAATGCTGTGATATTTTTTTCAAAACATAATTTTCAGCTCTAAACAGTTCAACATGTCAAACATCTACAAAGTGTTAATTCGAATTCAGCATTACAGTTTTAATTGAAGCTATAATTTGGTTTTGTAGCATATTTTTGGGCTCTGAGGGACATTTTATAGTTTGAGATAACTTTAACTGTGTTCAAGTAAACCACAGAAAATGTCACCACGTTGTAGTGTGTTATTAAATATATTTCTTTGTGCTTAATATGTATTTAATAATTTCATTGTTTTCTTCGTCCTTTGGCTGAATAAATCAATCTGTGCCCATTAAGCCTTTTTTGGTGCCATTTACTTCCTTTCAATATAAATTTGAAATACACTACCATTGAGATTTATTTATTTATTTTTTAGTTCCTCAATTTTAAAATTCCTTCAAAAGTTCAAGTTTGTGTTTACTCTCAATTAGGAGAAGGCAAATTTAAATGTTATCCATCTGATGGGTGAAGAAAATTAACTTTTTATTACTTATGCACAAATGATTGGAATCAGCATTGCTGCCAGTATTTTACGCTACTGGACTTGGATATTAACCCTAAAACGAATACCCTTTGCACATGTTGTAAAGGGGATATTTTTAATTTTTTTTTTTCCTCCAAAGGTTCTTTTTAAAAGCTGAAAGTCGCGATTGCAAGGTTGGAAAAAAATAGAATATTTGTGAAGATTACGCATGGTTGGAAGGAAGCTACTAATGGCTTTCATTAGAGAAGTTGCATCAAAACTATTCCTATACCAGTCATTTAAAAGAACATTTACTCGTGTCCAGTAGGAACACAAAATGAAGGTTTAGCGTTACAAAGTCGCCATGGTTGACCACATTTTATTCGAGGGGAATGTCAACTGTTGCCAGATAAAACTTAACATCACAGGTTGTTCTCAAATAAAACTGAATGGAAAAGGCCAACAGTCCCGCTCTCAGCTGCGGTCACAGTTGCTCATGTGGCCCTTGGAGTTAAATAATTTCCAATCCATCGGTCTGTGACATAAAATCCTGCTGGAAATTTAAGTTTGTGGTTGTAATGTGACAAGAAGTGGGACGGATCAAGGCAATGTGTTCTTCCATATTCCATTACAGATCAAACCCATTTCATATGCTTTTTTTTCTCACTTTAATCTGCTAATGAATATCATAAGTGTCACTGTAGTGTAGACAGAAAAATAACTCATCTCATGTTGGCGCCAAAATACTCCTATTGCAAACCACTGACTATTTCCGCAAGCTGTTTTATATGAAATTATTGGTAATAAAATCTTTGTGATGCTCTTTTCCAGCCTTCTGAATGGGACAAAGAACAGCAAACAGTTGAAAGAACCATCGCAGAAAGTAGTGATAGTTGTTGTGTTGTCTTGTGTTTGCTGCGGCGTGAGATGACTAAAAGGAAAGGGAAAAAACAAAAAAATGTACCCAAACTGGCACCACGTATTATTTTAATGTTTTTCTCCTGAAACCGCTGTACAGCTTTGGAAGTGAGAGGGAGTCTTTATCAGTTATTTTATTTATTTTTGTTGAAACATTTGAAGTGAAACGACCATTAGAAACCCCTCGCAGTGATTAAAATGTTTAGCTTGATGATGAAACGCATTTATGACCCGTTGACTCCAGCTGACGTGGAAATGAGCGCACCATATTTGCATTGCTGTGTTTAAATTAGGTGTCGTGCATCAACCTCCCCCCCTCCTCTTTTTTTGTTTTTTCTCCTAATCAATATGAATGTTGTAATTCTCCTAGGACTCAAAGAACATTTATGCACAGCACTGTACTCGGTACATAATTTCAACATGGCTTTTTCTCCCTTCAATATTAAAATGTAAATGTGTTGCATTTGATCATAAACTAGGAGCGCAGCCTTCAGTAAGCTGATTTAATGACTGTATACATATCTAGTTAAAACAGGTAACACCTGTACACATTTAGAGCAGCTAAAGTGGCGTGAATCGCTGCGGTCATTAAGCCGTTCCAAAAATAACATCCCTAAGTGGAAACAAGCAAGGCCCAAATTATCATCAGAAAATGCCACATGTAGCTTTATTTGGCCACACAACACTGGGCGTAATGTTTGGGGAGTTAAAACTCGGACCGTGTAGGGTTTTTTTTTTTATAATTGTGAGGTGAATTTCCTAATGTCTGAGCATGTTGGGCCGGCAGTATTCTTTTATTTTTCTTCCTGCCTGCTTTATTCAGCCCAAATGTTTCAATTCTCATTGGACTGAATTCAGCGCCAGACAATGCCAACACCCACAAGACCCACAGACATGTTTCTGAAGACTACCAGTTTTGGCTATGTCACTTCTCATTTGGCTACCAATAGTCTGACTTGTCCAAAACTTCTGAGTTCTGTGGTGGGGAAAGCACTGATGGGGCCTACATCTGTCGATTAAATTGTGCACGTAATGCCAGCATGTGAGGGAATAGTGAATTATTGTCAAACGGATTCTGTGGAGGGAACGCTTGCGAAGAGAATTTAAAATGTTTCGGCTAATCTGTGAGTGGAGACAAAGGTGGATGTTTGATATAAGCTAAATGCCCTGATCTTCTGTTAGAGAAAGTGACCCTTAATCTAATCTATATGTATAAATGCTTTTAATCCAGTCTCGAGTGTACAAAAACATAAAAAATTCCACCATGTCATGTCGTTATACAGATTAAGTCAAAGTAGAGGATCTGGAAATTAGTCTAATTATGTTTTGAAGTAATTTGAGTGTCTCTTTTCTTAGGGAATAGATTCTAACGCCCCTTCAAAGGGACAAACCTCATGGAGTGCAGTGCAAAGCAGGGTCTTCAAACCGGGTCTCGAGAGCCGATGTCCTGCAATTTAGTTTTTTTAATATCTTTGTTTCAGCACATGTTCATACAAAGAGCTCATTAGCAGGACTCTGAATAACTTGACTGCATACCGGTGCTGTGTTCCAGTTGCACTTGGAACTGGGAAATTCTGACTTCCTGGTCGGAGAAATGAACCAACTTGAACATCCTCCCCGAGTTGGATTTCCCACTGGGAAACTGGGAGCAACTCCAACTGCCTCCAGTTACGACCTCGAGTTTCAACATGGCCGCTCCTCGCATCGGTAGTAGCAACGTGTGGTGAAAACATGTTTGTTTTATAAGACGCATATAAGAATGAGACTAAAATTAGTGTTGCATGTAGCACCCGCGACTCTAAGCAAATTACAAGCGGCGTCCACTACGGGAAGTGAAGCTTAAAATGATGTTTGTAAGATGTACTGCATGCTATGTTCATGAACGCCGCCATGTTGAAAACTCGACTTCTTAACTGGAATGCTGTTACCTCTGGTCTGACGTCAAACCCAGCTCTGAGTTGAGATACTGACTACTGACCACTTGTAAACAAAATGTGCAAAAGGAAGAGCTTTGAAAGGTGACATTCACTTTAAAACTATGCTGAACATGTTTTTCTCAGAATCTGCACAAACTGAAAATGGTTCACCTTTTTCCCCACTTAGTTAATTCAAGTCTCACATTCAGGGAATTACATTGCAAAGGTGTTCAAATTAGCAGGAGGATACAACTAAGAAAATCTAATTCAAGGCTTTATGTTAATTGCTTTTTTAAAAACAAAGTATTATAACTGTACAAAGTATTTTTTTTAGTTCCAATTTAGTGTTTTTTTGTTGTTGTTTTGTTTTGTTTTTTTTTCTTTATGGAATAGAGAGAGAATGTTTATTATACCTCTAAGGGAAAGTTCAGTTGTGACAGCAGAATCACATAAATATTTGTTGTTTTTTTTAAATGAACTGAATTTCAGCTGCTTCAGTTTTAGGAAGGATTTGGGTCTAAATCTCACACACCCAAACCCACAGCCATTTTTTTCTACTATTTGACTAACTACCTCTTTTTTTTCCCCCTTGTCTCTGTCTCTCTCTCTCAAGGTTCAACATTCCCATTAACCTTCAGCTCCTGGTCCCGGTCTCACCGTCAACATGGGCTTCAGGTGTCACTCCTCTGCCCTGTCTCCTGTGCTGAGACTAGCGGTCGTTACTGTGATCCTCCTCCTTAAACCCCGGAGCGCGCTGGCTGGTACCGCTCCCGAGCACAGCCTGGGCAGCTCAGTTTCGGCAGTGTCCACAAACAAAACTGAATGCAGCAAGCCTGAACAGTGCACAAACGGGGTCCTGCTGCCCGTCTGGGAGCCCCGAAACCCGTCATTTGGAGATAAGGTCGCCAGGGCGACGGTTTACTTTGTGGCTCTGGTCTACATGTTCCTCGGCGTGTCGATCATCGCGGACCGCTTCATGGCATCGATAGAGGTCATTACTTCACAGGAAAAAGAGATCACCATCAAGAAGCCCAATGGAGAAACCACCACCACGACGGTCCGGATCTGGAACGAGACGGTCTCCAACCTCACCCTCATGGCGCTGGGGTCGTCTGCTCCAGAGATCTTGCTCTCCGTCATAGAAATAATAGGTCATGGCTTTGAGGCCGGCACGCTGGGCCCCTCCACTATTGTGGGTTCGGCGGCGTTCAACATGTTCGTCATCATCGGGCTGTGCGTGTATGTTGTGCCCGACGGCGAGACGAGGAAGGTCAAGCACCTCCGAGTCTTCTTCGTCACGGCAACCTGGAGTATCTTTGCCTACATTTGGCTCTACCTGATCCTGTCGGTGATCTCCCCCGGCGTCGTGCAGGTCTGGGAAGGCCTGCTCACTTTCTTCTTCTTCCCCATCTGCGTCGTGTTTGCCTGGGTGGCAGACCGCCGCCTGCTGTTCTACAAATACGTGTACAAGCGCTACCGCACTGGCAAGCAGCGTGGCATGATCATCGAGACCGAGGGGGACCGTCCGCTTCCTTCCAAGGTAAGCCTACGGGATATGACACAGCTGTCACTGCTACAGTCAGTACTAATAGGAATTTTGCAAAGATCTAAACCACAATAAAGAAATCTGAGATAAGTTTGACTTTATTATACCTGGTTATGTCTTGTATTTTGGATGGCTTCTCCTGCTGAAAGGCATTAATGATATAGCTACTTTCAGCTGAATTCGACTCAAAGTGCTTGTATGTAGGAGTTAACAACAACATACATTCAGGTAAAACGAATCAAGAAATTTTTTGATTAAACAGATTTTAAAACAAAATGAAATAAAAACTAGGTTAAGCGTAAGAAACGGTAAATAAAACAGTTTTTAGCCTTGTTTCGAAATCACACAAGAATCATTCCTGGGCTTCTTCCAAATTTTTGGTGCATGAAAACTGAAGACTGCTTCAGCCGGTGTAGTAAGTTTGGTTCAGATGATCTTAGAACTCATGTTTTATAATCTTGCTGAGGCATCAGTCTCAATCTGGCAACATATGTTAGGCGGTAATATGCTGTCTTTATGAGTTTGATGTATTTGTTGAGATTAAAATCAGGATCAATGACCACATGTAGATTCCTGGCTTTGTTGGATCCTTTTAAACCAACAGACTGAAAGTGGGCCCTGATTTTTAACCCAGGCTTGTGTATTTGTCAGAACAGCCAACCAGTAAAAAGAGAACAGAATTGTCATCCTTTGTTTGTCCGCATATTGCAAAATTCCTTTCATCAGCAGCAAAGTATCAGGTAAATGGAAATGACATGCATGCACTTAAAAAGCGGTAATTAAAAATAACATGGAGATGGTACAGTAGTATCGCATTCACACAATGAATTAGATGCACTTAGTTTGCTGCATGAGTTCATGGGTATGTTGTATTTATAGCTACTAGCAGCATAAGTGTATTAAATGCCATCAAGGTAAACTGATGCAATTAAACTTATCACTGCGAACACAAATAACCTCTGTAATTTAATCCATTTCCTGTTTTTGACTCTGATCAGATGCTTTGTTTTGATGACGCAGTGCATTTATGTAATTACATTTCCGTTGCTGTGGTGAAAACCGCCCTCTTATTTTTTTTACTCGCTGCATTAGTGTTTTGTTTTTTTTTCCAATTTTGGAAACTGCAGAATTTCTTTGCTGGATTAAAACGTCTCCATTCCTACAATAAAGGAATTTTTATTTCAATTTCTAGTTGAGGGGGGGATACAAACCTCGAATGAAAGCCAACAATATTCCTGAAGGAAGAGTTTCATAACTGCAGATTAGGCACTTGGTTAATAAAACATTCTCCTAGATAATAAAAAAAATGTAAATTAACATTTTCAACTTTCACTTGAACGGCAGACACCTGCAAAAGGAAGACTGATCACAATAGAGAACCAGATCTTTCATTGGAGTAGGACCCAGATGTGGTTTCAGTCTGAACTGTTTTACTTAAAATGGCTAAAACATGTCTTAACAATTTAATAGTTGGATGTTAAGTACTACGTGTTAACAATAACACGTAGTTATTATTAACTAATATAATAGTTAATAATAACTAATACTAATAAATACTAATATTTATTAGTATTATTAATACTAATAAATAATACTAGTATTATGTAGTAATAAATAATATTAGTATTATTTAGTATTATGCAGTAAACTATGACAATTGAATAAACCATTACCAGTTTATGCAATGGGAATAATTTGAAATGTATTTGTTTTTTAGCTATTTAAAAAAAGCCACATTGTTCAAGCATACTGATTTCTGTCCGATGCCGAGTCACTGATGTTCACATGCCACTTAAAAGTTCACTCAATTTTGTTTTATGACACATTTTCTTTTTCTTGTCCGTTTCTGTAAAATGTTGATCTCCACTTCAGCACAAGGTTAAGATGGTTTCAATAAAGCTGCTATGTTGTTTTTGCTTTTTTATCAAAACTTCAACAAACACTAAATTAGGTTGAGTTTAATCATTTACAGGAATATCTCACTCTGCATATATGGCTGCTAAGTCTTCAGTAAACACTCATCTTGTCTTTACTGAGGATCTTTGTGAGCTGAAGGCGAAGGCTAATGCTAACGTTCTTCTATGCAGTGATTTGGCAATTGCTCTAGTTTTGGGGATTAAAGTACATTGAATACTGTTACAAATGTAACTTTTTAATACAGCTCAGCTTTGCAGTTTGCATTACACCGATAGACCAGATGCTGCAGCGAGCGATGCAGTCGCTCGTTTGCTTCTATTTTATTAGGACATTCACAATGAAAGGTTAGAACATTTAGCTTTGGTAAATGTGTGGTTCTCACTTGTGTGTTCTTTTTTTCCCCTAATATTTTTGTACTATTACGACCATACCAAGGTGTCAAAGTGCAACCATGCTGATGGTTTTATACAGAAGAAGTTGGAATTATTGTTAGACAATAAGAAGCGTGGTAATCTACCAAGACTTTTTTTTCATTAGTTTATCCTTCAAAGGACAATTATTAACTACTTTTCTCCTGGGCTTTGTTTTTTTTTTCTTTTGGAGGGATTGTCTTAAATTACCAAGAAAAAAAAAATCAGTCCAATTTATTGCAGCCAAATAAATAATAAAAATGTATAGAAACAACAGAGACATAGTTTTCAGTTTCAGCACTGGACACCAACACTATGTGTCCTCAGTGGACGAACAAAGAGTGGCCCCGAACAACATGATTCACTTCCTCTTTTACGGCTCTAACTAAGCTACACCCTAAAGAGGGCGTTCCCCTGTGAAGTCATTTCATTGACTTAATGTGTGTGTGTGTGTGTGTGTGTGTGTGTGCGTGTGTGTGCGCGCGTGCGTGCGTGCGTGCGTGCGTGCGTGCATGCAAACAGAACCCAAATATAGATAATATACGGGTTTTGTAATATTTTGAGAAGTTTAGTTTTTTATTTTAATTTTTTTTGTCTTGGGTTGCTGATAGTCATTGTAGCTCCTTTTTTTTCTGAATAACTTTTTTTTCTTTTTTTTAGGTGGACATTGAGATGGATGGAAAGATGCTGAATTCTCATGGTGTTGACTTCCTGGACGGTCCACTGGGTTTGGACATCGATGAGAAGGATCTGGATGAGGAGGAGACCCGCAGAGACATGGCGAAGATCCTGAAGGAGCTCAAACAGAAACACCCCGACAAGGAGGTCGGTATCGCGGCTGAAGAGGTTTATTTCCTCTGTAGGAAATAAAATGACAAATCTGCAACAGATGAGATGCAATCCAGCTTCATCGTAGTAATAAATGGTTATAGCTGTGTATTTTTTTATTTTTTTTTTAGGCTAAGCTGACAGATTAAAGCATGTTCCAAAGGAAATAAAGGAGCTGTGGCGACATGCTGGTTAAAAAGAAATAAAATAAAAGAACCCTGCTGGGATAACAAACCAACTCTGCTTTGGTCTTAATGCCACACAATTTTCATTCACAAAACATTTCAGCTGGTGAACGATGTGCTTGGTTAACAGAGTCGCAGATATCCGAGGATTGTCGGTCTTGTTTCTTGTTGCTGCAGTACGTTGTGTAGCTCATCAGATACACAACGCTAAAATGAGACAGCTTCAGATGCTGTGCATGTCAATCAAAAAAACTAAGGTGAAAACAAATGTAAACTAAATGCAACTGACTGAATAAACCTCAAAAAGTGTGAGAGCTGTCCCATTTTAGCTATTTTTTTTGGGAAGATTTGCTTAAAGGTTCAAAGCAAAAAAAACCCTGCATACTCTTATATTAAATACTGTTTTTCATTAATGAAGTTTATAAATAAAATGAACATATTTAGACCAGCTGATGTGCTACATCCCAAGCCTGTACAATGACTAGTAACAACACTTTAAAAAAATACATTAAAATCAATATATTAAAATCCAAATCTTTTTAACTGCTTTGGTGAAAATAATTGAATTGTTTTCCTTTTACCAGGTGGAACAACTCATTGAACTTGCCAACTACCAGGTGCTGAGCCAGCAGCAGAAAAGTCGAGCTTTCTACCGGTGCCAGGCCACCCGACTCATGACGGGTGCCGGCAATATTCTAAAGAAACACGCTGCGGACCAGGCCCGAAAGGCCGTCAGCATGCACGAGGTCCGCTCCGACGCCGGCGACAACGACCCCGTCTCCAAGATCTTCTTCGAGCCGGGCTCCTACCAGTGTCTCGAGAACTGCGGCACGGTGGCTGTGAACGTGGTGCGGCGAGGCGGTGACCTGGGCAAGACCGTTTCTGTGGAGTACCGGACGGAAGACGGCACGGCCAACGCCGGCTCCGACTACGAGTTCACGGAGGGCGTCGTCGTGTTCAAGCCGGGCGAGACCATGAAGGAAATCCGCGTGGGCATCATCGACGACGACATCTTCGAGGAGGACGAAAACTTCCTCATCCACCTCTCCAACGTCAAGGTGCTGACCTCCGAAGGTGAGGAGCCGGAGGAGAACGAGTCGGCCAATCACGTGGACTCTGTGGCCTGCGTCGGCATACCGTCGACGGCCACCGTCACGATATTCGACGACGACCACGCCGGTATCTTTACGTTCGAGGAGCCCGTTTGCCACGTCAGTGAGAGCGTTGGCACGATGGAGGTGAAGGTGCTGAGAACGTCTGGCGCTCGCGGTGTGGTCATGCTGCCCTACAAGACTGTGGAAGGGACTGCAAGGGGCAACGGGGAGGACTTTGAAGACGCACACGGCGTCCTCGAATTTCAAAACGACGAAATCTTGTAAGTAGCCTCTGAGCATTATTTGATTTCAAATCACGATGACTGCATTAGTAAGATTTGACGTTTACAACCACAGTTTATGATTGAGAAGATTAGTTTATCCAGTCGTGTTGGTAACGATGTGGGAAGCAGAGATGTTGGTTTGATGTGGTGGCCACGCGAAGCGGCGTGGCGGACGGCTCTGCATCAGTACTCCAAGAGATTCAACAACCTGTTGGCTTCCACCCCTTCCCTCTTTCAGTTCCCTTTTTTTCCTCATTTCTTCTCATTTCTTCTCATTAAACGTCTCAAGCCTGTGATTTGCTTCATCGTGCCGCTGTTCTTCCTGAGAGAACGCATTGATTTCTCCACCCTGTTCTTGCACAGTCAGCGCAATGGCTTCAGCCGAAACTTCTTTGGGAGAATGGAGTTACTGGTTCGGTGGCAGCTGGTTTGAATTTTAATTAGATGGAATCTCCTTGTGTTGGAAACTGGACGACGATCCTCGACGACGCTTTGAGTGAGATGCGCAGAGGCAAACCGGGAGGAGTAGCTGGTTTTGCTGGAAAGGGTTCAAAAATTCCAACAGCAGGATGTCGGTAAATGCCAAGAAGGAACATGTGTTTTGTTGACTTGATTCAGAAGCACAAAAGCCTTTTGAAGCCATAAATCAAGTTGCTCTTTTAGGTGGCCTTATACCTTGTGAAAACCTCCCGGGGCAACTGATTGTTGCAAGATAGTGGCTTTTTTCTTCTTGTTGTTTAGTCAGTGAAAAGGGGCTTAGACCTTTAATTTAAGAATCCCTGCAGTGAAAGGATGAATCTCCTGTTCAAAGCTTTACTTAACAGGGTGCTTGTTGGATGGTGAGTCATGGTAAGCATTGTGATTGCTGTTGGACCACATTACAGGAAGCCTTTTGGCTCCGCGGGTAAATGTGGCATCTGTAATCTTCGTTGTGAACCACTCGGTGTGCGAAACCTGATCCAAATATCATCTAGGACATGGATCACGGCCACAAGGGTTTTCTTTTTTTTAACAATGTTTTTACTGGCTCACTGAATTTGGATATTAGGCTTCATTAGATTGTATTTAGATCTCTAGTTTTTTTATTTATTTATTTTTATTTTGTGGTTGACATTTTCTCATGTACTTCCTTTATCATATTTACAAGAAAAAAAAAGCTGATCCCTCAAATTCCCATGATGCTCTGGTCTTTGTTTGAAATTATTTTCCATAAGACTTGATATCCTGATTTCTCGTGTCGTTTTACTTTTATCAAACACGACGTTGGTGCTTTCACCTGGTCTTTTGTCGTGGCCTTTAGATTTAAGCAGGATACAATAAACTCTCAAATTTCAGGAGTTTATCCACGTATAGCTAATTAATGAGAGATTTTTGACAATATTAATGCAGGACTATAATTTGCTTATAAAAAGAGGCTTCACAAAGATCTCTCATTGGTTATTTGACAGACCTCATTAGAGCTGACCTACTGCAAGTTCCTCTCCAATAACTCTGGAATGAGATCTTGAATTACATCTGCTGATGATGTATTAAATGACTGCTACAGGTTTACTGGACTCCTCGGATGGTTGGAATGATTCATTTTAGATTCTAATAAATCAATCTAATCTAATTTTAGGTTCGTGGTTCGTTGGAGTCAAAACGTGCCGAGATGTCTCGTTCTTCTGTTTGTATGCTGTAGTTGCTGGTATTGCCCTGGTGGAGTTGGAGTTGCTTTAACGAGCTAAAATGTCTGTTGCTGTTTTTGCCTTTGGAAGTGAAAGTTGCACAGTATTGTTCCGACTGTGAAAGACGGAAACGATGCCTAGAGTAGAAAATTCCAACTGGGAGAGTTGAAGGGTGTTGAGTAGCTCTGACTTCAGTTCCCAATATTCCTTTTGTGGCACAGACAACAAAGTGGAAGCTGCAGGTCTAAATCTTATTTTTTCTTCTTCTTTCTGACGGACTGTATCATAATAAACCTGTTGTGTGTACAGTTTTAGTGTCAAAATTGGCTCATTTAGTATAATGGAGATATTTCATAGATTTCTATTGTTAATAACTAGCAAATCCCACTAGTTTACTGACTCATGATGAGAACAAAGCTTCCTGGTCAAATCAAATGCAGCATTAAAGCTCAGTTAGTCCTTTGTTTAAGCATTTAGGATTAACATGACCTACAGTAAATCATCAGTAAAGATTTCTTGGAAACCAAAAGCAAACTTACAGTCCTCTTCAGATATTGGCTTTGCCTGTTTTACCCTCCAGATTTGTTTGTTTGCAACCAAGGCTGACTCCAGCAGGATTTTTTAATCGTATCTTTGAATGCAAAATGGAGCAGAAAGTACAAAGTTGCTGATATGAAAATAATTACATTCGCTAATGATTCTTCATATTCATATGCGACTGTTTTGTCAGATATTGCGGTAAGCAGCCGGAGGGTGATTTCTAAATGCGTCCAGCAGTCGTCCGTCCTGGTCTTCAGCGCCTGCTGATCCATGATGAGACATGACATTTGGTTAGTGAGAGCAGCGGCTCGTCTAGCTGCAATTAACAAACAAAAGAAAATAAAAAAGCTGAGTTGCTTATTATTGATAATTGGCGCAAAAGGCAACTTGGGGAAATGACAGACATTTTAGTGAATAAATAAGGAAATTGCCCAACATATTTCTAAAATGTTTCAGGTTCTGCTAAAAGGTTTTTAAGAAGCAGAGTGCCGTACAATCATCTTTGGGTTTCCTAGAAATGTTTAACTTTTTTTTTTGTATAGAAATAATTGAAGACATAGAACATGCATAAAAATAACTTCAAGATGGTTTACTTTTAATGGCTACTTTGTGCTAATATTACGATGGGCCAATAAACATTTTGTTAGTGATGAGGAATTGATAAAAATATGTTTAATACCTGCTTAAAGGCCAAGTTTAATTAACTCTAATTAAATATTACTATCCTGCATTGCAGCAAAAAAGGTAACATTGAGGCAAAAATGATTTTGTCATGCAAAAAATTAATAAGTAGAATAAGACACAGAACATTTGATGCAATTAGGAAACCTTATTATCGTTGACTGCTTAGCTCTAAAGGGCTTTATTATTAATCTTTTAGCATTGCTCTAGTAATTGAACAACATCAATTTAGGTTTAAAAAAAGTGAAAAATGATGCTTAACAATTTATTGGATTCAAAGTGGGGAAAAAACGTCTGGTAAATTTTCTGGCTTTTTGCTGGGTGTTATCGAATTCTCAACATAACATGAACTTACATGAGTCAAAGTAAAAAAAACAAACAAAAACAAATTACCCGTTTGCTTTATGGATTTACAACAAAAAAAAAGACGGCTGATCTAGAAAAGATTGCCTGCAGACTGACTCGTAACGCGGATATTTTTCCTTCAATAAAGGAAAGATTAATAAAAGGAGGCAGTTGTGAAAGATGACTTCGACTGGATGTGGAGATTGGACACTAAAAAAGAAGGTAGAGAAAAGTTTTGCCCTCCCAAAAGTTGTAATTTTCTTTATTGGCTTTCCCCCCGCCCCATACTTTGTGTTTCTGTCTTCCATTGTGGCTGTAAGACACTCAGTTCAATTTGTTCCTTGAAACAGCAGGCGAGCGTTGACTTGCATGCATCGAAAACAACTGAGGAGCAGGATTGCCTCTGTGGTGAAAAGGGTGAGCAATGACAGCAGCACAAGGAAGACAAAACTTCGTCAGATCAGAGAAATTCACATAAAATACCAATCCTTGTTTGCATTGCCAATTCTGTCAGGCTAACACAAAGCATTTGACACGCAGTAGTCACCTTTTTCATTTTGGCCCCCCCCCCAAAGTATTAAATATCTTAAAGTAGCTCAAGTTATATAATTTCCATAGTCAGGGAGCCTGTGGAGAAGCATGGTACAGTTGAAAATCAAATTATGCTCCCTCCTACACACACACACACGCACGCACGCACGCACGCACGCACGCACGCACGCACACACAGCGAGCACACTGCGACTTCACACTCCAGTAACCGGCATAAATTGGCCATGCGACACACACACACACCTTCTTAAGGAGAGAAAAACAATGTGTGTGCGATATTAGACTCTTGTTGGATGGGTCGACTTTTATTTTGTCACCTTGTTGAACCTGAGCAGTTGTTCAGTTAAGAAATGACTAAAAAGAGTTTTAGTCCATCAAGCAGACAGAGCAGCAGAATTATCACAGATACTCTCGTGTTTTCTTTCAGTCAGTCACCGTGTTAGAAGTGGATTATTGTTCGACACGCAGAGTACTGCATGTGTTAAGAATTGCGACATATTTCCCAAACGATAATTGTCAAAAGTGTGCAAACCGATGAGAGTATGGTTTGAAATGCTATTTGCCCTAATGGCCGTGGCTTGTTTTTCTTTAGACTCTGTGCTTTTGAGTCATTATTTTTACAGTTAAAATAATAATTAAAAGAAAAAGCCGTGGTTATATTTTTGTCGTATTGCCAAACCCAAAAGCTGGTATTTTCTTGAGCCGAATGTTTTATTTTATTTTTTTTTTTTCAATGAGGAATCGCCTCAGTTGAACTGGTTTGGGTTTTGACATTAACGTTTTAATGTCCTCCTTTCCTTACTTTTTCTTTTATGCACTACTTTGTGCTGGCCAGTCACGTACAATCCCGGTACATCACACAAACGTTTGGGGTTAAATATGACTAAATGTGGAAAAAGTTATGGGCTCATTCAATGACATGTTCTGCTTTTTTTTTTATAGCTTGACATTTTCTTTTAGCTATGTAATTTTGTGTGTGTGTGTGTTTCTATTGCTCTCTGTTAACCAGGACTCCCATGAAGAAGAACTTTTATTTATTTATTTATTTATTTTCTCTTTATCGTGGTAAAATAAAGGTTAAGAAAATACGTTTGCAAGGCACCAGCTAATCCCTCTCTACTGTCGGTGGACAGACTGAAATCTGTTCAGTTTTTGCCAGATTGCGCGGCGTCTTTTTGATTCGTTTGTTTGGTACTGCCGAACGAAGCGGGCCTGAATCTGCTCTGAATCGCAGACACAAACCCACACAAGCTGTGCTTTAGGAGGTGTGAAGGTTGTTCTCATGTTGCAGGGAACATTGTAAAACAACACCTCTCTTGGCAACAGGCTCACACCTGTTATAGTTCGTGTTTGAAAAGGAGGAAAAAAAAATAAAAAAAACCAGTTGATCTTCTGATTTCCATCACCGGGAAACTCAAACGACTTACCCTGGGGACGGACTCGAAAAAAACGTTTCATTTTTCAGATTCCTCTTTTTTTTTTTTTTTAATTAGCACCTACTCAGATTAGCACTTTGCTCATTTTGAGAAATTATATTGGCTGTTGAAGAAAAATAGTCACAAAAAAGGTTTGCTTCACCCAAAATCTGCTTTCCATCTTCCACGAAGCAATGATCCCTCCTCTTACATACTTCCACATGATTATTATTTGGCAATGCCAGATGCATCCCTCTTGCTTACCGTATGCAACACTAAAATCACTGCGAAGATTGTGTTAAAACACTTTTTATTAAATGGATGCCTGAACTGGATTGCTGTGCGTCTTTCTTTCACTTCTGCCACAGACCTTAGAGGATTTACAAATGTGGAAAATTAGTCACTCTGGCCACTTTTTGGAGTGTGACGGATGACAAAAAAGTGGCAAAAGAGGAACTGAGAGGAGAAGGAAAAAGGAGGGGAGGTCAGCAGGCCAACTGCCTCCACAAAATACTATTACCTTGGCAACTGCCTGGATGAAGGGAGGAAAGAGTCATTCAGAAAGAGAGAGCCGCAACGATGCAGAGGGAGAGAGCAATGAAAGAGTAAGAGGAGTCAAAGGTGTGAGGAGAAGTGGGGAAAAGAGAGGGACGGATCCAAGGGCCAGATGGGGAGCTGTTTGTTTCCCTATTTTTTTTTTCTTTTTCTTTTCCTCCTGTTTCCAGATGTGTCTTCTGATTAGCTTTATTTGCCAATTTAGATCTATCCACGAGAAGTGTGCTTTGCCGTAATTAAATGAGGATGCTGAATAACTACTCGACGCCCCGCCGCAGCGCACACTTCATGACTCTGAAAACAATTAGCTCCAGGGTACGGGACGTGACGCGCCGTTTCTTTTCAGGTCCAACAAAGACACGAGTTGTTCCGAGTCAAAATCCAGCGAGTCTCTGATGTGCTGCAGCGAAGCGATTCCTCCGCCGTCATTCTTACATTCGTGTACCAGTGTCCCTTCAGCCAAGACGAATATAATTTGGTTTTAGTAGTGGATTGCTTAACTTTTTCCCAGTCACCAGGTTGCCATGTTGTCCGCTGAGCTAGCCAAATAAGCAACCGCACCCATTCCCTGGATTTAACTTTTCCGTATGAAAGGATCCGCTTCACCAATCAAAATGACAAGAGTGTAATCAGGCTAACACCACTGCCTTACCTAAAGTTTTGTTCTTGTTGGTCTTTTGCAGTAGGAGTTATTCAAATGAATGAGATGACGTTGTAGATTAAGAGCTGATTCAGTGACATAATTATGCTTTGCTACATCACAACATCAGCAGTATTGGAAGACATAAATTCATTGATCCTTTTTTTTTTATTATTTTTTTTTTTAGTTAAATCTTGACTTATCGAATGTTCAGCTCAGATAAACAGGAGCTGCAACTTGACACGTCGACTGAGACGTGCGTTTGGAACGCGGAGATCTGTCTTCCCCGAATTTGTGAATTGTGCCCTGACCCACGTGGGTCTGCTAAAGCCAATAAAACAAACAAACAACAAGGCCAATGTGCCCGTATTTGCTCGCACAAAGGCTGGGAGTCGGTGACGGGTTTATGGTTTGCAGCTTATCTCATCAAAATAAGAGCTCCAATAGGATTCCCAGCCTGTCTGCCCCAACTACGCTGCTAATGGCCGGATTAGTCATCGTGCTGATGCTAATTACTTTTGGTGTGCCAGGTCCAGGATGTAGGATCTGAATGTTACTGAACTAAAGTGCCCCGTTTGCCAGAGTGTTGGTCTGTGTGTGGGATTGATTCTGATTTCTCCTGGGTTTCTTCCATTGGAGGCTTTTTTTGTCCCCAATTCAAGGAAGCACCAAGGTATGTTTTCCTTCTGGCCTTGGAATCAAAATCCGCTGAACCCATCAGTAGTCCGTACCCAAATGGACAAATCTAAATCTGCTACACTAGTTGCATAAAGAACTTGCCAAGAACATGTTTTTTAAAATGACTATAAAGCCATTCTCAAACATGGCAGCAATGTTTCTTTGTGTGTTTTGTCGTTTAGACCGTCAATTATAAGAGATCAGAAACTGTTCTTCCAAGGAGAAAAAGTGGTATTAATTTTTTTTATATTATTATTTTTGCATTTTTAAGAGGCATGAACATTCCAATAAAATCTGTTTTTATGTTTTAGTTTGATGTTTAATTTGTGTGAGTGTGCATTTAAGTATGCAATTGGGTTAGGAGGCACACTATAATAGTTCCCACAAAATCAAGACCACATTTTCTGCGGGCAGACTCCAGCATGCGTCTGTGTGAACTCATGCGTGCTTTTGGATTTACTCATTAACACATGAACACTCCAGCTTGACTTGTTCTTTTTCCTTTTCTTCGTCTGGATGCTGTTCTATTAGTGCCCCGTTGCCGTAGGTAACCACGCCAATGGCTGGTGCGCTATGCGGTCAAACGCTCCCAGTCGTAGTAAAGCTCAGACTATTTCACGCTCCGATGGGCCTCTCTTTCCGTGGCTTTCTTTTAGTCTTCCACTTATTGTACTGTACAGGGAGAGGGAGCGAGGTGTGAAGACGGGCTGAGGAAAGGGCAGGGAACCAATGGATGTGTTGAAAAAAATGACTAATAAATAAGAAAGGAAAACAAGGGCGAGTAGGCAGGCGCATTGAGCCGATGAAGGGAAGTCGCCTTTGGAAAAAATGAGTACAATTAAAGCGAATCGGACAAAAACACAAAGAGTCTTTGGGCTCTCAGATGAAAGTTTCTCCACTCGCGCACATGTTTCCTGTTTTTCAGAACCTTTTATGATTGTCTTCATAAGTTATGGGTGAGAACAAGTGATTACGTCTTGGTCAGTTTTCACACATTCTCCAATTTTTATAGTTGAGTAGTTTTTGATTAAACACGGAAACAAATAACTGACAAAATGCCAAGATCAAATGTTTTAATGTGCAGTATTTTAATCGTATTAAAATATTGCCTTGTCATTCTAATCTATTTGTGTCAGAGATACACCCAAATAACTTAGGAACCTATAATTCAATATTTTGTCACATAATCACGTTTCCTCATCAGAGACTGAATAGATGATCATTGGTTGTCAAAGCAGGAACAAAAAAAATCTGACATAAATTCACACCTGGTTGGTGCAAACACTACAAATGAATGGCAACTTTTTCTAACACAAATTGTGCAGAGGTCACTGTGAATGTAAAGTCTGACAAGTCGTTATGCGAGTTTGTCATTTGGTCTGGCAACAATTTGGTCCAAACTTGGACATCTTGGCTGAACGAATAAAAATGAAATCAGAGGAAGGACAGATTTAAAAGCCTTTCCGAAGTAGTGCTTTCAGTTTATTCAGGCTGTAAAATTTGCTGCAGATAACAGGAAGGCCAAGTGGAGCACAGCAAAGATGCACCTTTTTATCCTTCTGAGGCTTCAACCTTCGTCTGTCATGGAACGTGATTTATTGGAAAATTTGGAAGCTTTTCGGACCACACAAAAAGATAAACACCAGCACTGCTGTTTATGTAATGCTAACTGTACGTTTTGCATCCTGTTGCAGGGAGACGAGAGAAAAAAAAAAGTTTTCAGGAAAGATATCACTTACTGGAATTTACGCCCAAAACACAAAGATGTGCAAAAAAATAGTGTGATTGGAAATTGGCGACAAAACTCTGATTGGTCTGATTTTGATTAAAAGAGAAATCAATTCCTGCAGTGCAGAGCAGATCTCAATTTAATATTAAAAGTGCACAGACTTAATATGGATCATTATGCAGGCTTCATGAAATGAATACAGGAAATATACAACTTTTCTTTTTGTCCTTTTTCCTAAATTGGCCTGATTGAACCTGATTAAAGCACATTCTAACTGGAAGATTCTCATGAGCTTTCCAACAGGACCGGAAAGTCAAACATTTGACCTGGTAAAAAAGTTCAAAATTGCGTTATGTGAATCTTAAATGTCACGTTAGTTACTCGGCACACTGAAAATAATAACTAAGAGAATTGCAAACATAAAAATTGAAACAATCTTTGTGCTTGATAGGATAAATGTTGATTTTTGAAGTCAACTGAGAAATCAATAGGCAACTGATATCTTGATTTGCACTCAATTTTACCTTTAAATGGTGCATAAAGAAAAGTGTCTCCCTTAATCTTTGAGCGCTTTCAGCTTTGTTTTATACCGCTTTATCGTTTTCTCAAGTTGTGTACAAATCAGAGGATGAAACATCCGATCTTCTTCTTTTTGTCTTGAGAACAGCATCAATGGTAGCAAAGAAAACAGATGCAAGTGTTAAAAATAACTAGACCAGCTAAGCCAGATTAGGGCTTTAAAAATTGAAACGGCAAAAAAAAAAAAGAGAGAAAAAAACAAAAGTGAAGCTTTGTCTTTCTGGAGCAGATGTGATTTTGACACCAGTGCGAGGGATGTGATAACCTCCTGACAGCTACTCTGTGTATCTGTTGTGTGACCTTTCAGTAACCTGGACTCATGATGAACAGATTACATTAGAGAGGATTAGCAAGCATCCACAATGGAGGCGTATTTGAAAATGAACTTAAGTTTGAGCTCGTCGGATTTGCAATGGCAAACAGTGGTAGGGCTTTCAGTAATTTGGATATTTAGACACAACTGTAAACGCATTAAAATGCTAAACTTGTAACAGTTTCTCATTAAAATGACAGCCTAAATGATGATGATGATGATAAACGATCCAGTATGTAGGGCATAAACTTGGAAAATGTGTCTTGTTGCTGCTCAGCACTCCTCTGTCTTCTTTAGTGCTATAACACTCAGTAAGAAGGCTGACTTTTTAAGATTTTCTTCTATTTAAACGTGTTTTGGAACCAGAGGCCATTATTGACAGTCACCAGATAGGAAATGGGTGGAGGGAGAAGGAGGAGGAGCGGATGTGCAGAAAAGGTTCAAAGGTCAGGAATCGATCCCCCACAGCCTCTGCACAATGCAGCGACCCTTATGTCACATTTTAGGAATTGGAGAAAAAAATAAATAATCCAAATACACAAAATGAGCACGTCGATACTCAGTAGTAAAAAAGAGATACTACTATATTATAACAATCCAGCTGCTTACTTTATTGTAAATTTTTTAAACGTGTTAAATAGGACCTCAACATTGACACTGAAGTCCTACATCAACTTCTAAAAAAATAACATAAAATCAACATTCGCCAATAGCTACACAACACAATCAGGAATTTAATCAAGTCATCAGTTCCTTCCCAACTTACTTTCATTTTGGAACAGTCAAACCATTACCTTTCCGTTTGTCTCTTTGTAGCTCAATGTTTTTTTGTTTTTTTTTTTGTTTTTTTTTTAATGAAAATGATCATTAAAATTCCCAAATTGTTGATCAATGTCTGTTTAATTGTTCCCGCTGATGAACGGCTGCTTTTACTTTTTCGGGCACAAAAAGAGCCAAAGAATGAATTGATGAAGGTCCAGGTGACACCTTTTGTCAAAATAGTCTGTCATGTGTTACTAATGCCCAGTTCTCGAGTCTCCACCCAGAAATAACACAGCCTTAACAGGAAAAAAAAAAAAAAAATCCCTAAACAAAACAAAACGCAAAAAAAACATGCCAACCCATCTGTTCATCTGCATTTGTATCAATTACTGTTGTTTTTTCTTGTTTTTATAGTTTATTTAGCATAGTTCTTTTTCGCTTTTTTCCAATGTGCACTTTGTCAGGGAAATCGGGTTGCTCAGATGTTTATCATTAACGGCTACAGCAGCGCACTTCTCCTTTTATAACGCACCTCATCTTTATCAGTCCACTTCCAACTTGGTCTAATCCTTTTTTGGAAAACTTCTCCCTTGTTGCCATTTGACCAAAGCTATGCTGGCTATGTTTACATGCTGTAAACAGAAAATGATCACACAGAGTAAAAGAGAGGGAGGCAAGCAGACGGGACGGTGGGGGGGGCGGACAAAAAGTGCTTTCAGGCTGTGGAGAGATAGGAAGCACTTCTGGGCACTCAATCATGTAGATGACTTGAGAATCTTTTCATACTAAGATAGGTGTACAAAGTCAGCTACAGCAGAAGTCCGGCTAAGTGGTCTAATCCATCATTTATCACATGCGATTACAATGGAGCAAATATATTAGCCCCGTTGGATCCCTTTGCTTGCGCACAGCTCCATTCATCAAAAATGGGAGAAGAGAATGAAATCAAGTAGAGGAGAAAGTGATTAATATGTCTTGGACAAAAAAAAAATGCCTGTATAAAATATGAATGCAGCCCAGGAGCGTTTTCAAACTTAAAACTATGGACAGTCGAGACAAATCAGCCTATGGCCGTCAAGGCAGGGCACAAATACCACTCGTGGTAATTGGGTTGCCTTTGGAGGAACTCTGAAGAAATACTGTTATTATTTGCATGATAAATCTGATATGATCTGAGATGGAGTGGATGGTATTAGACCAGGAGGAAGTGATGCGTTCAATTTACATTTCAAGTCCAAACTTGAATCAAGAAATAATGACAAACCAATGTCAACCAGCCGACTAAATCAGGCTTTAAAAAAAAGAAGAAAAAAATGTCGGTTTTCTGACATTGTCTGTGTGGATTTCCAATCTTATCTTTTACACTTCATTCATGTCTGGTCCAGAATTGGAACCCTGAACCACTGTGTGAGTCAGGTAAACACTTTCTGCAGATAAACTGCGTGGCGAGCTGAGAGCTGTGATTATCCAGAGAAAGTTAAACTGCTTTGCGGTGCTTAGTGGCTCATATCACTGCAAGAGATTTGATGCAGGACAGTGAGTCGGAGCTTATAGGCGGAATATATATCTGATGGTAGTCTCTCTCTCTCTCACACACACACACGCGGCCACAATCGCTGCTTCTTTGATAGCAGCACTGCTGGCTGCACCGAGAGAAAAGACACACAGCATGCCCTGCGGTTAAGTGCAGCTCAGGATGGCGCACGCACACGAACACACACACACACACGCAGACACACCGTTTGCTGCAGCGACTGCAGTGAGAGCTAATATGCACAATCTCCACTGTGCAGAATCCTGGGCTTACAGTGATTATTTATCCATCTCTTTTCATCTCTTCTCCCCCTCTATCGGTGGAATACAAAGCTGCACGTACAATATAATACGTCTTCATGCTTCCTCATTGAGCTCAGAGCTCATCAGAAGAATCCGGGCTCTGATCCATAATAGATTTCACCTTTTAAATCCAGTCGAGGTGTTGAGGGGATTTGGATGAAGGGGTAGAAAAAGCTAGTGGGTGTAGAGCCGCGAAAAAGCTAATTTTTTTTTTCTTGTTCCTAATATAATCGTAGATTCGCTTTCTATACAGGATCCTCGTTATCTGTAACTTTAATGTGAAAACCCACCATTTTTAAAGGTTTGGGAGCATTGTTGTACATCAGTGATGGACTGTGGGTTTGAGAAGTAATATTCTTTAATGATGTAAAAGCCTTGCAAGATGAGTTTTGCATGCAGCATACGATGACTCAATGTTTGCCTTTTCCAGTGTGTGTCTATTTGGGGTTTGTTCATAAATACGTAAAGATTTGTTTCTATTCGTTTTCATTTTCTTCTCTTTACAAACCCACCTGTATTACACAAAACTCTGTTTCCAAATAAGACAGAGTTTCTCCATCTACACATGGAGGCGGGGCTGCTAGGAAACCCTAAATCCTGATGCTTTGTTATGCATCAGTCGAAACCCGAAACAGCAATAAGGTAAGTAATCATCACCTGCTGCCAACCAGTAAAACATTTGGGACTAAGCGCGCACTGCTGGACAGAAATTGCTGACCAAAGCATGATTTCCCTGACCTGTCATCAAATATATTACAGAGGCTGTTCCCTTTTTACAAATGCTGTTTTGTAGATACTTCCCAACAAGAACACGCACACAAAATGATATAATTTAGCTCAAGTATATATTCTCAACAACATAGAAATTACATTAGTTTTTTTCTTGCTAGCAGCATTCACATAGCACAGCCCAAAAAATTGGACTCAGTCAATACAGGCCAAACATTTGAAGTTCATTTTTTTTGTTCAAATTGCCATTAAGGAAAAGTTATACAGAGTTGGGAGTATATTTTATATTATCAAATGTTGCTTTTATTGAGCAACCTTTTTTCTTTTTTTTTAATTCAGTTTAGCTTTAGGTACATAAACAAAAAGGATCCAAGATTTGAGTTGGAAAACTCCACAACAATATAAAACAAACAAACAAAAAAAAACAAATCAGTTTCCAGATTGGCCATGCTGTTCAAGCTTCCAAACCTCTGACCTTTTTAAAGTTTGCTTTATGACTCTTGTGCTGTTGTAGTGTGGACAGTAAGTTACATGCTAAATCCCAGTAAATTCAGTTTTGTCCTGAACAAATCTTCAGAGCTGTATGAATTTCATCCAGTCTATCCTCCCGTCAGTGTTCCAGTTGCTGCTTCATGTCTGACTTTAAGTGAGGTTGTGTGTCTGGCTGTCGTGGACGGCTGGAGTCTGTCCGTCCAGATGACGATATTCCAGGAAGAGAGCTGATCTAACATGGAGAGAACGCTTCAGTAGATCCATGAACATAAGTCATATGTGGCATCTTAAAGGATTTTCAGAGTCTTTTTGACAGTTTCTCGAATTTGTATCAAAAAGTATCTGTTGAATGAGACATGATTTTTATCTATAGTAGCATTTCGGTAGCCGTAGCATGCGCACTGTGATGCTGTCCTCAGTTTTTATCTCTGGTTTTCAGAATACAAAATGTACAAACGCCTTCAGAAGAATTTGGTTTCCAGCGCTACCACTGCTCATCCCGTGGCCTTTCCTCTCTCTGTTATAATTCTGTCTCTTTCACTCAATACCAAACGGATGACCTCAGGTGACAGGGTATTGTCTGTAGCTTCCCTCCCCTTTAAAATGCTGCCCCGGTACAAATCAGGGGCTGCAACTAGTGGTCAGAGTTCAAACAACTTCCATAAAATCAAGCATTTCAATTCTTCATTATTATATTTTTCATATAAATATGAAACCCTGTAAAAACCCAAATGAAGCTGCTTATTGCACAGACATGTCAGCTGTATGTAGAGAGGCTAAATCCAACAGCTGACATTTAATATAAAGTCTCTATAGTGTGTGCGCTAATGGTGCTGATAAATTATTCAAACTCTTCCTGTCAGTTCGAGTCTGCTGGGATCCGACCCGGCTAGTTCTCCGGCATTCCCAGGCATAAATATGCAACTTGGGAGTTCCAGCAGGGAATTCCCCTGGTAGCTTTGGTTCAGAAGAGGCTTTTGGTTCTGTTAGATACTTGTGAGCTCTTACCTTTCAGTCCTCGTGTCGGTGGGACGCCTCGGACAGTTCCAGTATTACAAATGGGAGTTTTGCGGTCGACGTTCAGACTCCAGTGTTGCATAAAGATTTGTCCTGATTCTTGCTAATTCTGATTCTGATTACTCCAAGAACAGCTGCAAGTAGATGTGGTGGTCTGTTGCGAGCCGACAGTGAGTGGTTGGATGACTCAATGACGGCTGTTTGAGGTGACGTGTAAAATAGTATTTTGACATTTTACGCTACCTTTAGCGTGTGGTCATGAGTGTCAGCCTACATGTGTGTAAATCCTAAATTATCTAAATTCCTACCTCTAGAGCCAAGATTTTCAAAAGACTAGCAGCATTTTCAAACCCAGACTGCTTGATAACTGAGGTGAAACTCAATTGGGCAATAGAGATCAGCTTTGCTCTGATTCGCTTGGCCTTAATGTTGTCTGCCTGAAGTCTTTTGCTCCCTCGCTGCCTGACATGTTGCAGAAAATTGTTCCCTTTTTAAACAGCTTAGTCATCCTTTAAAAAAAGCTAACTCTTAGACTCCATCTCTCTGTTACGGCATCCATAGCAAAGAGCCTGACCAAGTGACGCTCACATGGTGTTTACTGATCAGAAAGGATGAACTAGTTAGAGTTTTTGACTCGGTGAAGCTGAAATCTGCCCATCGCCAGCTGACTTCTTGGTGTTATCTTCTTTTGTAGACTTAAAAGAAAATGATTAACCTTCAAGGTAGAGCTATTTTCCATACAAACAGTCTTTAAACTCCCTGTAAAAGCTGAGGAGGTTAGCTTGAGTCTAATCTTTGTTTATATGTAGGTCTTTAGCTCCCAGATGCTCAGCATAACTTAGTTTTTGCTTTGTGTAAACCTTTAACACTCTGGAAAATTGCTGACCGTAAACATTTGCTAAAGTTTCCCAGGATCGAATCATTAAACGTAACTTGGTTGTTTTGCTTTATTCAAGATTGAACTCAGTTTTTGACTTTATTAAATCTGTCCAAAAAAAAAACAACCCAAAAAAAAAACAAAAAACACTCCTGATAGAAATTCTTCCTGAAGCTTTTGCTTTTATTATGTGAGGCTCCAAAGACGAAGCTGGTTTAAAGCATCGCTGAATAGATGTGTTCAAATGGAAGCTTCTTGCGAGTGTTTCTTCTTCCAATTGCGTTCTTGATAAACTATGTACATCCTCAGCTGCGGTGTATTTCAGTGTTCCATGTCAAGGTCTTGCACAGACAGTGTAAATGTTTCGACAATTTAGAAATGCATCATTATTTTTCTTCTCTTCCTCGAATGTTTTAAAAAGAACATGAGGGCATGTCTAATTGTACGGTCATCTATACCAATTCAGAGTCTTTATTCGGATAAATTGCTACTGGTGCAGACCAGAGGTCCAACATTAGCGAGGGCAGCGCACCTGATTAAAAGGAATAAGGTTATAGTGGGTTCACTTCTTATAAATTATACATGAGGGAAATGGAGGCAAAGCTGCTGACACTTTTTTTTCCCCTCTCTCTCTTAGTTGGAAAAACGCTATAATGGCAATAAAATCCTTACCAAACTTATTCATAGAACTCCAGGCCACCGAAGTTCTTTTTTTTTTCCATTAGAAGCATTTTTGGGCAGAAAGGCCCCGTTACAAAATCAGGAAACTGCAGATAATTTACTGGACTTAAAGGGAAATGATGAATGAACTCTTGCGACAAAACCTCCTCGCGCTGTGAATATTTATTGCTAGTAAACGTCTCTTCTCGGTCTGTTAGAGTGTTTACACTAACACGACTCGGAAGAGGGGAAGCCGCCAGGGAAGCGGCGGAGGCAGCTGGGAAACCTGTTGAGTGAAATGAAAGGAGTCAGATTCGGAGAGAAAAGTAAATCCACAGTCTCATCCATCAGTAATGGCAGGCTGTCTATACGTTGAAGGACTGAGCCGTGCAGAAAGTGCCCTGGTGGGCCTTGCTGCCCGTCGCCGTGGTGACAGGCATCTCCCCTGTGAGTCATGATTGGTCAAACGGATTGTCAGTAAGCAGAGAGCCTGTGTGTGTGTGTATGTGTGTGTGTGTGCTCACAGAACAATTTATGACTTCACATGGTGGCAGTGAGAAATGCCCTCATATGTTCTCTGTACTTCATGGATTCTCTCTGCCTCTCTCTCTCTCTTGCTTAGAAAAACACACAGGTGTTTTTTTGTTTTTTTTGTTTTTGTTTTTCTCCTTCTGACCCTGGAGCAAATGGTTTTTCTTGAAGACATGCAGGTTAATCGCCAGGGCTGCAGAGAGAGAAGGGTGGTCAGGTTTGGCTCGGCAGCTTTGCAAGTGAAGATTTAAAGTAGAAACAGAGCTGTGTTGCAACAAACCTCAGTCGTCATTGTGTACATTGCAGTTGCCGTGGAATCCTTGGATGCGATATTTAATGTACTACATGCCAGTTAGCGTAGCCGGTCAGTATGTGACTGTCATGTAGAGCTCAAAATCTAAATATTTATGCAACGTGCAAGTTTGTTTGCCAATAAGCGGGAGTGGACTATCAAAATAAAAGCTGTTTCTTGGGAACTTCTACATGAACTTCTTATGGTGAGACTGAATGGCTTCAATTGCTGCTCATGTCACCTCATGTTTCTTCTCAACATGCAAAATGTTTTATTTTGATAGTCCACTTCTGCTTAGTTAATTAGCATATCGGCTAAATATTTAGCTGTGAGCTAAATATTTAGCTATGAGCTAAATATTTAGCCGGTTTTAGCTTGCTAGCTACATGTAGATTACAACTACATATGAAGCTGAATTAAATATTTAGCTCATCTACTAAATATTCTGTATAAAACAACATGTATAAATGTATGAAAAACATGGTAAAAATATTTAGGAGAAATAATATATTTTTCTCTTATGGCAGGCTAAATAACCCAAATTCTTCCTGTTAATTTTACTGTGTAACTTTACAAATGGCTCCATATTTTAACAAGGATGTTGTGTTGATGCACGCATGAACATCTCAACATGCAGACTGGTCAAGCTGGGATTAAGTGGCCAGTTGTAATCTTTGAAATTATTGCTGCTTTTCTAAGAACATAGAAGAGATGGCATTTGTTTTCCCAAACAGATTGTAAAGCCAATCTAGGTGGCTCAGTGTATTGCTACACCTCTACCATTTAGCATTAGAATCGGATATGTGTTAGAGCATGACTGACTGACTGACTAAAATAGGTCTGTGCAAGTGTTGGTGCCGTTTCCTGGAAGTATATGAACTGTTTGGTATTTTCATCCTCTGAGAAGATGTAAGAGCTGCAGGAGCAATCCATCATGAAGATGGCATGAGCTGGTTTGGAACTGGAAGCCGTAAAACATTGCAGAATTAAAATGAAAACATTGAATTTTGCTTCAGGAAGGTTGATATTTGTGGAAAGCCTTTACAGCATATCATGAAGCTAACCATATCCTTTTGCTAACGTGGTCGGGTGACGTTTACGGTACTTGTTAGAATGTTGCTTCAATAAACCCCAGAGTGATATCAGCTGATTGTGTTCTTAAAGTAGCACACCAACTCCCATGATGCCTTGGAGGATGAGAGATGGAAAGGCAAAGGCTGTTTTCCAGTTGTTTTCCATTTCTCATAGTATGTCATCCTGTCATAGCTTTACTCATTTTAACGAAGATGGGTATTGTCTTTTATCAACTAAACTCTTGGATTTCTTTACCTTGTTCTCTGCAATGTGAAATGCAAAATATAAAAAGGGTTAAACAAAGGCAGTTTTGGTCATCTATCCTAATGAAATTAACATAATGTGTCTGGTTCCAGTTGCTTCCTTTGGATCTCCATTAACATTTCTGCATTCCTGTGGTTGGTAATATATATTAGGGCAAATAGTCCTTTTGGAGTTTTACAAGAAGCATCCCAGCTAGTGTATAATGCTAGTGCATTATAAAGCTAAAATTAACTGAGCGGGTCTGGACTTGTTTTTTTTGTTTGTTTTTTTTAAAGCAGAATTTTAACAGTTTGTGTCTTAAGCTTAATTTTCCAAGGCCTAAGGCAAAAATAGTACCTTTTGTTTCTAGTGTAACTCAGCAAAATAACATAGTAGGATTGCAAAAACAAAACTACAAATTCAGAGACCTGTCGTCTGTCTGTTCTGCTCTCCGTCTGTCGTAGACCAACAGAAGTGTTTGTCTGGACTAGCTGGAATGTGAATTTCTCCCCCGAATTCAAGCTGTTTGGTTCCAGTCCTCGAGGAACAATTTCCTAAATGTTGTATGTGGAGAAAACCCAACTATTACTGGTTTAAGACATTTTTGAGTTGCTTATCATTTCTCTATTTGCATACAACTCCAGTTTGTTTATTAGGATTTATGTGGTAACCCAGTGAGAAGTTTACCACAATGACTGATCATTTTCTTTGAAGAGAGTTCATTCAGGAGAGTAATATTTGCGGTTGTTGGTTTAATTTGACCCACAAGCAACATTTTTTTTTGGTAAACATCTTGTATTTGTATTTTTTCATTATTGGGAAGTAGCTGAGCTGATGACTCGGTTTGGCCTTGGCTTTTTAAGCTATCTAATCCAAAGGTGTGTTTTAAACAATGAGTGAGACTGGCTTTATGCCTCAAGCTGCGACTATTTTTATCTGTATTAAAGTAGGGCAAGCAGCAAATCAGATAAGGAAAAATAGATCAGTCTAACCATGACGCTTGTAATGTTACACTCTGTTCCCAAGACGAGGGTGTACACAATTTGGGTTTTCATAACATGTATGGAAAATGAAGAATGCGCTGTGATGAGTTAAATGACTCCAGTGTTTATTTTTTTCCATTTATGTTCCTCACTTTAGTTTTGATCTTTTGGTTGTGGTTTTTATTGTGGTAATATTATTTCTCTGGAGCTCTATTCTATTCTGCTCATCTGTTTTTGAACTAAGTTGTAATTTTAAGAGTTTTCGATTTTCCCCTCCAAATTGAAAATGTGAGAAGCTTTCATCCTCAGTTGTGCCATGTGAGGGACCGGACTCAAACAAGGACAAAAAATGTTCAAAGTAGAAAAAGGCTTCAATTTAATTCTTCAAAAAAATCATCAACAAAGCATAAAAATTTAAAGCAAGAATAAATCAAAAGATAAATAACAAATTTGGATCCAAATTAACTGAGGTCAACTGAACTCTAACTAAACACAAACAAACTGACCTCCTAAACAAAGAACAAAGGCTGCTTAAATAGGGGTGGAGTAACCCAAATCTACCACAGGAGGGATGTCTAACCAAACAAAAGAACAAATGAATACAAAATTAACTAAAACATTCTATAAACAAATAACTTTAACTTAGCACAAACAATAAGTGAATATTTTAAGTGACAAAATTAAATAATAATCTTGGCATCTCCCCCTTCAGTCTCAGAAGTTTGTGGATGGTTTGCCCCAGGATCCTCCACCAGCTGGTTCCTATCAGCAGCACCTCAAAACAACACAAATATAAATTAACCATTCAGACAGACATTAACTAAAGTGTGCATCCATTAGAAAATATATGTCTAAATGAAATAAACTATACTAATAAAGAAATCAATACTAACACTATGTGGTGGTGGTAAGGGCATCCACCACATGCCAATTAGGTTTTTATTCTATTATCACCTGCTATGAACATTTTTTAGGGAAAAAAAATCCCTCATTGTTCGGGCTGTTATTTTTTCTTAAACAGATGATTAGCAGGTGCTTGACTTGTTCAACTTTCACAAACTGATATGAATTTGCTGCCTTTTTTTTTTAAGTGAGGATCTGTGAAGTTTTTGGTTCTACATTCCTCATCTTTTGTAGAAAGATATGGCTCACCCTGTCTTTGAAATAAATTCTGAGCATGGCTTTCAAAGTAGTCAGATGTATGCAGTTTGTTCAAACAGACTTTAGAGGGCGCTGTGTCGGTGCAGGGGTTAAGCCCACAACCCATATAAACAAGCCTTAGTCCTTGACGCAGCCGTCGCAGGTTCGATTCACAGCCTGGTGACCTTTGCCTCATGTCGTCCCTCTCTCTCATTACCTACTTTCCTGTCTGAGCACTTTTAAATAAAGGCGACTGGAGCAAAAAAAAAAAAAACAAAACAAAACAAAAAAAAACTTTAGAAAATTAAAAACAGACTTTAACAAATTAAACTAAAAATGTTTATCAACAATTTTGGTGAATATCAAGACCACTATTTAACAAGAAGTTTGTCTTGGATCTTTTCTGTTTGGTCAGATGTTGTCCATGGTTGACGTGCTTTAAGTAAAATTTATTTTATATTATCCTTTAATGTTATTCCCTCATCAAAAACACACATGGAGCGTTGCTTTAATTCTTCCATGCGTGTTTGGGAAATCCTTTAATTTCCTGCTGTCGCCATTCAGGGCTTCCTAAACTCTGGCTCTCACAAAGCCCCACCTATTTCCCCAAAGCTCCTCCTTCTCAGTGCTGTGTTCCTGAGAACGGTTGTAAACGGGATAACGGAGGAACATTGTTCTGATGATGCGCTGAAAGCAGAGTGTTGAAAAGAGTGGGAGCTTCTTAAAGAGACAGAGAGTCAATTTCAAGGCGTCAAATTGCGAAGTTGCATGTCTTTTAAGTGATGTTTGATTGTGTAGAGCCAAAAATATCTGTAGGGGGTAAATCAGCTGAATTGGCCGGGCCCATCTGATACAGTGTCTGCTTATTAGCTTCCAACATTATGGATGTTTATTTACCTTTCCAGCAAGCACAAGGTGCTGGTCAAAGAAAACTATAACTGATATCAATTTCAAAAAACTTCAAACAAAATCCAAGCCAACCCTTTAAGAAACAGGCCATCTTAACTTGTAGTTAAGTGGTGCATCAAAAAAATTAAATAAGATGTTCATGGGAGCTTAGAACCTGAAAAATGCCACCAGTATAAGGTTGGTGCCAAACCTCTTTTCATTCCTACATTAATTGACGTCTAACGGCATTAATATATGGACCAATCCAGAAGATACTTATCAGAACTAGATGAGTACAAAAAAATAAATATTTTTTTATAGCACTGCAGTATTTGTCCAACCCCTGACACTTTATTGAATTTTTTTTTTCCCATCATATCCGTGGATCAGCTGTACTACTGTCCCCAAATGGATCCATGTAGGCGGTTGTGGGTGGCAATGTTTTTTTGTGTTTGGTTTGGGTTTTTTTATGTTTTGGTTGGCAATTTTTGCATAAATTTGATTCAAAAGCAACCAGCCTGAAGCGGGTCGAATTGTTGGCACCACTTAGCGAGCAGGTGGGAGTAAACGACAATCAATTCCAAACAAGCGCAGCGTCAACAAAAATGTGAGACAACCAGCGTGTTGTGAACAGACGTGAATGAAAAGAGAGGAAGAGTACGTGGCTGAAGAGGGAGGCGTACGGACGGGATCCAGCAGGGCGAGATGGAAAACGGATTCACGCTAATTTTAGCGTTAAAAGACAGATTTACAAGCCAAGTAAATTACGGCTTCAACTGCATGCTTTATGTTCTATCGTTTTTTTTATCACGTGCAGTATTTCATCAATTGCCCAGTCAAGCGCAGCCTATTATTAAACCACAGTCCGATCTGTTTCTTGCTCTCTGCTTACAAACTCTTGTACACAACCTGAGAGAGTGAGCAGCGGCAGGAGACGCAGGGCTGTAAAAAGGTTTAGCCACAAACATTAAAAGACACACAGTCTGCAACACACTGATTAGCCTACTGCTACATGTTTCTCTGCTGTATGTCACAGAGAGAACAAACAGGGACGAGCAGACACTGGCCATGCCCTGCTGTTTATGCGCTGGTCCTTCTGTGCGTGTGTGTGTGTGTGTGTGTGTGTGTGTTAAAGCCCCTGCTGTTTGGCAGGTCTCATCAACAGTATCCAAATGAGCCTCTAGTATCTGGGTCTTTCCTCTGCTGCATTTAGAGCACAAACATTAAAGTCCTAAAGCTGTTTGTGTGCGAGGCTGTCACTTGATGTTTCTTCCAAGCCCTTAAAAACATCCTCCGTTAATCTTCCTGCCTCTTCTACTTACAGCACAACCAAATATTTCTTGTCCAGTCCCCGTCCTTACCTCCCCATCTCCCTACACGCACGCACGCACGCACGCACGCACGCACGCACGCACGCACACACACTGTACAGCCAGCTGCCTCCTACTCTTTCTTCCAAATATCCCAGTGTGCAGCTTTAATTTTCTTTGGAAAGAACATACTTTTGTTGGCTGCTTGATGCCATCCAGTTTTCTTAAAATGTTTCCAAGTGCTTTAGTTTTGAGTTTGTAGCTATAATTTGGATCCGCGAGAAGACTTAATCAGCTGGGGTTCCACAAGGGTCAGCTC
>NW_006799979.1:971792-1054085 GCF_000485575.1 Poecilia formosa | reverse complement strand
TCACCTTTCCGACTAAATCAGGCTTTAAAAAAAAGAAGAAAAAAATGTCGGTTTTCTGACATTGTCTGGGTGGATTTCCAATCTTATCTTTTACACTTCATTCATGTGTGGTCCAGAATTGGAACCCTGAACCACTGTGTGAGTCAGGTAAACACTTTCTGCAGATAAACTGCGTGGCGAGCTGAGAGCTGTGATTATCCAGAGAAAGTTAAACTGCTTTGCGGTGCTTAGTGGCTCATATCACTGCAAGAGATTTGATGCAGGACAGTGAGTCGGAGCTTATAGGCGGAATATATATCTGATGGTAGTCTCTCTCTCTCTCACACACACACACGCGGCCACAATCGCTGCTTCTTTGATAGCAGCACTGCTGGCTGCACCGAGAGAAAAGACACACAGCATGCCCTGCGGTTAAGTGCAGCTCAGGATGGCGCACGCACACGAACACACACACACACACGCAGACACACCGTTTGCTGCAGCGACTGCAGTGAGAGCTAATATGCACAATCTCCACTGTGCAGAATCCTGGGCTTACAGTGATTATTTATCCATCTCTTTTCATCTCTTCTCCCCCTCTATCGGTGGAATACAAAGCTGCACGTACAATATAATACGTCTTCATGCTTCCTCATTGAGCTCAGAGCTCATCAGAAGAATCCGGGCTCTGATCCATAATAGATTTCACCTTTTAAATCCAGTCGAGGTGTTGAGGGGATTTGGATGAAGGGGTAGAAAAAGCTAGTGGGTGTAGAGCCGCGAAAAAGCTAATTTTTTTTTTCTTGTTCCTAATATAATCGTAGATTCGCTTTCTATACAGGATCCTCGTTATCTGTAACTTTAATGTGAAAACCCACCATTTTTAAAGGTTTGGGAGCATTGTTGTACATCAGTGATGGACTGTGGGTTTGAGAAGTAATATTCTTTAATGATGTAAAAGCCTTGCAAGATGAGTTTTGCATGCAGCATACGATGACTCAATGTTTGCCTTTTCCAGTGTGTGTCTATTTGGGGTTTGTTCATAAATACGTAAAGATTTGTTTCTATTCGTTTTCATTTTCTTCTCTTTACAAACCCACCTGTATTACACAAAACTCTGTTTCCAAATAAGACAGAGTTTCTCCATCTACACATGGAGGCGGGGCTGCTAGGAAACCCTAAATCCTGATGCTTTGTTATGCATCAGTCGAAACCCGAAGCAGCATTAAGGTAAGTAATCATCACCTGCTGTCAACCAGTAAAACATTTGGGACTAAGCGCGCACTGCTGGACAGAAATTGCTGACCAAAGCATGATTTCCCTGACCTGTCATCAAATATATTACAGAGGCTGTTCCCTTTTTACAAATGCTGTTTTGTAGATACTTCCCAACAAGAACACGCACACAAAATGATATAATTTAGCTCAAGTATATATTCTCAACAACATAGAAATTACATTAGTTTTTTTCTTGCTAGTAGCATTCACATAGTACAGCCCGCAAAATTGGACTCAGTCAATACAGGCCAAACATTTGAAGTTTTTTTTTTTGTTCAAATTGCCATTAAGGAAAAGTTATACAGAGTTGGGAGTATATTTTATATTATCAAATGTTGCTTTTATTGAGCAACCTTTTTTCTTTTTTTTTAATTCAGTTTAGCTTTAGGTACATAAACAAAAATGATCCAAGACTTGAGTTGGAAAACTCCACAACAATATAAAACAAACAAACAAAAAAAAACAAATCAGTTTCCAGATTGGCCATGCTGTTCAAGCTTCCAAACCTCTGACCTTTTTAAAGTTTGCTTTATGACTCTTGTGCTGTTGTAGTGTGGACAGTAAGTTACATGCTAAATCCCAGTAAATTCAGTTTTGTCCTGAACAAATCTTCAGAGCTGTATGAATTTCATCCAGTCTATCCTCCCGTCAGTGTTCCAGTTGCTGCTTCATGTCTGACTTTAAGTGAGGTTGTGTGTCTGGCTGTCGTGGACGGCTGGAGTCTGTCCGTCCAGATGACGATATTCCAGGAAGAGAGCTGATCTAACATGGAGAGAACGCTTCAGTAGATCCATGAACATAAGTCATATGTGGCATCTTAAAGGATTTTCAGAGTCTTTTTGACAGTTTCTCGAATTTGTATCAAAAAGTATCTGTTGAATGAGACATGATTTTTATCTATAATAGCATTTCGGTAGCTGTAGCATGCGCACTATGATGCTGTCCTCAGTTTTTATCTCTGGTTTTCAGAATACAAAATGTACAAACGCCTTCAGAAGAATTTGGTTTCCAGCGCTACCACTGCTCATCCCGTGGCCTTTCCTCTCTCTGTTATAATTCTGTCTCTTTCACTCAATACCAAACGGATGACCTCAGGTGACAGGGTATTGTCTGTAGCTTCCCTCCCCTTTAAAATGCTTCCCCGGTACAAATCAGGGGCTGCAACTAGTGGTCAGAGTTCAAACAACTTCCATAAAATCAAGCATTTCAATTCTTTAAAATTATATTTTTCATATAAATATGAAACCCTGTAAAAACCCAAATGAAGCTGCTTATTGCACAGACATGTCAGCTGTATGTAGAGAGGCTAAATCCAACAGCTGACATTTAATATAAAGTCTCTATAGTGTGTGCGCTAATGGTGCTGATAAATTATTCAAACTCTTCCTGTCAGTTCGAGTCTGCTGGGATCCGACCCGGCTAGTTCTCCGGCATTCCCAGGCATAAATATGCAACTTGGGAGTTCCAGCAGGGAATTCCCCTGGTAGCTTTGGTTCAGAAGAGGCTTTTGGTTCTGTTAGATACTTGTGAGCTCTTACCTTTCAGTCCTCGTGTCGGTGGGACGCCTCGGACAGTTCCAGTATTACAAATGGGAGTTTTGCGGTCGACGTTCAGTGTTGCACAAAGATTTGTCCTGATTCTTGCTAATTCTGATTCTGATTACTCCAAGAACAGCTGCAAGTAGATGTGGTGGTCTGTTGCGAGCCGACAGTGAGTGGTTGGATGACTCAATGACGGCTGTTTGAGGTGACGTGTAAAATAGTATTTTGACATTTTACGCTACCTTTAGCGTGTGGTCATGAGTGTCAGCCTACATGTGTGTAAATCCTAAATTATCTAAATTCCTACCTCTAGAGCCAAGATTTCCAAAAGACTAGCAGCATTTTCAAACCCAGACTGCTTGATAACTGAGGTGAAACTCAATTGGGCAATAGAGATCAGCTTTGCTCTGATTCGCTTGGCCTTAATGTTGTCTGCCTGAAGTCTTTTGCTCCCTCGCTGCCTGACATGTTGCAGAAAATTGTTCCCTTTTTAAACAGCTTAGTCATCCTTTAAAAAAAGCTAACTCTTAGACTCCATCTCTCTGTTACGGCATCCATAGCAAAGAGCCTGACCAAGTGACGCTCACATGGTGTTTACTGATCAGAAAGGATGAACTAGTTAGAGTTTTTGACTCGGTGAAGCTGAAATCTGCCCATCGCCAGCTGACTTCTTGGTGTTATCTTCTTTTGTAGACTTAAAAGAAAATGATTAACCTTCAAGGTAGAGCTATTTTCCATACAAACAGTCTTTAAACTCCCTGTAAAAGCTGAGGAGGTTAGCTTGAGTCTAATCTTTGTTTATATGTAGTTCTTTAGCTCCCAGATGCTCAGCATAACTTAGTTTTTGCTTTGTGTAAACCTTTAACACTCTGGAAAATTGCTGACCGTAAACATTTGCTAAAGTTTCCCAGGGTCGAATCATTAAACGTAACTTGGTTGTTTTTGCTTTATTCGAGATTGAACTCAGTTTTTGACTTTATTAAATCTGTCAAAAAAAAACACTCCTGATAGAGATTCTTCCTGAAGCTTTTGCTTTTATTATGTGAGGCTCCAAAGACGAAGCTGGTTTAAAGCATCGCTGAATAGATGTGTTCAAATGGAAGCTTCTTGCGAGTGTTTCTTCTTCCAATTGCGTTCTTGATAAACTATGTACATCCTCAGCTGCGGTGTATTTCAGTGTTCCATGTCAAGGTCTTGCACAGACAGTGTAAATGTTTCGACAATTTAGAAATGCATCATTATTTTTCTTCTCTTCCTCGAATGTTTTAAAAAGAACATGAGGGCATGTCTAATTGTACGGTCATCTATACCAATTCAGAGTCTTTATTCGGATAAATTGCTACTGGTGCAGACCAGAGGTCCAACATTAGCGAGGGCAGCGCACCTGATTAAAAGGAATAAGGTTATAGTGGGTTCACTTCTTATAAATTATACATGAGGGAAATGGAGGCAAAGCTGCTGACACTTTTTTTTCCCCTCTCTCTCTTAGTTGGAAAAACGCTATAATGGCAATAAAATCCTTACCAAACTTATTCATAGAACTCCAGGCCACCGAAGTTCTTTTTTTTCCATTTGAAGCATTTTTGGGCAGAAAGGCCCCGTTACATAATCAGGAAACTGCAGATAATTTACTGGACTTAAAGGGAAATGATGAATGAACTCTTGCGACAAAACCTCCTCGCGCTGTGAATATTTATTGCTAGTAAACGTCTCTTCTCGGTCTGTTAGAGTGTTTACACTAACACGACTCGGAAGAGGGGAAGCCGCCAGGGAAGCGGCGGAGGCAGCTGGGAAACCTGTTGAGTGAAATGAAAGGAGTCAGATTCGGAGAGAAAAGTAAATCCACAGTCTCATCCATCAGTAATGGCAGGCTGTCTATACGTTGAAGGACTGAGCCGTGCAGAAAGTGCCCTGGTGGGCCTTGCTGCCCGTCGCCGTGGTGACAGGCATCTCCCCTGTGAGTCATGATTGGTCAAACGGATTGTCAGTAAGCAGAGAGCCTGTGTGTGTGTGTATGTGTGTGTGTGTGCTCACAGAACAATTTATGACTTCACATGGTGGCAGTGAGAAATGCCCTCATATGTTCTCTGTACTTCATGGATTCTCTCTGCCTCTCTCTCTCTCTTGCTTAGAAAAACACACAGGTGTTTTTTTGTTTTTTTTGTTTTTGTTTTTCTCCTTCTGACCCTGGAGCAAATGGTTTTTCTTGAAGACATGCAGGTTAATCGCCAGGGCTTCAGAGAGAGAAGGGTGGTCAGGTTTGGCTCGGCAGCTTTGCAAGTGAAGATTTAAAGTAGAAACAGAGCTGTGTTGCAACAAACCTCAGTCGTCATTGTGTACATTGCAGTTGCCGTGGAATCCTTGGATGCGATATTTAATGTACTACATGCCAGTTAGCGTAGCCGGTCAGTATGTGACTGTCATGTAGAGCTCAAAATCTAAATATTTATGCAACGTGCAAGTTTGTTTGCCAATAAGCGGGAGTGGACTATCAAAATAAAAGCTGTTTCTTGGGAACTTCTACATGAACTTCTTATGGTGAGACTGAATGGCTTCAATTGCTGCTCATGTCACCTCATGTTTCTTCTCAACATGCAAAATGTTTTATTTTGATAGTCCACTTCTGCTTAGTTAATTAGCATATCGGCTAAATATTTAGCTGTGAGCTAAATATTTAGCTATGAGCTAAATATTTAGCCGGTTTTAGCTTGCTAGCTACATGTAGATTACAACTACATATGAAGCTGAATTAAATATTTAGCTCATCTACTAAATATTCTGTATAAAACAACATGTATAAATGTATGAAAAACATGGTAAAAATATTTAGGAGAAATAATATATTTTTCTCTTATGGCAGGCTAAATAACCCAAATTCTTCCTGTTAATTTTACTGTGTAACTTTACAAATGGCTCCATATTTTAACAAGGATGTTGTGTTGATGCACGCATGAACATCTCAACATGCAGACTGGTCAAGCTGGGATTAAGTGGCCAGTTGTAATCTTTGAAATTATTGCTGCTTTTCTAAGAACATAGAAGAGATGGCATTTGTTTTCCCAAACAGATTGTAAAGCCAATCTAGGTGACTCAGCGTATTGCTACACCTCTACCATTTAGCATTAGAATCGGATATGTGTTAGAGCATGACTGACTGACTGACTAAAATAGGTCTGTGCAAGTGTTGGTGCCGTTTCCTGGAAGTATATGAACTGTTTGGTATTTTCATCCTCTGAGAAGATGTAAGAGCTGCAGGAGCAATCCATCATTTAGATGAAGATGGCATGAGCTGGTTTGGAACTGGAAGCCGTAAAACATTGCAGAATTAAAATGAAAACATTGAATTTTGCTTCAGGAAGGTTGATATTTGTGGAAAGCCTTTACAGCATATCATGAAGCTAACCATATCCTTTTGCTAACGTGGTCGGGTGACGTTTACGGTACTTGTTAGAATGTTGCTTCAATAAACCCCAGAGTGATATCAGCTGATTGTGTTCTTAAAGTAGCACACCAACTCCCATGATGCCTTGGAGGATGAGAGATGGAAAGGCAAAGGCTGTTTTCCAGTTGTTTTCCATTTCTCATAGTATGTCATCCTGTCATAGCTTTACTCATTTTAACGAAGATGGGTATTGTCTTTTATCAACTGAACTCTTGGATTTCTTTAACTTGTTCTCTGCAATGTGAAATGCAAAATATAAAAAGGGTTAAACAAAGGCAGTTTTGGTCATCTATCCTAATGAAATTAACATAATGTGTCTGGTTCCAGTTGCTTCCTTTGGATCTCCATTAACATTTCTGCATTCCTGTGGTTGGTAATATATATTAGGGCAAATAGTCCTTTTGGAGTTTTACAAGAAGCATCCCAGCTAGTGTATAATGCTAGTACATTATAAAGCTAAAATTAACTGAGCGGGTCTGGACTTGTTTTTTTTGTTGGTTTTTTTTAAAGCAGAATTTTAACAGTTTGTGTCTTAAGCTTAATTTTCCAAGGCCTGAGGCAAAAATAGTACGTTTTGTTTCTAGTGTAACTCAGCAAAATAACATAGTAGGATTGCAAAAACAAAACTACAAATTCAGAGACTTGTCGTCTGTCTGTTCTGCTCTCCGTCTGTCGTAGACCAACAGAAGTGTTTGTCTGGACTAGCTGGAATGTGAATTTCTCCCCCGAATTCAAGCTGTTTGGTTCCAGTCCTCGAGGAACAATTTCCTAAATGTTGCATATGGAGAAAACCCAAGTATTACTGGTTTAAGACATTTTTGAGTTGCTTATCATTTCTCTATTTGCATACAACTCCAGTTTGTTTATTAGGATTTATGTGGTAACCCAGTGAGAAGTTTACCACAATGACTGATCATTTTCTTTGAAGAGAGTTCATTCAGGAGAGTAATATTTGCGGTTGTTGGTTTAATTTGACCCACAAGCAACATTTTTTTTTGGTAAACATCTTGTATTTGTATTTTTTCATTATTGGGAAGTAGCTGAGCTGATGACTCGGTTTGGCCTTGGCTTTTTAAGCTATCTAATCCAAAGGTGTGTTTTAAACAATGAATGAGACTGGCTTTATGCCTCAAGCTGCGACTATTTTTATCTGTATTAAAGTAGGGCAAGCAGCAAATCAGAAAAATAGATCAGTCTAACCATGACGCTTGTAATGTTACACTCTGTTCCCAAGACGAGGCTGTACACAATTTGGGTTTTCATAACATGGAAAATGAAGAATGCGCTGTGATGAGTTAAATGACTCCAGTGTTTATTTTTTTCCATTTATGTTCCTCACTTTAGTTTTGATCTTTTGGTTGTGGTTTTTATTGTGGTAATATTATTTCTCTGGAGCTCTATTCTGCTAATCTGTTTTTGAACTAAGTTGTAATTTTAAGAGTTTTCGATTTTCCCCTCCAAATTCAAAATGTGAGAAGCTTTCATCCTCAATTGTGCCAATTAGGCTTTTATTCTATTCTCACCTGCTATGAACATTTTTTAGGGAAAAAAAAAAAAACCTCATTGTTCGGGCTGTTATTTTTTCTTAAACAGATGATTAGCAGGTGCTTGACTTGTTCAACTTTCACAAACTGATATGAATTTGCTGCCTTTTTTTTAAAGTGAGGATCTGTGAAGTTTTTGGTTCTACGTTCCTCACCTTTTGTAGAAAGATATGGCTCACCCTGTCTTTGAAATAAATCCTTTGAGCATGGCTTTCAAAGTAGTCAGATGTATGCAGTTTGCTTAAACAGACTTTAGAGGGTGCTGTGTCAGTGCAGGGGTTAAGCCCACAACCCATATAAACAAGCCTTAGTCCTTGACGCAGCCGTCGCAGGTTCGATTCACAGCCTGGTGACCTTTGCCTCATGTCGTCCCTCTCTCTCATTACCTACTTTCCTGTCTGAGCACTTTTAAATAAAGGCGACTGGAGCAAAAAAAAAAAAAACAAAACAAAACAAAAAAAAACTTTAGAAAATTAAAAACAGACTTTAACAAATTAAACTAAAAATGTTTATCAACAATTTTGGTGAATATCAAGACCACTATTTAACAAGAAGTTTGTCTTGGATCTTTTCTGTTTGGTCAGATGTTGTCCATGGTTGACGTGCTTTAAGTAAAATTTATTTTATATTATCCTTTAATGTTATTCCCTCATCAAAAACACACATGGAGCGTTGCTTTAATTCTTCCATGCGTGTTTGGGAAATCCTTTAATTTCCTGCTGTCGCCATTCAGGGCTTCCTAAACTCTGGCTCTCACAAAGCCCCACCTATTTCCCCAAAGCTCCTCCTTCTCAGTGCTGTGTTCCTGAGAACGGTTGTAAACGGGATAACGGAGGAACATTGTTCTGATGATGCGCTGAAAGCAGAGTGTTGAAAAGAGTGGGAGCTTCTTAAAGAGACAGAGAGTCAATTTCAAGGCGTCAAATTGCGAAGTTGCATGTCTTTTAAGTGATGTTTGATTATGTAGAGCCGAAAATATCTGGAGGAGGGAAATCAGCTGAATTGGCCGGGCCCATCTGATACAGTGTCTGCTTATTAGCTTCCAACATTATGGATGTTTATTTACCTTTCCAGCAAGCACAAGGTGCTGGTCAAAGAAAACTATAACTGATATCAATTTCAAAAAACTTCAAACAAAATCCAAGCCAACCCTTTAAGAAACAGGCCATCTTAACTTGTAGTTAAGTGGTGCATCAAAAAAATTAAATAAGATGTTCATGGGAGCTTAGAACCTGAAAAATGCCACCAGTATAAGGTTGGTGCCAAACCTCTTTTCATTCCTACATTAATTGACGTCTAACGGCATTAATATATGGACCAATCCAGAAGATACTTATCAGAACTAGATGAGTACAAAAAAATAAATATTTTTTTATAGCACTGCAGTATTTGTCCAACCCCTGACACTTTATTGATTTTTTTTTTTCCATCATATCCGTGGATCAGCTGTACTACTGTCCCCAAATGGATCCATGTAGGCGGTTGTGGGTGGCAATGTTTTTTTGTGTTTGGTTTGGGTTTTTTTATGTTTTGGTTGGCAATTTTTGCATAAATTTGATTCAAAAGCAACCAGCCTGAAGCAGGTCGAATTGTTGGCACCACTTAGCGAGCAGGTGGGAGTAAACGACAATCAATTCCAAACAAGCGCAGCGTCAACAAAAATGTGAGACAACCAGCGTGTTGTGAACAGACGTGAATGAAAAGAGAGGAAGAGTACGTGGCTGAAGAGGGAGGCGTACGGACGGGATCCAGCAGGGCGAGATGGAAAACGGATTCACGCTAATTTTAGCGTTAAAAGACAGATTTACAAGCCAAGTAAATTACGGCTTCAACTGCATGCTTTATGTTCTATCGTTTTTTTTATCACGTGCAGTATTTCATCAATTGCCCAGTCAAGCCTATTATTAAACCACAGTCCGATCTGTTTCTTGCTCTCTGCTTACAAACTCTTGTACACAACCTGAGAGAGTGAGCAGCGGCAGGAGACGCAGGGCTGTAAAAAGGTTTAGCCACAAACATTAAAAGACACACAGTCTGCAACACACTGATTAGCCTACTGCTACATGTTTCTCTGCTGTATGTCACAGAGAGAACAAACAGGGACGAGCAGACACTGGCCATGCCCTGCTGTTTATGCGCTGGTCCTTCTGTGCGTGTGTGTGTGTGTGTGTGTGTGTGTGTGTTAAAGCCCCTGCTGTTTGGCAGGTCTCATCAACAGTATCCAAATGAGCCTCTAGTATCTGGGTCTTTCCTCTGCTGCATTTAGAGCACAAACATTAAAGTCCTAAAGCTGTTTGTGTGCGAGGCTGTCACTTGATGTTTCTTCCAAGCCCTTAAAAACATCCTCCGTTAATCTTCCTGCCTCTTCTACTTGCAGCACAACCAAATATTTCTTGTCCAGTCCCCGTCCTTACCTCCCCATCTCCCTACACGCACGCACGCACGCACGCACGCACGCACGCACGCACGCACACACACTGTACAGCCAGCTGCCTCCTACTCTTTCTTCCAAATATCCCAGTGTGCAGCTTTAATTTTCTTTGGAAAGAACATACTTTTGTTGGCTGCTTGATGCCATCCAGTTTTCTTAAAATGTTTCCAAGTGCTTTAGTTTTGAGTTTGTAGCTATAATTTGGATCCGCGAGAAGACTTAATCAGCTGGGGTTCCACAAGGGTCAGCTCTTGCTCCACTTTTATTCTTTTCAAGCATCTTTTTTTTTTTGCATTTGCCTTAAAACATGTTTTTTGTTCATGGTGATTTTTCTTTGTTTTTCTTTCAGCTGAAAAAAATTATGTTGGTTCTTAGCTATTGCTGCTTGAATGTAGTTTAAAAAAAAAAAAAAAAAAAATTGAAGACGCTGTAAAAGACAGTGAAACGGTACGACAGTGCCTGATAAACAGAATTATTCAAACGATACGTTGGAATTCAAATTGAAAATGAAAATCAAATGTTTGTGTACGTCTCTTTACCAGCGCTTAGATGTGAAATTTTTCTAAACACACAGCGTCAAAAACAGAGAACCTAATCTAGAGCACATAAACTCAGTGACGCTGAGTTAAAGGTTATAATAAATTGATATTTATTTGGTTTCTTCTTATGAATAAATTAAGATTAGTCGTTCCTGGAGGCTATCTGGATGTGGGCCAAAGAATCAAACACTTGTTTACTGCATGTAAGGAATGAATTGCCTACAAACGTTTAAGATTGTAGGTTTAATGTGGGATTAATGGGAAACAATGAGCAAGATGGCTAAAGTGGTAATGTGAGAGTTCAAGTGGATTCGTCCCACATAGCAGCTATGCTTGTGGTGAGGCTCTGCACCACTTAAATAATTAAATCTTTTCCTGAGACGTTATGCACGTTTATGTACTTGCGTGCGACGCGTCTTCCTCAACCCCACGAGGCCATATCAAGCTACACTTTGTTTTCAGTTGGACGCTGTTACGAACATACTTTTGTGCAAGCAAGCAATCTTGATAAATGCATGACTTAGTAAGGAGTTGAAGGAGAAGGTGACCATGAAATGTGCTGTGTGCAAATGGAGGGGAGGGAGGGGAAAAAAAAAAGAAAAAAAGAGAGTCTGGAAAGAAAGACTGAAGAGAGAAATCATGTTTCCATTGCTTCACTGAGAGACGGGGAGAGGAGGCCATAAGGAGGATGGCAAAGTGACAAATGTCTGGCCACAAACTGAAGCCAAGAGGAGATTGGTCTGCAGAGGAAGGGCCGAAGGAAGAAAACAAGGGAGAGTATTATATGTAATTAAAACTGTGATCACTGGGGTCTGAAATCATTTCTCCCAGACAGTTCTGTTGGATTTGGCTTCTTGTCGGAAACGCCGAATGACATCAGTCGCTTCGCCGAATGCATGCGTGTGTGTGGGGGGGGGTTAGCATGAGATGCACTACTGGTTTGTGTTTCTCTCATGTTCCTGCAACATGCATTGGTTTAGTGGGAGCATAAATTCTTGCGTGGGGTGTGCTAACCGGTAAAAAAAAATAAAATAAAAAAATGTCTTCAAGTGTTTAAAGCTATTACTGGATCCACGGAAACCTCTGACCCTCCCACAGAGGGACAGAGAAGGAGGTCTGCGATAACGGCTAATTCGAGATGAGACATTGTTGAACTTCTTGCAGTTCAGTGCGCTCATCCAAGACCAGCTAATGTGTGGTTCGCCTTGTTCCTATAGAACTCAGTCAGACCGAGTACAGCAGCCCTGACTGGTCCTTCTAACCGCCTGTGTTCCTACATAAGGGGTCGGGAAAAGTAGACATGTGAAGAGTTGATTTATAAAAGATTTAAATCTGCTTTTCTGTAACAAAAAGGATATATGAGCCCCTGAAACGTCTCAGCATGCAGACATTGGGGCAACTAGCCCAAGATATTCACACGAGATGATTGTTTCATTTGTGTTTCTGCAGCCTTTCCAAACCCAAATGTCCTTGCAGGTCTTCTCTACGGTGTGACAGACTCCCCAGCAGCTGGCCATGCTGTTTCTCAACAACATGACCGCAGCATGAATGAAAGTTCCTCTGAGCTCTTTTGCTTTGAATGACCTAGATTTAAACCAAAACAAGTTTTTTACTGAAAAGAGTGGTCACTGAACTTTTAATGTTATAAATGTCACCTTTATTTTTTTCCCCTTTTCTGTTTTTTTTGGCACTACAAGCAAAAACTATTGGAACAAACAGCAGTTTTTTAAAAAGTTTTTCATAATGCTAAATCTGCGTGTTGACTTCCCTCGGTTTCGGTTTCTGTTTGCTGCTGCAGCTTTTTATTTTTTTTGTTTTAGTCTTGACAAATCCAGTGACTTAATGTTGGATTGAATTTCTTGATTCATGTTTTTCTCCCATCAGCCTTTCTTTTTCTCTTTCCTTTTTTTTTCACCTAAACTCTTCGGCAGTGTTTTTAAACCATCCCATCCTCTCCTTTCACAGGTGGGATTACAAGAATCATTTATTCATGCTTAACATGACAGTTGCAGCTCAACGTGTCTGTCCTTGGCAAGAAACTGTATGTTTTCCCACCAATTCATCTTTTTAGGTATTGATTTAGGAGGTTTGGATTAGGGAATGAGTTGATGCCGATCCAGAATACTTCAGGCTTCAGGGAGAAAACTGAATGCTTTTTCTTATTATTCTAGAATTGTGCAACTCATGGCGGCAGCAAGTACTTTTTTTATATATATAAAATTGTTTGTTCTTCCTTTCTCTGCAGCATATAATTTTTAAATTCAGACAGCTGAAAAGTGGAAATATCCCCCCGACTAATCAATAGGTTTCTAGCCAAAACTGATGAATCAGATATTTTGCAAATTTCATCACTTTCTATCATTACCGTTGGCAAAAAGCTGCAGCTTATCCGTTTTGATTCTGCCACTAGAAATGCTGAAAACACACCCATCCCTTCCTCCATTTGTTACTGTCTACTTCTTTGTCTCTTTCCACCATCACTCTCTCTATTTTAACCATCCATTCAATCAACCTGCTGTTGTTACAGTAGCATCTGGAGTGGATTGATGTCCCCCGTGAAGTGAAAGATTGCCACACCTTTCTACTCCCTCAGCTGTTTTGCTGGTAAAAGACGCTCATGAAAACAGACGTACGCACAGGCAAAAACACACGCCACCAGCCTAAGCAGATATTTAATTAGCAAGATGTATTGGTGCTTTAACTTGGCGCTGGAAAAAAAAAAAAAAAGCATCGGGGCTGATGGATTTTGAATGGGTCTTTGTGTTTATATGCATGTGTTCTTTGCTGTGTGTGTGTGTAAGCAGTTTCCACCGTACCGTCTCTATTTTAAGACTACTGCTGACATGAAAGGACAATAAGAGACGTGTTGAATTTTTATGTAGTGACAGGTTAATCAAAAAAGATGAGATAAGGATGAAGTCATCAAGCTGGAGGTGGTCAACAGGAGGAGAGTGGGGATGGGGGAGGGGGGGCTGTTTGTGCTCTGCAGAGGAAATCCTAAAGCTTGGAGTGTTAAACCACATCAGAGTGGCACTCCGCTCTCCTTATCCCCTCTCCTTTTCCATCCTGCTTTTCTTCTCTCTGGGGAGCCTCGTAGGAATGTTTCCATTCCCAAGCATTCAAAAGAGGCAAACTTACAAGGGTCAGAGGCTGTGTGTGTGTGTGTGTGTGTGTGTGTGTGTGTGTGTGTGTTTGCTTGCCTTTGTGAAGACTCTGTGTGCAAAGAGCAGAGTAAAGAGGAGATTGGGTTCCTGTGTTATTGATCAGGTCTCTCCTAAATCATTGGTTATCAGGGACAGCAGCAGTCCCAGCTGGAAAATCAAACTTAATATCCATGAACACACTGGAGCACTCAAAAAAATGATTACAGATACACAGGTGTGAAAATCTGGGCCGATAATACGATTTGATAATCCTATCAGATTTTTGTTTTTCGTTCCCTAACCTGAGTGAAGTTGGCCCCCCACCTTCTTCAAATCAGGCAAAATTGGTGTCAAACGTTTGTGCTACATTTGTGCCTCTATCATTTTAATGATATTAAGAAATATTTCTAGAGGTTGTGAAAGGTCAACCAGCCCCTCCAACTTCTTCAAATCAGACAAAACTGGTGTCAGTCGGCTCGACTACGTTTGTGCAGCAAACATTTTTGTTTTAGCTTTGAAGATATCAATGAAAGTTTAAAGGTCAAAAGGTCAACCAGCTGCCCCCCTCACTTTTACGAAATCAAACGTAGTACAAACGCTTTACACCGATTTTGTCTGATTTGAAGAATGTGGGCATGTCCCTACCCTTTCAACACCTTGAAACAAGCAAAAAACAATCAATCAGCACTAATATTATCTCTATGCTTCAGTTAAACAAACTGATCGCTGCTTCACAATTTCTGCCACACGACCAATGTCCTCTTTCCCAAAACGCCTATAGAAACGGCAATATGATTCAAATACATATCAACTATTAACATCGGCACATTTTACCTTTCGGACCAATATCGATTCGTAACAAAAGGACCAACATCAGCCAATAGAGACGTGACAAAATGACAGATTTTTTTTAAAAACAGCTCCTTCTATGCGTCCATTGCTACGCTACGCTACGCTACGCTACGCCATAGCTGCATGGTTGTGCCAAATGCGCCTCGTCTCCTCACTTGTCCCTGGTGTCAGTCAGGCTCCCCGGTTCAGCCCTTCAACTCTCCTGCAAATATGAAGTGGATCTAAAGTGAAAATCAATCACGGCCTGCAGCAGTTTTCTCCACTCACCTCTGGTGATTGCATTTCTCTCTATTCGACAGCCAGTGTGGTAGTTTTCACTCTGTAGATCTACCTCAACGCTGCTGCTGTGCTCATACAGCAGGATATGAATATAACATTGGAACTTGCAATTAGCATAGCATTAAGACGTATGGGTTTAAATTTAGAAGTCATTAAGCATATTAAACGAGACGTGTTATTGCACTAGAATTCAAACTTTGTGTAGCAAAAGTGTAAATTGGAGATGAGCTAACAGAAATAAGTATGAGCCTTTCTTCATGAAATAAGTAAGATTCAAATGCATTTTTTTATCCCACCATCTGTGAATATTCAAATGTTTGAGCATCTTGAGTTCAATCTAAATCCTGATTTCACATCTGATATTTTGTCCAGAACCTTTTTGATTACACAATTTCAATTTAATGGAGGAAAATTGTTATGACTCCCTGAAGGTTGAGTATCGGAAAGAGAAGCTTCTTAAAGAGACAGAGGCTCAATTTCAAGTCATTAAATTGCGAAGTCAATTTTCTTTTCAGATCCAGTTACAGTTTCTCTATTGTGCTAAAAATGACACCTGGAAAATACACAATTCTGCCCCTTTAAGAGATAATGGCATGAAACCTTAGAGACTTTATGTCTTTAGAAACTTGTACTCAGACAACAAGGCTAACTGTGTTAGCATCTCAGGGGAATAAAACCTATTTTCCTGCCTGTGATGGTGGTGAAGGTACTTCGAATACCTTGTTTCTCTGGAATAATGGAGCATAATCTGCCATTTAGAGAATTATAGGCAGTTGTTCAGACTTCATTTGGGCGACTATATGGGAACAGCTGGAGGCTGTCCCGCTCCGTCAACTGTGGAAGCAGCAGGGAGCGCTAACGTTCAGGTGACTCTCTAAAGACAGCAGGTGGTTTTCCTATATAATGTAGAAACGACGAGGGGTCCTAATGCACGCTGGAATCCGTGCAGACCGCAGCGTGTCTTCCTTGTAAAACCGCCCAATGAGGAGACAGAGAAATACGTAATTTAAAGACGGTGCCTATAGAGGTTTCACTATTGTTCATCCTTTTTTCTACAAACAAAAAAAACAACAACGATGAGAACATTTTTATTTTATTTTATTTTTTTAAGAGCATCTGCGAAAACAGCTGCTATTTACAAGTCGGTTTATGATAACAGCAGGTGGTTCTAGGCCATCAAATTCTGTCAGGAGACAACAGGAGGGTGGATAGTTTTAGGGGACTGCAGTATATTTAGTCTATCTCGTTTGCCAACAGACTTCCTGGAGACGGCAGAAAGCAGTTAAAACGCCATTACAACCATCAAGCAACCACAAAAGGCCGAAACCGCACACGGTTCCGTTTACAAGTCGTGGAAGACTCCAGCCACATAACGGCCATCAGCGCACATCGGTGGCGCTGCTGATTAAACCGCTCAAGTTCCTGAAATGCGCTTCATCTTTGCATACATCCGCAAAACGGATCAGGAGTTCGGTAAAGGTGCTAATTGACACATTAATTGACGCGACGCACCAGCTTTGTTCCTTTGGAAATCACTCCGTGACATTCTGTTTGTTTGTAAAGTTTTGTTGACACTGAGGGAGAGATTAACTTTGCAAACTTTGCCTTAGTCGGCAAGTTCTGCTAGATTCTACTGAAAGGAGGCGTACAGTAAAGCTGGCTCGACATCTCACGTGAGTTTTAACGATTCTTCATGTTCCTCAGTCTTTGTGCAGGTTGCTAAATTAAGGATGTAGCAGGTTCCTACCGTCAGACGCTTTCTGATGTGCTGCTCCATTTAAAAAAATAACAAATAAAAAAATCTGACTGCTGTTCGGTAGATCAGACTAACATTTAAATTAGTTCACGTCCTGTAACATCTGAGCGTTCTGCTAAGGTCTGCGCTGACCGAAGAGTTTTGCTTCATCATAATGTGCTGCCAAAAGGTCGTTTCTGGGCCTCTGGTGGTTTCAGAATGAATTAGACTCAGTTCATTAAATACAATGGAGTTCACGGGCTAACATTAGATACACGTACAGCTCTGTGCCTTTGACTGTTTTTCTTTCCCTCAGGTCAGTTTAACTTCTATTAAAATAAATTTATGATCAAACGTTTCATAGTGTGTGGCTTTTAAACTTTTATTTTTTTTTGCTGAACATCAAAAGGCCTTGAATAAAAGCTTCTTGCCAGAAGCGCCACTAATACACAATGCTTTACAAACTTTTTCATGCTACTTGCACTTTTCACACACATGAACTAAAATCGGTGGTTTGCACACATGTTGTGGAGGGCAGATTATTTTTTATTTTTTATTTTTTTACAGGCTCAGTTTGAACATCGTGTGTATATATATGTCCACTTCAAATCAATAGCCATGTGCAATCTTTGGCCAAACACACACAATACACGTAAAAAAATTTAAAAAAAGATTTTAGAAGGGCACTTTTTTCACCCAATGGAAAAATGGAGGGGGGGGCAAACTAACACCACATAAAAAATTCATATGTGTGAGGAAAATCTTATGCTTTTTAAAAACAAAAACTATTCCAAATAAAAATCTAAAACATGGAGAATGCTAACAGGTTTAGCCACCAAATCGACACTTTTCCGCTGCAAGCCCTTCTGAGATCCGTCTGCCGGCCTCGCACATCTTAAGACAAAACATTTTTTGCCCGTTCTTCTTTGTGGAAAATTATCGGTGAAGGCATCAGTTTCACCAGAGATTTTCTCTTTCATACAAGTCTGAACTCTAGTTGTGCCTTTTCTAACTTACCAAAATGCTTCACTCTAAACCTTTCCATAACTCTGACTGAGTGGTTTTAAGGTTCAGCTTTAGTAGTTTCTCTTATTCTGAATCCATCCACTTCTTTGCAAAGTGACAAAATGAAAGACTTAAAAGGATGTAAACATTTCTAAAAGCCACCGTCGTTCCAAGCTCTGATTTCAAGTTTAGAGTGAAAATGTCTGCTTGTCTTGTACTCATTTAGTCCTTGGCGGTGCGGTTTAACGTTTTTGGCCAAGCAGATCCTGAACACAGGGGGGTTCTCCTTATATTTATTATTCCACCAGCAGTCCCCAGTGTTGTTGGAGGAGTTCTGTATCAGAGGCTTAATGTCGAGGCCTTTCTAATGAACTTTAAGCCCATCCTCTGCTGTGAAACAGCATGGTCCAACATCTGTCATAACACAAACTGTCACACACATGCATACACTAAGCGCACGCAAGCACAAATTGAGACAGAGCAGTGCAGTAGGAATTTTTTCCGTAGCGGCTAATGAATGCCATCCTTTCCTCATTTTGAAAATCCCATCATTTCTCCTTCCTGACTTGAAGTGCTCCCTTCTTACTACAGTCATTTTTTCTCTCTCGTAGTTTGGTGTAGTTTTCTCCTAAAACCCCCTTTTTGTTGTTTTTGCATCGTTTCTTTTTTTTTTTTCTTTTCTGCTAAAGTCAATCATTATTTTAACGTGCGAGGCTGAGCTTCGTTAAACTGACAGCTCTAAGTGTTGGATGAAAGACTCTAATGGAAATCTAACTAGTCTTTGTGACAGACTTTCTCAGAGTAAGTGGCCTTCCCGCTCCCGTTATTCCCGTGGGTCAATCCCGCTGACGATCCCAGCAGCATTCTAGCTAAAAAGGGGTCAGCTATTTGCTTCCCAGTGGATACCGGCCTGCTTCCGTTCCCCACTTCCACTGTCCTGGTTCAGCCAACTTATTAATAGCCTCTACCTATTCCAGTGTCTGGGAGTTCATGTGTGTTGGATGCCATTTGGAGCCAGTGGAACATATTTAGTTTGAAATACTGTTGAAGATGCAGCTCCGAAATAACCATTTAGCATAGTTTAAGGGGGTGGAGGGTATTATGTAAATTCAACTTTTTTGAGCTTTATATCATCCCTTTTGACAAGGGAATGTTATTTCCTTGTCAAAAACCTGGAATGTATCTCCCATGACAACCATCCAGGAGTATCTTGATGCTTTCTCTCACAAAGCGCCGCCTGTTTACACGAAGCTCCTCCTCTGAGCTGCTGTCTCCATTCGAACTTTCGCCCCACATAGCGTCAAATTCCCCCACTCGGGTCCTGGTGGATCTGCTGAGCTCTTCATGCAAACTATATCTCCGTCAAACGCTTCCAAAAACAATTGTAAGCGCCATACTGAAAAGGCATTGTTTCTCGCAATGTGCTGAAAGGTGGAATAGGAGCAGGAGCTTCTTAAAGAGACAGTGGCCACTTTCAAGACGTCAAATTGGTGAAGTTGAATGTCTTTTAAGCTACGTTTGATATTTACGGCATTTTATTTTCAGAACTGCATAGTTACTTGATTGTGCCTGGAAAATACATGTTGCTCCTTTTACTGCTTGGCGTAGAGGATGGTACAGAGGAAAGTTTTCAGTATCACAGAGCTGTTTAAAATTGGAGAAAGAAGATTGTAGAAAAGAAAAGGTATTTTCTACATTGTTTAATCAGACCTCCGCAACTGTAAGCCAATAACAGAAAACTTAACATTTTACAAAGAGGTTGCTCTAATTTATCCTAGTTAAGAGTCTGGATATGTGGATAAATTCTGGCTACTCCTACTTCCTCCCAGTTGGGGGAATTCCTTGTTTCCTCCCAGTCACTCTGGATTGCTGCTTGTTGCGAGTGCGCTTACATAGCGGTCTAATTTGAGTTGCCCTCTGATTAGCCGCCAACCTCCTGGCATGTCATAATTTACATCCATTTAAATATTATCAACTAGCTAATAGCTTGTTTATGGCTCTATCCCTATTTGGGGATCAGCTGCCCAACAACCTGGTCAGGATTAACTGGGTGTAGAAAATGGATGGAAGATGGATTACAGCGACCCACAAGGTGACCTCGACTCCGACACTGTGTATTTAATAAATACCATGTACCCACTTGGAATGCAGTTATCCAATTAATCTAATTCCTTGTTTTGATAATTAACTTTTGTAAGCATTACTCTCAGAACAGTGGGTGCTGTTGACCACAAGCAAAGCACCTAATTACATACTTAAACTTCATGATGTCACTTTAAAACATTTTCCACAACAACAACTCCTCGGGGAGAGACTGCCTTTTTTGTCTGTGTTTTACAGTGTGTGCGTGCGTGCGTGCGTGCATGCGTGCGTGCGTGTGTGTTTGATGCAACACGGATATCATCAGCGAGGGACCCAGAGTCGCAGCAGCACACAGAAACTCACTCATTTTCCTTAAGGGAAGAATCTTCAGAGCAAAGTTCATCTAAAAAGAAGTTAAAAAGCAAAGTGGACATTAACGTGGCAATGCTCACACACACATGCACGCACACACACATGCACGCACACACACCGACACGCACACACCCTCCAGCCTCCTTAGTGTATTATGGATTTGACCTCTAATATGCTAATTCTCTGGATGCTGTGGGTGCTTACCAGATACTTGCACACAAACACACACACACAAAGCACTTCATAAGCACTTCTGCAAAGCAAGTAATGGCACATCTTAATCAGGCAAAGTGATAGTACTCAGCATAAAAGCTTGAGTAAAAGAAAAAAATGCACATGCAGTTTTCTATATGCTTTTCACAAAAAATATGAACTGTAGGTACGATAACGTCAACGCCTGACCCACTTTACACATCAAGGGAAGGCATGAACACGAACGTGCATCGACTGCCTGTATGGCTCGGCTGAGCTCCAGAAAGACGACTCGGGCTTCATACTTGAGTTGGTGCTTGTGGGTATTTTTTTGTTTGTTTGTTTGTTTGTCTGTTTTGTTTTTTATCCCCAGCAAGTGAAGTGCACTGTGAAGAGAAGAAAAAAAATTCACATCACTCACATTCACAATTCTGAATGTGTGGTAAACACACAGAGCACTATGCAGTGAACATCCCACCATCAGCATGTCTATGTAAGGATATAAAATGAAAATCATCCATACCAAAATCAAGTAACTTGAATACGGAAGAGGATTGGGGCCAAAAAAGGAATAATAATAAAAAATAATTCTAACTTTACTCAAAATTAACTTTTCTTTTTTTTTTTTTTGCCCCAGTGGCCCTCATTTTCTTCCATACTTAGAAGCCATAAGAATCATTGTATTAATTTTGCACAGCACAGTTCTACAGGCTGCCCACTTGTAACTAAATAAAAAGTTGTGCTCCCATTTGTGGTTTTTGTGCCATATATTTATCTCAAGCCACTGTTTAGCCCGTGACGCTGCTGATTAGTTTCCATGTGCTGAACTATTTTTCTCTGCAACTGTGTAATTGTTACTTTTCTTTTGTAAGAGTACAAGGAAAAACCTAAACCCTACGGAAAAGTGAAAATCACCAAAAAAAAAGTCTTTGTGGGGTTTATAAATGGAAAACTTGTGCTCTTCTGAAAAGGGAGGGAAAACGGAGGCCAGCGTTCACCCAATGGTGATTTATGTAATTGGCTTAAATCTCAGACCATTATGGTACATAAATTAATACATTTAATTTCTTTATGGGTTTTTTTCTCTTCCCAAATAAGACTCAACTTTTTCTAATGGATCTAGTTAGCCTTATTAAGGCAAACTTTGTAATAAAAATATATGTTCCAAATCAAATTTGGAGTTAAATGGAGGAACATTTAGTTTTCTGAAAACACTGATGGTTGGGCAAGTACTTCAGATTATTTTCAGTAAAAACAAAAGTTCACACTTTTTCTCTTTTTTTTTTTTCAGTCGCTTCGGCGCACTTCTGGATTCTTTATCGAGCATTTATCAAAGCAGTTTGTACAAACGGCAAAACACCATGGTACCTGCAGGAGCCAGTTTCTCAAAGTCCTTAGTTCGTCTCTCAAAGGAAAATGTCGATGGGTGTGACTGTTTGACCACTGAACAGGAATGAAATGTATTAAACCTTTAAGTGAAAACACAGAGAGCATTTTCAGCCCCTTTTTTTGTCACTTTGGAAAATCTTAGAACTAGACAAACATAAAAATTTTATGTAGATATAAAAACTTTATGTAGATTATGTACTGAACACAAACAAAACTGCAGTTTCCTTCACTTTTCTTCCACCCTGCTGTTTATGTAGACTTTCACTGCAGCTTTTTTTTTTCTGCAGTTTTTGCTAGATTACTCTCTCAAACTTTATGGCCTTTTGCTGACTCTGCACTCTGAGGCCTCTCTACATGGTTCTCATCTCTGATGATCTTAGTTGCACCAGCATTCAATTCATCTATTTTTGCTCCCCTGTAGAACTTTGCTTCTTTTTAACTATCAAAGGCACGTTTGTGCAGAAACGCAGCGGGGTCACAGCAGCGCTGCTGGGCTCTTATCTCGTACGCGTGCACACAAATGAAATGTAAACCGGAAATGGATCTTGTAGTGCACACACACACACACTTTTCTACAAGGTATCTGCTTACGCTGAACTATGGCAGGCTTAGCGAGTGGTGTGTGTGTGTGTATGTTATGCGCTGATATTTCCCACAGCGACCATGATTAGTCCGCTGTTTTTCCTTCCTCATTTCCCACTTGGTTTCTCGCTACACACACACAAGTCATTTAAATTGTCAGAATATGCGACAGAGCTTTTGTGTTGGGTTGCTGAAGAACACAGGAGATCTCATTCGAAGGCTGTGAAGATGATGAAAGTGGAACGAGGGCGAGTTGATGACAGTCAGTCCAGCATTAGCTGGTTGTGTTGGGGGACCTTTGCAATCTTGAAAGGACTAACAAGCAGCATTCTGGTGTTACAAGCACAATAAATAAAAACTTGTAATGTTCGCTGCTCTTGGTTGTTCCTACGGAGGACCAAACTACGTTGAGCCACAGTCAAAGCTCCTATAAATATTTGGAATTTTTCTTACCCCCGTTTGTGCACATTTCAGTCTTTGTGGAAAATTTTACCAGATTGGTTTGAGCTTAAGAATCACTACAGACAATGTGGAAAAAATCTTTTGACAGATTTGCAGTGGTATGTTAGGGTTTATTCGCTTATAGACGAAGCTAGTCATTTGGCACCACCATGTTCATCTTCAAACCAAAACTGAGATGGAGAAGGCAAGAACTGAGGTGGTAAATAGAAAAAAAACTCTTTTAAATGCTTGCTAGCAATTAAAATGACAAAGATAAATGGGATGTTTTCTTTGTTTGTTTTTTTTGGCAAGATTTTCCAACATAACTGCTTGTAGATTGACCAATCTAGCAAATTAAAGCTGTTTGATAGTTTAACAACCTCAGCACCATTTACCAGACAATCCAGGCTAAAGAAAAACAGTGAAGTTCAGGTATAAAGTATCTTCCACGCAAATAATATTATTTAACAGCACAATCAAGTGTGTTTACTTATAAAAATGCTGTATGGATCAAAACTAAATTTGACTTGCATTACAGCTGTATCTTATGCCTTAAAATTAGCATCTGTCTCTTTAAGAACCGCCTAACCTTTCCAACACACCCCCATCAGCATGTCATAACAGTGCTTCTCCATGATGCCGTTTATAAACATTCTTAGGAACGTTGGGCTGAGTAATTTGTATGATGAACTCTGTGGACACGCAGTTCCACCAGGTGCTAATTGGTCTGGAGGAGCTATTTTCTTTATTATTTTAGTAGAAATTAAAACTAATCATGTAAAACGTTTTTAAGAGAGAAATTTGCATAGAATCAGACTATACTCTATCAAGTCTGTCATTTAGCTGTTTCAAGTGCCAAACGGCTAAATGTTGTTTAGCTATGTAGCTAAACAACAGCTAAATGTTTAGCACTCAGACAATAAAAACGTCTTGCTACCTTAGCGAATCCTCTTAAGAATCGAAATATATTTTACGGTTGATGTTTCATTACTTGAGAGGATTTAAAAAAACAACTACTCTGACCAGTTTTTCAGTTTTTAAGAAGTTTAGCAAAGTAAGCAGAAGGCAATGTAAGCTGCAACATATTTCCACAATTTACAAATCCTAGTTCAGATTTTGCGTTAATGCATCTTTTGTTGCATCTGTGTAATGCCCTCTGTCTTATCATAAAATAAAAAAATAGATCAAATATTCAGATATCAGTCCCTTCCTTTCCGTTATCATCCCAGTGACATTGCAAAGAGAAACCAGGAGCCCGTTACTCCGGATGAAGAAGCGGTGGCTCGATGTTTTTCTAGCTTTCCCGCCACAGTGAAGCAGTTAAGGGTGAAAAATGTCGGACTTGCCCTCTGGCGTTCTCAGTTCCTTTTGATCTTGCAGATAAAAAAAAAAAAAAAAAAAAAAAAAGCCCCGCCGCTACCTGACTTGTAGGCAGGCTGAAGCAGGGATGGAGACTGGAGATGGACTGTCTACTCTGACGCCTTTTCCTCCAGAAACACGGAGAGACAAAAGAAATCTCAACGAGGATTTGATTTTACCTACATGTGTCAGTGCAGAACGCCCACCTTTGCTGCTGCGGTCATCTTTTATTTATCTTCTGCTCTGTGAATTTACATTTTGCATCCAGCGGTATGGAGGTGTCCGTGTGTTTCCCTGGATCTTACTTCCCCACCGGTGCTATAAATATGGTCAGAATGTTTTTGTTTCCTGGTTCTTCATATTTTTTTTATTTTTTTTGTGTACAATTAAGAAGAATTGTGCTTTTTTTTTTCTTTTCAGATCGAGATGAAGGTTTTTAAACATATATGGAGATAGAGATATTTCTGTAATCAAGCGTAATAAAGTAAGATTTTCTCTGCTTGATTCGAGTAACTTCCTGATCTGCTCGTCAGACGAAATGCGAGGACAGTTGTGTCAAATGGCGTCACGGCTTGTAACGCTGACACACCGGCTAGGAGCGTAACAAATGAGCAGCGAGCGGCGCTAATCACTGGAAACTGGAGCGTTTCATTTAGTGACCAATCAGAGACATCAATGAAGAAGCAATTAAGCACAAACCAGCGAGTGCGAGCACACTTGTGTGTGTGTGTGTGCGTGTGTGTGAGTGTGTGAGCCATACACAGGCTGGGAATGTGTGCTGGGTAAATTAGGTTAAAAGCTACTTTTGGAAAGCCGAGCGGTCCAGTGAATGACTGCAACTCCACGGGTGATGGATTTAAAAGAAAAAAAAAACATTTCTGGTTGCTTAGATGTGTTCCTACATCTGGAGTTTTTCTAGATCCAATTAGTTCTGCGATTGGTGCCTTTGTTACTGAAAAGAAAAACAGGATGCCTATTTGATTAAGCCGGTAAACACGAGGCCTTAATTGGTACAGGCCTCATGATGCTTCTTGTAACAAATGTCTTCGGGGTGGCTTTTATAGTCTACAGGAGAACGACATGTGTCTCCCTGAATCAGTTACTGAAGCTGCAAAAATCTTACAAAATGTTCCTCTGAACTGGTGTTTACAAAATGTAGTAAACCTGTGAAGAGGAATTGGCTCAGATTGTAGTAGTTTCCATCTACTGGTAATGGTCACAACTTGGCAAAATTCCTTATAATTACATTACAGTATGTTTAACATGATCTAACTGCTTCTTATTCAAGCAGATAAAGAACCAAATGTTTCCACTGTGACTAAAAATGTAGTAATACACGTGCAGTAATTTCGATACAATAATTCACTAATTGGATTTGGTGTTTATTGCACAGAATATCATTGCTTTTGCTTCTCTGCTCTGTAGAGAATAACAGGGTGGTCTGCTCATCCGATGTAATCTGCTGCTGGAAGCCAGCCTGCTGCATTAAAACAGTATTTCTTCTCTAAGAGTAGATTCACTTTGACTTATCTATATTTCTCTACCAAAGTTTCTTTCCAGTTTCTTTCCTGCAAGTAAACACATAGGTGCCTTTCAGCCAGCTGACCAGCAGCACTGAGGGAAATCTGTCACCTCACACTTCTTTCACTTAGTCAGACTGTCTGCTCCGGCACCACTTTCAGTCAGCCGCTCGACAGGCCTGCTGCTTTTGGCAAGTGTGCTTTTGAAAGTGAACTTTGGTATCCCACTGACACTTTGCTTGTTGTAAATGGGAATATTTAAAAACAGACAGTTTTTGGCCAGCTGACCAGTTGATGGGTCAAACTTACATTTTCTTTGAAAGGATTTTATCTTTTCTGTTCATATTTCTTTTTTTTTTTAAATCTGAGTGTTTGAAACCATGGCTTTTTAAAAACCTCGATGGCAGTAACCTGGTGGAGTCTGTAAAACATACTGTCAGCCTGCATGCTGCCTGTGGTGTTTACCTCTGCTAAATTTGGCTGTGGGGAAAAGTTGGGAAGCAAGAACAGCTGCCATTTTATTAGTCAAACTGCTCTTACTGCGGATGATGCAGTTCTTTGTTGTTTTTTTTCTCACTCATTACACGCACTAAAGGAATCTGTTTCCGATCAATCCATGGCTAAATTAAAAACTTGAACCCAGAGTTGTGTGGAAACTTTCACAAGCTCAACGATGCCGTTTATACGCTAAATTGGATCAGAACGGACGAGGCTTAATGGGTAATAGGTCACGTGGCTGATAAGAATTTATAAAGATCCTTGTCTCGTCTGGTTTTTATGACTTCGGAAATCCTGAAATAATTGGATTGATGACCAATATCCTGTGGTACTGTTCAAGATGGGTTCTTCCATGCGTCTTAGCCTAAATGGTTCTTTCCTGCAACTTAATCACTATTGATTCCCTGATGCTTCTTTCTGTTCCTTTGGTCCTTTTTTTTTTTTTTTTTCTCGTGACAGATTTTTCTTCCTGCTGTCCACTAACCTTCGGATTATTCATCTTTTCTGTTTTGTTTTTCACTTTTCTGTTCTTGCATAAATCCTTTTCGGTGATGGGAAGCCTCCCTTTCTCTCTCTCTCTCTCTCTCTCTCTCTCTCTCTCTCTCTTTCTATGTCTCTGTCTCTCTCTTCTCCCCTCAGTCCCTCCGCCTGTCTGCTTTACTCGTCTCTCTCTCTTTGTCCCTGTCTGTCCTCTGTCAGTTCTTGTTGCAATCCCTTCTATCCTTAAGACATTGCTGCTTGTTTCCACCTCTAATCTCTTGTTCTCTCACACATTCTCTGTCCTTTCAATCTGTCCTCGATTCTGTCGTGGAGCCTGCAATAACGCACCTTTTAATAATCCTTTCCATCCAGTTCTCGGCTTTCATTTCTTTCTTTGCCAAAATTCAGTCACACGACTTTAATTTTACTTCTTTGTTGTCCATTTTGCATTTTTTACCGGTTCTCCCTTTAGCTACAAAGATAACAATTTCTATTCACTAACAAATATGCAGCAGTAATAAAAGAACTTGGTAATGAAGGATGGATTGGCACCACAGAATTTCATTTAAATGAAATATTTTTAAAGAGCGTCAGATAAAGCCCCACGTTCTCCATATTTGGGTAAATCGTGTAACGCTAGGTAACACGAATCAAGATGATTAGCTGTGTTAAGGAAACACACAGTGGCAACAAAATTTGTAAAAATTGCTGTCTCGCAATCGAACGCCATTCGGATTACAAAAGGAAATTTGGAGAATGCAAGAGGTGAAGTTGGAAGTACAGTCCACTAGGCTTGCTTAAGACGGTTTGACCCGATCCCCAGTCCACGACAGATGACAGCAAAGCTGAAGCAGAAAGTAACTTCAGACATTAAATTGGTGCTAATCTGTTTAAGCTTAAGTCTCATTGGTTTCCCTGCATGTTCACCATTTGTCAAAGCCGCAAGTATTCATCGTGCCTCAACAACAGCGCTTCCAGATTTGGAATACATTCTGACTTGTGAACAACTCAGAATCCCACCAACATGGTTTGCTTGGATAATTTCTCCCTTTGACTGTAGTGTTTTATTTATGCCCCTGAAAGTCGGCTGATTTTTCATGTCCACCTTCCAAATGTCAGGCGTCAGCCAGATCATATTTTGGACATCTTGTGTAGAAGTGATGAAACCTGGTCGTTTGAACCACCTTCACATTCTTGTTTTTTTTTGTTTTTTTTTAAAGTACACCCAAAATTAGATATCATTCATATAAATGTCTAGCTTTAAAACGATGCTTTGAATGCATCCTGTATTTTCCTTGAATGCCACAAAATGCATTTTTGCCACAGAGACCTAGAAACTGTCCAAACCTGGCGCCAGCTTTGTTTTTTTGTTTTTGTTTTTTTCCCCCCCACTCACTTTCAATCTCTGTCAACATTTCACGTGACTTGCTCTCTCCGTTCTCGTTTTGCGAGATTTCACAGTGGCACACGTCGTGGCCTCGCTTCTGTTTCACCCCTCCTACTGTCTTTCATCAACCATGTCATATTAACATCAGTTTCCTCCATGCTGATTAAAGATTGGATGAACAAGAAGCGGGAACAACTTCCAGACAAGGTCTCTACATCTCTGCCTAGCTGAGGAATTTAAGAAGCATTTTATTGATTGGTCTCTTCAAGGCAGCTAGTGTTCAGAGAAAGGAATGGATGAGTGTGTGTGTGTGCGTGTGTGTGTGTGAGAGAGAGAAATCTGGTGTTGCCACAGCAGGATTATGTTTATGCCCTGTAATACTGTCTGGTCAGAGTTTGCCTGTGCGCTAGTGGTGCTTATTCTCACAGTATTTGTGCAATCCTTTCAGTTCAATAGCAACAGATTATGTAGCGAAATAAGTTATTCATTCTTTTTCTAGATATTGTTCTCTGACCAAGTATGACTCATAACAGACGAGGTTTTCCTAATCCAACTTGGAGAAATGTTCTCTACAGGATCTTCTCTGAACTCCCTGGGAAAAGGTACGGTTCACGTGAATAAGAATTTGACAGACAGTGAACTTCTTTTGTGACGGGCGTTTGGCTTGTTGTTCAGTTAAAATCCTTAAAGCAGGCTTTATAAATGATTAGTTACGTCCCAAGGTTGTAGATGTTCCATCACTAGGTCACACTTTCCCGATTCTTCTCCCAGACTTTGGAGTGTATTATTAGAGATGTATTGATCAGAAATGTGCAACTTATTGCTGATCCCTGGCTTCTGTGAAGCTTTTCACTTTTCAATATCAATTTGAGCTCATTTTGATTTCTTCTTTTTTTTTTAGAGAAAATCAGAGCAGCTGCTGTAAAACCATGTTTTACCAACTTTCAGAAGGAAAGACAAATTTAATTCTTGTAGCTAATCTGACCTTAGCATCTTATGTTAATTATTAGCTTCATGGCTCGTTGCTGACTGCAAATTTCAGTTTCTCTGCTTATTCTGTAGCGATCGAAGATGTAAAAAGCTGCCAACATTTCCAAATACGACATTTTCCAAGAACGGCGTTCAAAGTTCAAAACTGAACTGGTTCTGGGTCGGTTGGTGCTTTGTGCATTTTGCCAAACATCTCCTACTATGAAGCAGGAGTTTGGTATAAAGATGATTCAAATGGCAAAATATGAAATTGAGAGAGAACATGAAAGTGCCAAAATCTAGCTCTCTCTGTGGTAATCTTAATGAGGACACACCTCTGCAGGCAATGCTTTCATCATTTTCTTACATCTTTTGTGCTTCCTGTGTTTTACGTTTTAAACTTGTTTACTGAAAAAATATCGAAATTTAGTCTTTTTCATACAGTAAACACCTTCATACCAAAGGATGCTGCAGCTGCTGCGATCTGGTAACTCTTAAGCACGATGCGTTCACTGAGCAGAAAAAAAAAAAAAAGTGGAGTTTTACATTTTCAGATCACAGGGTTGCGATCATCCCCGGCTCACCTTTGCATCTCCAATAAACTCTCTTTCTTTTGCAAATCTTAAAGGATTCTATATTTCATTGTCCCACATTAGCAACATTAACCCAACGCTATATGAATTCACATAAAACCACAGCATGTGCTGTAATGCTCTTCCTGTTGTTCTGCTTGAAGGAAAAGGTGAAGAAACTGTAGAAAATGATAAGTTGTAGAAAGAAGTTACATGCTAAACTGTAGAAAGTCAGAAGAAATTATTATTTTTAGCTCAGGAGCCGAAATCCTAAACATGAATTCCATCTTTTGATGGAGAAAAAGAGCAGTGTTGGATGCTCGTCCATTAGCACATTTCTTCAGTGCACTGATGGTCTCTGTGTTCGTCCTGTACTTCCCAACTCCTGCTCACCTCTTCCATCGGTTCTTTGTCTTTGTCCTATCTGGGCTGGCTCGGAGCGTTTCATGTCTCCTCCGCCCCGTTTCTCACTCTCTCCTTTCATATTCCTTCTATCCCTCTCCTTGCCATGAGTGGGCGGACACCATCGGAGGTGAAAATTGAGCGTGTGAGAGTGTGTGCAGGTAACCATGGCAACGCTGTCCTAATTGGCCAATGGCCTGGCAGGATGATTGGCAGCTGTTGTCAGTGAGGGCTGTTCATGCAGACGGGCAGAAGAGTGGGGCAGCTCCAGATGGGTCCTTCAGACGCAGGGGGAAGACTAACCAAAATAATATATTCATACATCTCTCCCTTTCCGCTTGAAACTTGAAATGCATCTCGCCCCAGTGACCAGGAAGGGATAACGTGTTTGTGAAAGTGCCTAAACGAACCTCCTTTTTAGATTTGTGTGAGCAAAACATGCTGTAGGTAGGAATCATGTCGCTTCCTCTGGTTTTAGACAGGAGCAGTTTACGTTGAAAATCTGCTCAAAGAAGTAGGAGACTTGGAGAAATGTCTCCTCTCAGGTCTATACAGGAGAATCATCAGCTGATTTTACTGGTAGATTTGAGTGGCTGCCTTTAGTAAGCCAGCCTGAAGTCAACTACTTAAAGGTCCTGCTAGTCTTCCAATAAACAATGTTGTTTTCTTAAGAGTGGTGGTGGAATACGAAATATTTCCAGTTATCATAATTCTTTTCTCTTGTAAATGAGGCCAAATGTCTCTCTGACGACTGATTTTACTTTTTGATTGTGTATGTTTGGTTTGTGTTTAAAGATCAATTCTGGCTTTCACTGAGTTTAGACACTTCTTAGATTTTACTAGGGATCCACGTTATTGGATTGTTAGTCGATATCCGATATGCCGATCTACTAAAACTCATTTGGCTGATAACTGATACTAATACTGATATATATATATTTTTTCGATAACTCCTTACTGAAACTATTTGACTTTCTGTACTGTGGAATTAAAATACTGCATTATCTTTGTCAATTTAGCCTGCTACCAAATGCAAATGCTAAAACGGAGGCTGAAAATGATGTAACACTTTCAACTTGATGTCAAATTTATTCATGACATTTGCTCTCTCTAAGACAAAGACAACACTCAGTTAAAAAAAAAAAGATATTATGTTGTGCCACTGGTTTGTCACATACGAACAAAGCCTTTTATATCTGAGTTATTTTGACAGAATGGCCAATGTCCAATGTAAAATTTTACAGCTACAATCGGCCGATACCGTGCCGATAATATTGTACCATTCATGTTTTCATTAGAAGTCTGGCTTTCTTTATTCTTCATAAGATCTTACTTTTACAGGTTTTTTTCTGTTGTAAACGGTTGCTTCATTTTGCCAAATTCAAGCATGGGCTCCATTTTACCATTTCACACCTACTCATGTCACATTGGTCTTTTGAGTTGTTGAGATGGCCACCGTTTCTTCCTCTTGTGTGAAATCATTGCAGTTGTCTGGCACATTGCAAACACACACGTATTTTGCATGTCGACTGCAACCGTATTCCAAACTAAGATGTCATGTAATGGCATGGAAAAATGTAAATTACCTTATTTTTGACATGATCTGAAGAGTTGCTGGTTGCACAAATGTTATGTCCAGCAGGTTCACACTCAAAATTATTGTCCATGTGGCGAGGTGAAGCCCAATAGGTGGCTTTGAGTTTAATGCAAATGTAATGAAGACAAAAGCAAATGGGGAAAGTGTAGGGAAAAGGAGATGAGTAGAGAGAGAATACAAGACAGACAGTACCAAGAAATCTGTTTCTAGACCCGCGGAAAGAGAGAGAAAAAAACAAATAACCAAGAAACCATAGCGACAAACAACAAATGCATACAAAACAATAACTGAAACATACATGGCACAAGTTAATACAAGATGACATGGAGTGCACCTGAAAACACCTGAATCTACACACTTGTGCTCCCTTCCTTGGCCTTTTTGCTGACTAACACAAGACACACACTTCAACGGAAACATGCTTTTCCAGCCAAGGAAGGGCAGACGAAGCTGATAGAAAGGGGGGAAAAAAATGTTTTCCTCTGCATCACACTCTCTTCCTCTGACTCAAATTCTTTTTCCTTTCACATCACCCACACTTTTTTTTTTTTTTTGCTCTCTTACTGCCACACACACACACACACACTCACTCCTGCACACACACTTTAAAGGTCTCATTGTTTAGAGAACCAGGGTAAACTAGCTGAATATTTTCCATGACTTCAGGCTTTTGCTGCCGAGAACCTGACACGCTAGTTTGCACACATAAAAACACACATGCGAGGGCACAATCAGAGCTCGATGTTGTAAGAGCAACATGAGCAAATCAGGGCTGCGCAGTTCGACTTTTTCTTAATGTTTGCAGAGCTCATGCACTGTGGCAGTGCAAAGAGGTCATAGCTTTTATGTGAGGACATGTCAAAGGCCTGGAGTTTTATTTAGCTCCGGGATTGAATGTGTACCGACCAGAGACTCGGTTCTGTCCCCGAGTTTGTCGAAGGGATTTGAAAGTTGTGGCGACTAGTTTGTTATAGCGCTGATGTTGAATGCCCCAGTAAAAACCTGGTTGCACGATTTCTGTTAGATTATTTAATTTGACTTCATTTGACATTGGAAATGGAAAGAAAATCTGACATTCAGCGATCAGACATCATTTCTGTTTTTGTCTAACCATCCAAGATTATAACACTACACCAATGCGAGTTAAGCAGCAGAAACTAGTAATAGGTGGATCAACTGAGCGTAAATCTGCTTTGAAAAGTCCTTCAAGCAATTTGACTAACAGTTTTACATCACTGTATGATGGAAAAGTCCAACTTGAACTGTTGGACATTACCAAATATGAGGCGTCAGATCACAATCATTTAAAGTTTGGTATGTCCTAAAAACGATTCCACAATATTTTACAATATTTTTGTAGGTTTCAGTTTGTTACAATCCACATTTTAATATTTAAAATAAAATAACGTTCTGTTTGCAGTCTATCTTTACAGTTCTAGATAAATGATAACCGTCCATGCCTTTCCATTTCAAAGATATGGCTGAAAGATGCAGCTAATCTTTTAGTGTTTTTTTCTATAATATACATTTTAAGCAATCAATTTTAAGGCCACACCTGAATAAACAAATCCCAATGAGTCATTACCCTCAACGGTCATTTATTTTTACTGCAGGGGTAGAACATTTGAAGGAACTGTGAGGATTCGCCAAGTGCTTAAACTCTGTTTAACCTCTTTCACCATCCACGTCTTTTTGATTTGGTGGCAGCACATTTGAAAGTTGAGCTCGGAAATGTTGGGCAGCTTCTCCTCATCGTGTTTCAAAGTCATTCGAGTGACGTTGCTGCTGGTGGCAACGTCCCAGAAAGAACGCTTAGAGATCTCTCACCACGCAGAGGTTTGGCTGAAACGGCAGGTGAACATAACAGGTAAATCTACCAAAGCCAGTGTCAGGAAAGAGAGAAAGTCAAAGAAAAAGAATACATTAAAAATAATAAAAGACCTCAATGGCTCCAGCAGAGAGAAACAATTTTCCTCTGCTGACGGTCACACAGTCATTCAGAGAAATTGTTTCATGCCAAAACGTCACTGAATTGTTGCTGACCAGGAACTTGTCTGAACCCAGAAGTTGGCTTTGGTAACTTTGTTTTGTTTTATTCTGGGATTAAAATGGAAAGGCTTTGTTTGGAGGAAAGTGTGCAAAGTAGGGGTGCAGCAATTTCAGTTTTCTGGCCAGTCGCAGGTTACCGATCGTTAAAATGCCTGACCTGCTGATTCCGATTTTTGACGAAATATCGTTAAATATCGCAAGGAAGTTGTTGAGTTGGTAACCGTGGGGTGACTGTTGTTAACTGCAAACGTGCGGACATGACCTTGTTGGCCAGACTGTCTCTCATGGGAGAGCAGAAGAAGACTGTGGTTGATTTTTAGAACTTTGCAGGGGCTTAAGTATTGGCCGATCGCTGATCTCACAAAAAAAATCAGCGCTGATAAATCGGTGCAGCCCCTGCTGCAAAGTCTCTAGTGAATGAGTTTCGCCGTACTTAGATTAATTGGTGACTTCTGGAAAATCTACAGCGTCATTAACAAACATGTCATCACCTCCATGGCATGTGGAGTCATTACTCAAATGGCTCCCGCGTCCAAACTCATCCCTGCAGCGTTTTGTTGTGCCGTGTAAGAAGCTTGTATCGGCGCTCTGCTTTTCTTTGATGTGAAACTAGTGCAACACCACATCAGGGAGCATTAATATTGTATTATCACCCGCCACCCCACTTGCACACACACACATACACACACGCACGCACACGCACAAACGAACATGCAGAAACATCTTGCCTGAGAGGAGATTCACTCGCACGAACCCACAGACTCACTTCCCCCCCCAATCACATGTGCAGCATGCTGAGACTGCTGCATCATTTCACTGCAGCAAAGTCTCTGCTGCGCATGTCCCTGTCCAGCCTATTAATGCAAGAATTAAGTTAATTGAAACAGTGGCGCTGTAATGAAGTGGGAGTTTATTTCGTGAGTGTGTGTGCTTTAATTGTTAGGGTTTTTTTTGTCCTTGCATGCATTGAAGCTTTTTGGTCTGCAGTTTTTAAGTCGCAGTTTTTCTCATTTTAGCCACAAACGGAGCTCTCTATGTGCATCTTCCCCGTTGTTACTACGATTGCGGTGAAAGGAACATTAATACAGAGAGGCAGAGAAACACACCTGGCTGGAGAGCAAATGAACAACACAGATCCTTCCTTTCTACTTCAATATCTGAAATCTTGTTTTTTATCCACTCTGTCTGCCTTCTATTCCCCTCCATCTGTTTTCTCCAGTTTCATACATAATTGACCAGGATGGTCTGGGGTAAGTAAAAACTGCTGGCTTAAGTAAGACAGACGGATGCATAGTTGGCCCTGTTTCCTCCTCGAGTTATTTACAATTAGATTATTTGTTTTCCACAGCAGAGCCCTTTGCAAATTAAATTGTATCAGAAGAGTGAGTGGCAGGAACATACGTGGGTTGTCCACAGCGTGCCCGAGTGCAAACAAAGGTGGGGGGGGCAAAAAAAAAGAGGAAAGGGAATCCCTCACAAAATCAAACCAAACCACATGTGGAGCTTATCTCATCTTCCTTACAATTGTGCGTGTGTCTGTGTGTGTGTGTTTGTAGTAGTTACATGCTAAGTGCTTCCATATGAGACGCGCGCGCTCTCGTGCGCACAGACACTCTGGGGAGTGAAAAATTTTCCATGTTTAGCTTAACATGACAGATGTTGACTACCACGCTGTAGTTCCACAGCATACTCTGTGTCACTGTGCGCATGCCTGGCCTATTTTTAAACCCTTTCATGACTTTACAGACAAAAAGTGCAAACTGACATACAGAGCCATTCATAGGTGGAAGATGTGTAAGGATACATTAACACTTTTTTTTTTTTTTTTACTTTTTCTTTCAGACAAATTTTCCAGCTTCCTGGTTTGAATTCTTCCGTGTGTGTGTGTGTGTGTGTGTGTGTGTGTGTGTGTTTGTTTGTTTGTAATACCTTGTGGGGACGATTTTCCTGACATATACTACGTTGTGGGGACCAATTGCTCCTTGTGGGGACTGGAGCCTGGTCCCCACAAGGGGAAACCCTGTTTTTGGGTCAGGGGTCAGAGTTAGGGCTAAGGTATGAATTGAGTTTTGGTTAGGGTTAGGGTTAGGTATGTGATGGTTAGGGTTAGGAAAAGGGTGAAGGTAAGGTTTAGGCTGTAGAAATGAATGGAAGTCAATGGAAAGTCCCCACAAAGATAGCAAAACAAACATGTGTGTGTGTGTGTGTATGTTTAAAATTTTGACAGATCATTTCATGTGGTTGCTGTTACGTAATGAAATTGGGTAAACTGATTGGTGTGCTGTGGTGCCTGAACAATGCTGTCCTTTCAGCCATTTGTCCAGCAGAAGTAATAGAGTTGACAGATTTGATTTGCTGCAAAATGAGCTGATGTTCAGTGGATGGTTTTTCCATCATTTCACATCGGAGCTCCAGCTGCACTTCTCTGGATGTTCCCCCCTCCCATCCACCAAGACAAGATTTTTTTTGTTGTTTATTGAAACATTTGCAGCAGTGACTGTCCTGTAACAGCAGGTGGCGATAATGTCGACATTGGGAGCCATCAGATTTTCTTTAAGTTTCCATGGACCATAAAATCAAGCAAATTGAAATTGCGAAAATTAATTAGATTTATAGAAGCAGTAATTTTGAAACAAACTCACATTTTTCAATAATATTTTAACTTTTTCAGTTGCGTTTTGCAAAACTGCAAAGGAAATACTCTTTTTGCATCGCACGCGTCACACCAGTTGGTTTACAGCAGCAGCGTGTGTATTTGTAGGCCCTGGACTCTCTGGACATTTTGTGTGGTCTTTCTGCCTTTGTTGCTAAATCAGACAGTTCTCTACATTCTTGATGTATAACCTGGAAATTATTCAGCTGAGAAAACTGAAGCTTTTGTTTCTTTTTCTGGTCAAGGTTTTACTACATCTACTAAGAAAGCCTTGTATCCTATAGAAACAAACATTTTTCACTCTGTCCTGTCTGAGCTGTTGGCATCCCAGCTGAGATTTTATTTTCTTCCAGCATCTGTGTATGATGAAATTAAGTGATAATAACTTCACCCATTCTTACTTTAAAAAAAAACCATTCTGTAGGTAACTATCAGTAGAAAATTGGTTTCAAAGACTCCAACCTTGAAATTAAGTCTGTAATAGCATTGATGGACACAAAACTAATCAAACAGTCGTTTTTCTTTCCCCAAAGAAAGAAGTTACTCCATTTATTAAACATGGCATCAAGCATCTTTCTTGTTGAAGTGCTGCAGCAGGTGCATGCAGAGAAAAGGTCAACTATTGCTCTCTCAGGACAACTTGTGCTAGATCTGCTCAGACAGATTCAGGTTAACGTTTTCCATTTAGGATGCCTGGATTGAAAAATTCTAAAGAGCTGCAAAAAGAGGAAAGAAAAAAAATGTAGCCACAACCGAAGTTTATTATAAACATGCAATCTGGTATGAAAGCAGGAGTGTGCAAATATTTGTATGTGCTCACAGGCAGAGCCGGCGTCGTCGTATCCAGTGACAGTAGATGTTATGTTGGAATATTTCTGGGGCTGTTTGTGTAACAAGCGCATGCATTCAGATAAAACGCACGACGACAGAAGGCGACTTTTATCCAAGAGGAAGAGCAGCGCCGCGACAGCCAGAGGGAGTTCTTTGCGGCCCTGTTGCATCAGTCTATGACTTGTAAATTTATGGCACATTGTGGGTGAATTAAAATGCAGATTTCACCCAGCAGTGTCCACAACCAGCAAGTCCAAGCACTGCAGATGGCTGCTAGGAATCGTTTTAAGGTCTAGCTGGTGACGTTGGTGACGTGTTCCAGATTTTCTTCTTCTGAACGGCTTGTTTTATTAATCCGAAATGGCTGATGTTTAAACAGCGGTGCTAATATTTTAAGCCAAAATAATGACTCAACATGTTACGTGGACTGAAACAGGGAGGCGCCACCCTTTCGAGTTGCTCTGACTTGACCGCCCGTCCTCTCCAAAATGGGTTTCCTCAGGTTCTTGTTTCTCTGTAAGACTTTAAATGTAAAAGCTAAAGAAAATAAATTCCTGTAAAGGAGCGCCCGTACACAGCTGATGAGCTCAGGTTCTGTTTCCTATGGGAGATAAATGGAGAAAAGGCACCGAAAGTGAACAGATGGAAAATATGCTGATAGCAGAAGGGCTAGTGAATTATAGTTTCATTTTTCTGTTTATCCACATTTTTATTTATTTATTTTTTTTACGGTTGCTTTGGGGAAAGACGTTTAACTTTCAACTGTAATTAATATTTTTGTTTTATTTCATTTCGCCTTGCTTGTTGTACACGTTTAGGAGATGGAAAAAAAAATGCTTTTATCCAATTAGGCATCAAAGTCCGTTTTCACTGACTTCCAGCTGTACATCAAAGCGCCGTCCGTACACGTCATCTCTCGACCCAGCCTAAGCAGATGCCGTTAGGTGCTGATTCAATGAATAATGCATCGCTCTCGCTCTTATTAGTGTAATTTCGAGAACAACTATTCATAGTGGCAGGTGCTCAAACTTTGTGATTTTAAAAAGTAAAATTTGTTTCTTTCATTTGTTTTTTGACAGCGGAAGCCTTCATGTCAGAACAGAAGTTTGGAGTTGTGAACTGGTGAACATTTTAGTCGATTCAAGTTGTAAAATGGTCTTGACTTATCAAGGTATTTTACGCTAGCTGCAGTCCCAGGCTAAATGAATCCTCCAATCCCTCGTTGTGCAGCCGTGTTTTGCTTACGTTGTCTTACAAACACAGGTTTGTGCTGCTGCTTTCTCTCTCCTCAGTCATGGTTTGTCCCCTGAAACACTAGTCATTACGTTTCACAGCATTCAAAGCAAATCATTGAGGACTAAATGTAACAGAAGATTAACTGAAATGATTCACTGACTTCTTATGACCGAATGAACAAGTCTTACCAAAATAAAGTAAATGCTAACGTTAGCCTAGCATGTCAGAAGTGTTCTGCACGAAAGCAACAGTTTTCCTTTTACATCTGGTGTGACGTTGGTAGGAGTTTGTCCTGTAAACGGTGCATTTGACAGCCGTCTTGTAGAAACTGCTTTTGGGACAAAATATCCACTACCAAGATAAACTTGACGCGAATACATTTGAAACATTAATGTGAGAGTCGAAAGGGGGGGGACACTGGAGTTGACTGTTAACAATATGCAGCGTGGTTTCCTGTTGAATTTAAAGGCAGATACGTTGAACCGATTGTTAAGCCAACATCATAATGTACCTGACAATTTGATACTTTTCAATAAACTGTTTTGATATGCAGTCATCGGCCAGTAAAGAGCAAATGTGGGTATTAGAAGGGATTTAATGTCATTGGTGTAAAGCTCTCTTTTTCTTTCTAACCATGCGTACATATGGCTTGCTTGCCTGAGGTAACCCAAAACCCCTTTCTGTAAATGTCAGAGAAAGCAGAGGCTATCAGTCTTGCTGTGGTGTAAATACTAGCTGCTGTTTATCAAAGGTCACACCAAGCTGGGTTCACAGCAGAGATTAGTCGACCTGGCTGTCGGTACAGCCCCCGTCGTTCTTCCAGAAGTCACCCGTCAAACCTGAAGATTTCAAACTGCAGCAGCTTCTGCCTCAGACAGAAGGGCACAAGCCAAGCTGTGCTACACACACAACTTGAATGAACTGCATCATGCAGTAAATACAAAATAGAGATAAGAAAAGGTAAAAATAACAGCTCTAAAATTACCTACATAATACACATTGTGGTTTTAGGTGTGAAGAAGTGTGTGTGTGTGTGTGTGTGTGTGTGTGTGTGTGTGTGTGTGTGTGTGTGTGTGTGGTTGCCCTTGTATTTGATATATTTAATGGCTATTTTGCTAACACATACTACATCGTGGGGACCGGCTGCTCATCTGGACCAAAGCCTAGATCCCTTGAGCATTGCTTTTTGTAGGGTTAGTGGTTAGGTTAGGTCCAGGGCTGATTCCTCAAATGATTCGAATACCTTGATTATTAAAATTCCTCAAGGAACATTTAAGTGCCTTGAGGCTTCGTTAAATTATGTTTTTTTATGCAGCGCACTGCGTTCCGCCCGGATCATTATTTGTGGTGGGCAGCGCTCTTGCGTCCCCCTATGAGTTGTTGTGAAGTGCTAGCAGCATGGAGTTGAGTTGTGTGGCGCTTTGTCAGGATTTGGGGACAAATAAGGATTGTTGAATTTTGTGGCGCGATGGTTGGAGTATGACAGCTTTTCTGCTGTCGGAAGCGTAGCGTCACGGTTTTGGAGCGAATGGAGAGAGAGAGAGAGAGGAAGGATTAAAATATTCTAAAGAGCAGAAAATAACATTCAATAGAGTACTCAATTACTAAAATATTATTTTACAACAGCCCTAGCTAGCTGTGAATTGAGTTAGTTTTAGGGTAAAAGTCTGGGTTAAGCTGTAGAAATGAATGGGAGTCAATGTAAAGTCCCTGCAAACATCAAGCACATTCATTTCTACATGACATAACCTGTGTGTACATCAAGCTGCAATGACTAATCTTCATTCAGAGAAAGCTGGAAGATGCTTTTAGCGCTGAAGGACGCTCTTTTAGCTGATCTAAAGACATCCTATTGGGCTTTGAAATAAAAGCATTGATGTGTAAATCCCTTATGTTCTGTATGATCCGGTAAGTCGTGACTGCAGGTCATTGATCCCTCACCAGTAAAGCCTCAGCTGACAGAGTCACGGTCACATAATACGGCATTGATTGTCGGCTAAGGATCCGTTCTCTTGCTTGACTGACCACTAAGTAGAAGTTCTTGTCGATGTTTTGGCAGCATTTGAAGTGGAACGGCACCTAGTGGTCCTTTAGTTGACCTGTTGTGAATATTCCACTAATCCTCTTACTGAACGCTTCCCTACACCACTGAGTTTGTCGTCTGGCAGCATTTAGGATACTCAATAGAAAACATAAACATTGACAGAGAAGCTGCGACCGACGTGTAAGCAGTGTGAAAATGTTAATAACCGTTTGCTGCCATCAACCGTAAAATTAGCCCCTGATTTAGAGCTTCTTATTGGTGCTAAACTGAAGGATTATTATTTTATTTTTAAATGATCTTGAGTTCAAGAATGAAATTAGCTGAATTTATTGTGAACAGATTTGTTGGGACAGAGTTTGAGATTTCTGAAACGCCTTTTCCAGCGTGAAAACTCAATTTTGGATTTTTTTTTTTTTTGTATTTGGACCAACTCTACGACGTGCATTAAAAACAGTCAGTAAATGGATCCATGAAACCTGGATTAGATAACACTATGCTGGTCTTTTAGGACACTTTATTGATTTGCATAACTGGGATTCTTAGTTTAAAAAAATAATAATAATAATACCCTACATCAACTCGTACAGTGGATGTCAAGTTACGCTCCTAGTGGCCAGACTTTTTATTACATTACTATTACATTACATTGCCCTTTCCCCGTGTTTGAACTCTTCATTACATGATCATTAAGTAAGGACAATTTTAAGAGTTATGGATCTTAGTAAGGCACATTTATTTGTATTGCACATTTCAGTAACAAGGCAATTTAAAGTGCTTTACATGACCAAAACATAAAACCTGTAATGGAGTTCCAAAACATTTTGTGCTGTGCTCAAAGGAGCTTTAATGGTTTTTACTGATTCCAAGTTGGCATTGGTTGTGGGATTACTGTGGTGTAAAGTTCGGGTACTCGAGCAGACCGGGTCCAGGTCATTACACATTTATTAATAAGCTGACTTTTCCACTCATTTATTTTCTAAAACAAACGTTATCTTCTAAGACTCCTGAGGTTACACACTTTCATCCGCCATTATTACGTTTTTTTCTACCCACATGACCTTTCATCAGACTTGCATTTCTAATTGCACCAATACCAGAGAGACGTATCAATGAGGATTAAGTGATTATTAAGGCTCTGAAATCCAAAAAGGCTTTTAATCTGCGTACTGTACTGTCTGTGTCGTCCTCTGGTGACTCTTTATAACCATCCGAATGCAGAATGTGTCTGTATCCTCTTGGCAGGGACAGTCGTGTGTTCAGATGTTACACCTGGCCGTCGCATGTTGTGCAGTAAGCACCAAAATGTTAAAAATAAAATAAAACCTGTTTGTTTTAGTAACACTGCTACTGCAGTTATGTGTTTTCCAGCCACATGAAATTATTTGATATAAAATCAAGTAATTGTTGAGTTAGCATAAAAATGCTGTATATATCAAATATGACTTAAAGGAAATTAGATTTTGCAATTTAACAACTTGACATCGGGTCTCTCTCTCTCTTTAAGAAACCAGGCCTTTGATCAAAGTTTCACCACTAAACGTCAAACATAAGAATATTAAACATTACATAAACTAGGCATGTTGTTTGGATGTTAGGTCGTTGCATTACAGAAATTGTCTAAATATTAATATTGACCTTGTAAAATTACTAATCCTGTTTACCAGCAGGCTTTTTCAATGGGAAAATATTTATTTATTCTTTACTCAGGTAGCGGCCTTAAGCTTGTCATGAATTAGCTGGCCAGTTACCAAAGTATTCCTCCTGCGCCTGCTCTGATATTCATTTCTTTTTGTGGTATTTAACCCAAAGCACCAAAAACTACATTCGACATAGACGGATAAATCATCTTAAACTCTCTTTTACTGAACAAACTCTGCCTTGTGCCTGTCAGGGGATTGTTGAGAACTTCTATTGTAACCAGCACAGTTCAGATTCACGTCCAAGTAGGAGCTTTGTTGTTTAGAAGGTATCCCTGTGAGCTGTGTAATCAAAGCCTCCGTCTGCGCTGATTTAAAGCCACCCAGCTCCATCAATCGGCTCCCCAGCACTCAGGTTTCGCTTCTGGAACCTCAGCGTTTCTATTCCGGGACGTTTTGATGCCACTGATGTTTCGCTGGCTTGGAAAACGATGCCCGCGTTGTTTTTGTACGTAAACACAAAAGTTATTTTCATATTTACACCTGGTCTGCTTCTTGCCAATGTTTGCTAATCCCAGCTATGGATCTCTGCAGAAACGATGCATTGTTTTTATGTCTAAATCAGTTGAAAATGACTTTGATCACTAATACACACACACACACACACGCACACACCCAAACACACACACACACACACCTGTATTTTAACATTCCCTGTTACAGGCCTGCTGTTAGGCATCTAGAGACCACAGGAACACTTCTCACATTTTCTCAGCAGGGTAGGCGCTTTGTTCCAAATGTAATTTTCCACCCAATTAGCGGCATTATTACGTTATTAGTTTTTAACCCCCCTCCGTGTGGAGTTGTTGTGGGAGTTGTGATGAATGCTGAGCTTTTTTTTTTAACTTGAAAAACACCTGTTCAAAAAACTTAATGTGTCCCTCCGCTTGACAGCCAAGTAAACTTTACTTTTATACCAGTGAATGGATACTTGCTTCCAGATTTTACGTCTCTGCCTTAACTGAAAGATGCAATAAAGTATCCCAGTTTATTTTTACCATTCGGTTATTAATCATTATATTTTTAAAGTACTGCTTGTTTGTTCTTACTGACATATTGAGCCATAAATGTGGAGATCCAGCAATCAATCGGCAAGATATCAGAATCTATTAACTTCCGCTTGGTTGGTTTTAGTCAAATCATGACAACAATTTTGAATCATAAATGCTGGAAATCTAAGAAGTCATGTGAATGCATTAACCAACAGCTTTTAAAGTAATCGAGTTTAAAACTAATCACAAGAAAATTTGTTTTTTTATTATTATTTTCTAGAATAAATGAGATGAAATTAGTTCAAATTAGCAGGTCAGACCAGGAAAAGCCCCGTCTGCCATAAAGGGTGTAATAAAGCAACTGGGAGGAGTCAGCATTTCAAAATAAACAATGCATTTTCATATTTCATCTCCACAATAAAAACCGTCATTAGTGCAGCACGACTTGATCAAATGGACTGAAACATAATGCATTCTTGAAGAATATGTTCTGATGGAGGAAAAGAAAAAAACTTTCAGACCTGACGCGTTAGACGTCAAAGAAAACCCGATCAGCTCGTCTCCGACTTTAAGCGAATGCTCAAACGCGATTGCTTTTATCACACAATTGCTCTGTTTGCTCTGCTTATGGCCCCGTTTTTGGCAAAAGTACCAGTGGAAAATGTCCAGGTTGACCAGTAAATGATTCACTGCGATGATGCTATTAGTCACAAATGGGTTTTTTATGGAACGACATCAAAACGTTTGCTCTGAAAACATATTAATCCTTACGTCATTAAAGCATGGCAAAAAAAAAAAAGAGTTTGAGGGATAGTTTTCATGTTCTGTTTTGTGTTTGTTTTTGTGGATAGAAGAGTTGGATCCTGTGATCCTCTCCCCACTCGTTGGTAAATTGTTGATTATACCAACTAACCTTCACCAAGTTGCCAGCTGACTAACACTGGCTGCTGTGCTCAAAGTCTCGGCATGTCTTCATAAAGTTGCATCTTTGTGTCGAGTGATTGATCTGAGTTTCTGCTCCACCTGACGACGCCTCCCGCCCCCGGCTCTCATTTCGTTCACGTTTAGCGGTACGTAACCGCAGAGAGAGTCGAACTCCGGAGCAGATGGCACAGTGACGACGCCTCCGCCGATGAAACGGAACAAAGGGGAAACAATTTCTCGGTTGCATGCGCACAATCACGCACGTGCATAAATATGCGACACGGACCCGCACGCATTTCAGGTAACGCAGCTGAAGGGAGCGGAAGGAAAAAGGGAAGGTGTGCAGCTGTGCAGCAGCACACCTTCCTGCTGCACAGCTGCGTGTGTGATTAGAAAGTGTAAATGAGCTTTATGGTGCAGCTCACACCCTGACAACTGTAGTGTGAAAGTCAGAATTGTAACTTTTTTGTCAGCCATTTTCTACTGATTACACTGTTTTCTAAACAATTTAACAAAATTAAATCTATGAGGCTGTCCTCATGCATAATGCAATGCTTTTTGCGTTTTTTTTGCCTTCCTAGGTAAAATTCATTCAAAGGATTGAAAACGCATCTTTTGTCACAGTAGCATAATTTCACCGTGTCGTGGAAAGATTAACTCAGGGCCCTGATCCAGCCTTTATCTTTTGAGCATTAGCATTAGCATTTCATTGCTAATATTTGGTTAGTAGGCATTATCCTGTCGCTGCTTGAAGACTTATGGAGATCACCTCAAACCTTAGTCTCACCTTGTCATTTATGCTACGCTGAGCCAGGAGGTCACAAGTTTACTAAAACTTAATCAGCTTCAAAAAAGAAAATAGATTTAAAATCTGCTGCTGTAACGTTTACTGGTATGTTTGCCAATAATTGTAGTGGATGATTTTAAGATAAAAGTGTTAAAAGTGGATTTTTTTGTGAAACTCTTGTGAGATTGTTCTGCTGCTATAAGAATAAATCATTTTAGGGGCTCTTGGTAAATCTTTATGAGGGGATGCTGTGCTTTCTTTCTTGGCCTTGTTTAATTTAGCCTCTAATTTAAAAAGAGGAACCAATTAAACCCTGCCAGCACATTGAACCCCAATTAACCGAGTCTTGATTGTAAGAAATGTTTTTATCCATTCACATTAAATACCTCGTTTAGATTTAATGTTATAAGAAATGTTTTTATCCATTCACATTAAATACCTCGTTTAGATTTTTTTATGAAATCAGAAAACTGTGTTGCATCGCAGTACGTAATTGTTACGTTTGTCTGCGGCACAAACGTTCGTCTTCGCAACAGTCTGGAAACTCGTAGATGGGATCCTTAGCAAACATATAGAGAGAACCGAAATCCCCTCTTTCATCCTCCTTGTATTGATTTTTCTAAACGACCTGCCGTCTGTTGTACTTAAACCCCCTCCTTTTGGTTTTTCTCTTTATATTATTTTTTAAGTGACCACCATACTTTCAGATTCTACACAAGATGGCTGTCTTGTCCTGTTTTGCTATTCATCCTGCTCTGCAGCAACATCTTAAATTATCTTTTATTTTCCATCCCTGGTTTCTTTCACAGGCTTAAGAGACTTCAGCCTTTCAGATTTCCAACAGAGACAAAAGACTTGAGTCTAATTAGCTGTGTAAAATACGTTATACAGGCCATACGAAGCAATGAATGCAAAAACCATCTGGTGCATCAGATGAACGCAACGTCACAAAACAAGAACTTAAACCTTCTGCATGTTTGCTGCATCCAGAGCAGAAAAAAGAACGTAGGGGCCATTTCCCCTCCCTCTGGATAAAGTGAAAATGGTGGAAAGCAGCTGTGAAGTGTAAAGCAGTTCTAGTGATCATCTTTTGTGCTTTTTCAAATCGTGGCAAACCAAAGCAGGTGTTTGTGTAGAAGAATATAACCTTAATGCCTTAAAACGAACACAGATGAGTATTTGACTTCATTCAGAATTGGCTTTATTCACAAGTTTGTGAACACAAGCACAGAATTTGACATTGGCTCCACTTTCAATGAGAGCGTTTGATGTAAAATTCTTTAAGAGAAATAGAAAGTTTAAAAAAGAAAATGCAATATTGTTTACAAACCAGGTTGGACTCGTACACAGCAGATTTTAATGCAAGTTATTTGTCACCAAGGCCAAACCTTGTGCTTTATGCTGTGCATGCTCCTGTTTCAACACCATGCAGCATGTTATCTAATTAGTTTGATGATCATAGTGGTTTGTGCTGTTTCTCATCCCTGCTTGTTGCTTCAGTTTTACTAGTTTTCTTGAGTTTGTCTGCAAAAGCTGAGCTGACATGAGCACACATGAATGGATTTGCCCAACATGAAATGATTGAACTGGTTTAAGCTCAGATAAACTATGGAGTCCCACGTTAGAAATGTTTTTTTTATTATTTTTTGGCTAATAAAAGCCAAGTGGAACACAACATCTAAATTACTGGGTTTTGAACGTCTCGAGGTTTGATGATGTAACATTACCGCAATGTTTTCGTCATGTAGGTGATGAGCTTTGCAACACTCCGATTTTTTAAAATATAAAACACGATGAGGTCCACACGTCGTCGCGGATGCGATTACCCGGGCTGTGTGTGTGTGTGTGTGAGAGAGAGAGGCGAGTTGTCTACGTGCGCACACAGCTGCACTTTGACCTTCAGTGAAAGCATAATTGAGACAGACAGTTGGCCTCGGCGAGGCGCCTGCGACCTCTGCACCTGGTTGGCGCTGGATGTTAGCAAATGAAACCATTGTTTTGTCACAACATCAACCTGCCATGGCAGGTGTTCAAAAGCGAAAGATACAAAGCGTCTGGGTGCATATTGTGACAAATTGCCTGTCCCGCAATAAGCAAAATAACAAAAATGTATTGGACTTTCTTATTTAAGATGTTAGGAGTTTTCACTACCTGGAATTTTGTGTGATTATTAGAATGTGTTCACAATTAGTCGAAACTGGGACGTCTTTATGATCTGTAAAGAATGTTCTGTCCATTATGGTTCAACTTTTTTGCACAGATGGATTTTTTTTCCTTTTTAATTATTTTAATAATTTTGCCGTCAAAACAACATTTTTGGCAAGGGTGCACTTTATCTCAGCAGTGTTGTTGTTGTGTAGCCTAAAGTGGAGAATAGAGCTGTTGAGTTTGGCCGCATAGTTTGAGGCAGAGGGAACTTCAAGTATTAAGTTTTAAATGTCGAATATCTTTGGGAAAAAAACTCACAAGACTCAACAATGGAATGAAAAGTCAATATAAGCATGTTGTTTGGCCTAATTGTGCTTTTCCCCCCAAAGAGCTGTTTTTTTAATCTAAGTAAACTTTTCTGTTTGATTTTGCAGTGGTACATGGTAATTTTTTATTTTTTTTTAAACACAATAGCACCTACAACAAATTTAAAAGAAAACCTTAAATACTGCTTAACTTTAATGAGACGTAATGTGGTAAATACTTGCATGAATATATTTTGCTGAAGTTGGATTGTCAAACTTTTACTTGTATTCCTGGTTCCACACTTTACTTTTCAGAGCACAAAATCTGAAGACAAATTGGTACGATTAACTCAAAGCTACGTTCTGAATTTGCATTCCAGCATTGCTGGTTTCTTATCAACCAGCCTTCATAATGATTTCTGCTAAAGTGACAATCTGGAACCTATTGTTTGTTTTTCTGCTTTCTGTACTGGAGCTGATGTCACGCTTTCTACCGAGATGTTGAAATGATATGTTTTCATTTTGTGCAGTTAGTTCCACTGCATTTTCTGTATCCTCAATTATGTCCATTCTAATTCAAAACCTTGTGGAGCTTTAATTCTTCCCTGCTTGTTTTCCTCCATGCAGTTAGTTGTGTGTTGTAGGTACAAAAACGGACAGCGGAAACCTAAATGGGCTGAACGTTGTCATAGAAATCAATAATTTTTGTGTATGCAGGATTTCTTTTGTCAGTTTTCACACACAATTTGTGTATAATATTAAGCGGTGGTATGATTGAAAATCTAAGTTGGTAAAAGTTGGTGTAAAAGCCTCTCTTTGTGTGCTGTCCATGGTGCTGAAGCTTGGCAGAGAAAAGCGATTGTATGTTATAAAGGTAAAATTGTCATTTTTATCAGAGCCGCATTTGAAGTCGAAGCTTTTTTGCCCGTTGCTTACTGTGATAAATAATTGCTGGTTTTTGTGGATTAAACAAAATGTAACGGGGAACGGTTTGACCTGTTTTCGATTCTTGAGCGAATTAACGTTTCATTCGGCTGATTGTTTTATTTTACATAAAGAATAATAACCGTCTCAGCTTGAAATGCTTTCTCATTTTTTTTAGATTCCTTATATTTGTAGTCAGACTTGAGAAAAGGAAGCCCATTATAACTCATTTCAATAGTTTTCAATTTACCAAAACTGTTCCTCTGTATTGGAAAGCCCATTACACGAAACCTATAAGCCACCCTGGATCAATAAGTGTCTAATCTATTAGCAGAGGCCGTGAAGGGACTTAACTTCCTTTCACGATGGACATTTAATGTCGAGGAAGAAAATCCTGCACCTCTTGAGCTTCAATTCACTTTTATTGATTTTTTTTTTTTTTGTCTTTTTTTCATGACTGTAATGAGCTGAATCAGCACTATTGACAGGGGGAGATGTTGGAACGAGCAGCGTGCCACACACACACGCACACACACACACACACACACACACACACACACACACACACACACACAAAACACACTTCATCAGACTTCATCAACATAAAACATTTGGACTTAAAGTTATAAAGACGTGGCGTACAGCGCTACCAGCGCTCCAAAAGAGTCTTAATCTGTTGACTAATGTGGATGTGGGAATTCAAATGGCAGCAGACGATCAATGTTTCATCCCAGTGGAGTTCAAACCTGTTCTCTCTTATTGGAGAGTTTAACACAGAGGGGGACGGTGAGCAAAAACTCTGACGGACCCAAATGACATGAATCTACTTCGCAAAGTATTTGTCACTAAGCAGTATTGGACAAGTAAAGCCTGGTGGCCCGCCAGGCTTATAATACATTCTGGAAAACTCTGAATATTAATTTGTTGAACTGTTATTTGAGCCTCTCTGCTGTTTTTTCTCTCCACCCTTTTTTTTTTTTTTTTTTTGGTTTTGTGATTCAACACCATATTCTCGCATCCCACAAGAACTTGAAAACTCTGCCGTTGCCTCTTTTTTTTCCGTTTTCTTTTTGTGTATTCTGTTGAGCAACTGCATTTCTGACTATAAAAGCAGAGCCAATCACATCTGTGAGCTACCGATAAGACTTTGATCTTTTAGATGCCGAAGAGGCTGCCGAGATACGAATCTGGAAACGTTGGCGCCTACGCAGTGTGACGCGTCTTACTTATTTGAGCACATGGTGGCGAGGCATGAGCCTTTGCACACAGCTGTGGCCACCTGAAGCTGAAGGGTCTCACCTGTCAAACGTTCTTGCCGGACACAGACCCCTCAGCTGCCAGCCGTACGCGCTTCCCTGAGGACGTCTGCACTTCAGTTCTCTGCTCAGCCCAAATCACCCAGAGGGCAGGGATTACTGCAAATCTATTGAGTTGCTAAATGTCTCTTATCTTCCTCAGCCTTGTTCTGGTTTAGTCGTTCAGATCAGCAACAGATACAGGAAAGCCATTGGAGTCTTGGTCTTGCACTGTTTAACTAGCTTTCTAGAATACGTCATGTTGGTCCAAACAAGTAGCATTTTATCATTTGAGTTTGTGTTTTTGTTTTTTTTTTTAATTGTTGCATAGGATTTTGTTGACATTTACGTTAATTATGAGTTGTTCTTTATTATTATTGAAGGCAGCAAGGAAAGGATTCATGCTTTGCTTCTGTCCTAGGAAGCTGCCTGCTCTCCGCCATGTCCCTGGAGAGGCGACGGCAGATTAATGGGATAAAAATACCAGCTGTTTGTGTAGGTGTTTAAATGCTTGCCTGCGATTGGCTGACGCTTTCCTGAAACCCATTCGTTTCCAGTGCTTCTTCTGGGGTCAAATGTGGGCATGCCAACATCGACAGACTTCAGTCAGACTGTCTCAATCTTCAACCTTCTGCGCTGAAGCCACCTGTCAGCTCACGTCCTTTTTGCTTTTGTCACATCTCTGCGTGTTAATTTTCTCAGACACAATCTGAGTGTAAACAAATATTTCTAGCAGGACAAAGTTTTCTGGGATTTTTTTTTTTTTGGATAGTTTTTGTATAATAAAAAAAAACCTTTTTTCATTGCTTTGCTGAAATTTTGAAATGTAATAATAAAAAAGAGAAACACAAGAGAGTTACTGAGAGGTGATGTTATATTTAGAATCCAAAACTCGGCATCAGTGCTTAGCTCAATGAGTTGGTGATGATAAAGTTCCGTGCTTAAATTTGAGGTCATTGTAATGCTTTATATTTATTAATTATCCAGTAAAGAAGAGGAAGTTGGGAGCAATGGTATTTTAGAGACGTAACAAACCGGCACCATGTAGAGTGATTAAGAAATGACGAGGTTAAGCTTGTGACAGAAACTGTAATTTGAAACTGTAAAATTATTTCTGTATTCAGATTAGTCTGGCAGTCCAGCATAAGGAAACGTGTGTAAATTGTGAATAGATGCGCATGCATGTAAAATATTCTTAGTGTGTGACCGTAATGTGTGTATAGGTCAAAATTTTTCCCGTTTCTGTGCACAAGTTTACAGTTAAGTGTCTCCGGCTAAGAGCTCTTCTCAGAAGTCTTGATTTGCAGCACATGATAGTAGAGAGACTGAATGAGATTGATGAAATGGGTGGAAAAAAAGCTAAATATACTTGCACATAAATGTTTCCCAGATGCATACAGAGACTTGGGTTTGAGTGCTTCTCAGTCTTTCTCTTGTTAGCTGAACCGTTTGTGTGTCCATATGACTAAGATGTGACCGGTCAGCTATGCCCTCTCAGCAGGAGACGTGCTTTTCACCTCGTCTGACATGCTGTCGGAGCATAAAACTTTCAGCAACATTTGTCATAGTCGGAGGAAAAATTCCTGTCTGCCAAAACTATGTGATGGAAGACTTGACCGTTACTGGAACACAGCAGCAGGATGATACTACTACTACTAATAATAATAATAAACTCTCATTCTTATTTAAAAACCTTTAATCAGCAGAAGACTCATCTTCTTTTCATTAAGACGCTGGTTTTGTGTCCAGTAAGAACAGCATCGAATCTTGAGTTTATTAAAGGATTTGAGGATTTTCCATCCTGAAAACGAGGTGAACGTAACTCATCTGGAAGAACCGCTCTCCCTCTGAAACACACCTACATGACCAATCATACTCAGCATGATTCATCCATATTTGGTTGAAAAAAGATTACAGGGAAGGGTCAAACAGAACAACGTGCAATATGTTGCCAGACTCATGTTGAGCACATGTTTGTAGATGCAAGGAGTCTCCAGGAAGTCATATTTATAGAGTATCACATTGTGGAGTTTGATGTCCTGATAAACGAGGGCTGTGTTTGTACTCCAAACCAAACAGAGAGCCGGTGCAATCCACACACACACACACACACACACTGCACACCTGACGATGAACTTCCAGTCAGTCCAGGTCTAACTTTATACCCGAGGAATAATAAAACAGCTTGTCCTCTTTCATGCCATTATCATGCGCCTCTTTGTGTCTCTTCATCTCTCTAAATATCTTGTCCTGCCCAAGGGCATCCGCAGGCTGGGCCATTCAGAACGGGCGGCGGAGCCATTATATCGTCTCTGAGACCGTTTCGCCCTGGCCTCATGTTGTCACGGCAACATTCCGATTCATCTCCCCGCCCACCTCCCCGTTCTCAACAGTAGGCTGGCTATAACTGACTAAATATATGTGTTTTAATTAAATGGTAAGCTCCGAAACCCAGTTGGATTCACCTTTGTTCGACTGATGAAAAGGGCAGAGAAAACGTGGGACGACACGGGAGAACAGAAAGAAACAAAGGCTAGAAGTAATATTAGGAAAGTCCAGATTAATACCACTGATTTAAAAGCACCGATTGGCCACAGCGGTAATCTACCGTATGATTCTGCTGCAGACTAGCAAATAAATCCCGGAGGACCTTTTGAGCTGTTGGGTTTTGTCTCTGTGGATTGACTGTGTTGCCCAGAGAAATGATCGCAGTCCTCTGAGAGGAGATCTTGGGAGTCTGAAGGGGAGGTGGACACTTCTGTCTCATTTTGTTAATTTATCTGTTCATAGCAAATAGATACATGGGGATCTGGTGAGATGGGGCCTGTGGAGTGAAAAGTCTGGGGTTGATTTCTTCAGATTGAATTCTGAAGGCTATGCGCACAAGCGTGGGAAAGTTGGGACTTACTTTCATTTCCAGGTGCAAATGGCTTTGGGTCGAACCACGGCAGCTGACTGAGAGGGAAGTGGAGGAAGAGAATAAGTTTTTGTTGCCATGTCAGACTAATATGAAAGCCAAACTGCAAAACTGAAACAGAGCTGATGAAGAGGAGACATGAACAGGCCGTCTCTCAGTTTGTGCCAGGAAAAAGCCATCTGAAAATTGGACGGGGGACATTAAAGAGATTTTTGGAGTTGGTGTGTAGGTGTCACCAGAGAGATGCGTGGAGTGGCTCTGCCAACTGGGATAGTGTGCCGCTTCAAAATGAACCCTGACAACAACAGGAAAAGGAGAACAGGAAGGAGGGAGTCAGACCTAGGTTAAGAAGTTACTGCAGAACTCTCTTCTTTTCTTAAATCATCTCTTAGACATTTCAGGATAATAGCAGCGGGCGTGGGGGGCAGAGGGGCAGAGAGGCTTATTGTTTGGTTTCCTGCTCTTTGAATTGCGCCACTGTTTGCTTTTCTTCTGCTGCCCTCTGTGTGGCCAGACTTCGCTCTGGCAGACGTTTCAAAGCGCCGCTTTCCGGGACCAAATGAATGTTTTGTCGTTGCATGCATGCTCGGTATGACGGATTGCTGCAAAGTCAACGACGCGATGCGAGTGATTATGGACTGTCGCTATATGCTTGTTCAGAAGTCGTGATTGCTGCAGGACCACGCCTTGATGCAATCTGCTGGGTTTGCATGGATAGAAGACCGAGATCAAATGGAGTGCATGCATGATTGGGTTGAATGGATCTTTTTTGTAAAGTGCTTTGATATTATGTGTTCTGAATTAGGGTTATGTAAATAAACTGAATTGAACTGATGCATTTTTAAACCCCAAGCTTCCACCTACTGAATGACTTGTAATTTTTAAATGATTCTAATATTTCTTACAGAACTACGACACACTAAAAATGTGAACAACTTTTGATAGTTTACTGGGGTTATTCATATTTGGAGCATATGAATATCAGAAAAGAGTTGATGTTAAATGGCCTTCTCATTTATCTTTGAAACAAATCCATTGTTTCTTTGGGATTGTCTCTTAAATGTGTATCCTGTGCTCCCTTCAGCATTCCTGTTTTAAGTCTTGCTTCGTCTCGCTCTCTTTCAGCCTGAATGACCCACAAACATGTCTGAACACGCTGTAAAAAACACTTTCACTTTTTTTTAATTAAACACCCAACTTAGATTGAGAACTGCTAACATCGAGTGTCCCTCCCACAGTCCTGACCTCCACACTGAAGAGTGTTGAAAGCCCACTCTGACAGCACTCGGCATTGAAAAAGTTTATTTTTCCAATTGTTAGACCTGTCAAACTCAGGTCAAGGGCTAGCCGAGCTGAAAGTCTAATCCTGTTGCCAGCCAATAGCTCCTTACATTATCTATACCTCTGTTTCTAGAGGAGTTTCATTAAACAAATGTATTTCTTGGATGTAACCCAAGGATGGACACTTTATGGAGCACTTGAACACATTTATCTGAAAACATGTTTCCATGTTTTACTCATTTTTTCCTGCTAATCCTTCTAGTCGAACAAAATATGAAAAACTTGCCTAGTACTAAGAAACATGGTTGATGTGATGAAATTGTCTGCATTGCTCCATTTCTAGCAGTAATGAAAGCAGCAAATTAGTTGAAGATGTGAAAAGTAAATTCTAAATTCTGCTGTAAAGAAATATGCCTGAGGATTCTCATAATTTTTTTTCCCCCAGTTGCAGAATGTCATTTCCCTACTTGTCATAAGCAACATAAAAGCAATCTGTTACACTTTCGACGCTTGTTTTACCAGCTGGCTGCATTTACGTTTTAAAGGTTCTTTACCTGGGTTTTCTTGAGTACATTGCTTTTACTGCTGACTTGCAAAGCATTTGAGCATGTAATCAAAGAAAACAGAAGGGGGAATGGGGGAAGTTGGCAAACGGGGGCGCATGCATCAAAAAGAAGTGATGAGGCTAAATGAGGGTAAAAATGAGCCAAATAAAGATTATGGGGTGAAACGGACTCTTGCCGTTTAAACGCGCGAGAGATCAAATGGAGTAAATCTTGATAGCAAGAACGGGTAGGGATGTAATCTCCCTTTTTAACTTAAATGAACAGAAAGACGTAGACTGCAATTTTTTTTTGGAGGAAATGTAGTGGAAATTGTCCGTTCATTGTTCCTGCCATGGGGTTAGGCACTGGCTCGGGCTGAAAATGCACAGGGGAAGAAAGGGTCCTGCGCGGCTGTTTACTGAAAAAGTGTAAAAACTAATTATGCAGTTTAGCAACTGTTGATACCACGAGGCATATGTGCCAGGATCAGCATGACACTGGTGTCTCCGGTGTAAAAAAACCGGAGCAAGTGGGCACGCTTGGAAACGGCACCTCGTAGTTTTATGAGATAAAACTCTTCCTTTGTCTAGTCGGTGGAAGGCAGGTGGTGCAGATTTTAGTTTTTATATCACAAAACTCTGGAGGTAAAACTAGATGACCAGTTTGAGATGTTACATAATGGTAGTTCAGAAGAACAAAAAAAGTTCAGTAAACTTTTGGGAAATACAGTAAAAGCTCGACTGAACGTCGACTGTGTTTCAAAGAATCTGTAACCCTTGTATAATATGCATGTTAGCATATTGCAGTTTTATGCTAGTCTAATTTGTAGCAGCTCCTAAAGTCAAGAAATGCTAAGGACATTTCATTCTTTCTCCAATAAAATAATATTGGTGCATATTATTGTATGTAGTTTAGAATTGGTGATAAAAAATAAAGTCCAGACTCTGTGATAAAGTTTTAAGTAGCTCTTTAGTTTAGTGCCGATAGGAACTTTAGCAGCTAATAGTTAGCCAGTTGCTGTATTCCCACGGTGCTTACAAATTATTGGTACATTTTCTGGTATTGTAGGTTTTACACTATTTTTACACAGACATAACATTATGACCACTGGAGGGTGAAGTGGAAAATATCAATCTTACAATAACACTTGTTGGAGGGTGGGATGTATTTGGCAACAAGTAAATATTTTCCTGATGTGGTAGAAACGGGGTGAAAACGGGCAAGTGTTGGGATCCAAATGAGTGGGACAAAGGTCAATTTATGATGCCGAGACAAGTGGACAAACAATCCCCCAAACTCCAGCTCATATGGGGCATTCCCAGTCTGCTGTGGTCCGTATCTCTCAAGTGATCCAAATCACCGATTAGCATCAAGGTTATGAGCATTGAAGGCTCGTTGATGCATGTGTATCTGTTTTGATATATAGAAGAAGTGCCAAATTGCTCAGTGCATTGCAATTTGTTCCCTATTGGGGGTCGTAGCTACAGACCAGTAAGGATGCCCATTCTGAACTTTCCCATTGCTGAAGAAGCATGTAGGGATGGAAGAAGTTAGTCTGGTTGCAAACCCCATCCCATCTCAGTGCTCCCCATCTGTGAAAAGGAATAGATTCATCATACTTTGAATGGTAGAACAACAACTTTCTCCTTATTGGGCCACGTTTCTCCTGTGCGATTCCCCTGTGCGGGTCTCCTGAGTGCTCCTTGTGTATCTTGTTGTTTCTAAAGTGGAGGAAGTGGCTGTTTGTGAGAAGCAAAATGCTAAACATAACTCAAATGGAGGCGGTCAATGTAGGCGGAGGAATAAGCTTCTGAATGACATCTAGACAGAAAATAATTATGTGGACATATCTGCTTTGGATACAAGTGAATGAGAAGATCCAGATTTAGAAGGCAGCTGTGGCAAAGCAGAACAAATGCGCTTCTTCTGGTTTATGTAACGGGAAGAAAATAGCTTGTTTGACGTATCTGAGGCGTCTAAATGCCGATTAAACCGCTTGCATAAAAGTTTATCGAGCTAAATTGACTTTTTTCTTTGTAGTTCCGTTGCCAACCTGCACAGTCTACTTGACAAACCCATGTTTATACTTGGCAGGGGAAAGAGTGGTGTTTTCATGTGATTGTTGGTTTTGAGGAGGGAAAAAAAAAACAAGTTTTGCACTTTTAAATATGAACTAAGAAAAGTTCAAATAAAGTGACAGAAGAAGAATCCATCAGCTCTGACGGACCGTTGCGTAACCTTTTCTGGAAACGGCGCTTCGTATCGAGGCACGGCGAGTAGCAACGAGGTGTTTTCTCTGCTTCCATCATGGCTCATGGCTCCATAGGCTAATCAGCCCACTTGACTGTGTCACTCTCTGTGTGCTCTGCTCCCATCATGCATCTGAAATCTCATAAATGGCCTGGAAATATTGGAGGAGCAGTGCAGCTGCTCTGGCAGCATCAGCTGATTAGCATTCATATAGCTTCTTCTCTATAGCTTGTTTCTCTCTGTCACACACACAGGCACACACATCCACACACTCGGTCCCATCTCATTATGCAGAGGTTTGATTGGTACATATTTAATAGGAGTCACGTGTTTGTTTTTCCAGCCATTTTTGTTTTTGCCCTCATGGTTCCACCTCCTCTTCACTAAGCTCTGCTAGCGTTCTCTAATGACCAGAAGTTTGTACATTTTGTCCCTGTATGAACTTGACTAGTGTTTTATGATGAAGTCAGCATTAATAAGTCCATAGAGGAAAAAACCCTCCGTTGAAACTTAAAAACAGCTCGAGGCTGTTTTACTACACTGTCGTATTTGAACACGCCTCTGGAGTGGAGCTCTATTTAAGGTAAAGTCCTCAATTGCTTATCTTAAGAGTTTGCAGGCTTGTGTATATACATATGTTTTGTTTTGGGGTTTTTTACCCTTAAATGCAGTGATGTTCATTACAGGAACAGACTTCCACGTCTCCAAGAATACATCCCATTTCTTTTTTTTTAAATATATATTCTTTTTATTCCTCTCTAAATTCGAGCACCACGCACTCATTTGTGTTTTTTCAATCAAATTTACAAGCTCCCCAAAGACATTTCCTGTGTAAAGGCTGTCTGTGTGTCTGCGAGGGAGTCCCATGGATTTTCCAAACTCCTTATTTGGTTAACAAGCTACACTGCAGATAGGAATGATGGGGGAGAGCCAGGCACAATGTGGAGAAAGTCTGTGAGAAGACGAGTGGAGGGTACAGGCAGAGGGGGGGAAACTCCCTATGATGATAGGAAATGGCTTAATCTGATCCAAACACACACCAACAGATAAACTGTTAGGCACAGCTACGTACACACACGCTTTCACCGGTGACAAGCCAATAGAGAGTGGCTGCTGTTTGTGCTTTTGTCCGCTGATTTGTGTATCGCTGTCGCATAAAAATGACTTTCACGGTAAACATTGTTGTTCAGAGGCCTGCTCTGTTTCAAACTGATGAAGTGTCTCTGAGCAGGGAAAACAAGTCGCCGTTGCTCCTCGCCAAACTTTTAGCCCGGGCCGAGAAGATTTGAAAAGTTTCTCTTGTGGAACTGGAGCGGATTACGGAACGTTTTTCTGTAATGGATTCATCCAGAGACGTACCTCTTAAAGGGGCATTATTCCACTTATATCCTGCCCAATTTTATTAGTTTGTTGCTGAATGTATTTTGGAGAGGAACAATCAGTATTCACTCCAAATAAGGTTAAATGACCTGTGTGAACACACATCAAGCTGGTCTGATTGGATTAATGGACATATTATTCATAAGCTGACCCTCTGATCATGAACCAATAAAACGTGGGACTTGTTTATTTATTTTTTTAAGTAATAGTGGTAAATATCAGTATGAGTTGTTTCTTGCTGCAAATTCCTGCCTTGTAGAAATCAAAACGCTGCTGACTTCTTGTCTTTCGCATTTTGAAGAATGGGAGAAGAGAGAAAATATCCTCTGTTGGCCCATATTTATATCCATTACCAATTCATTTGATCAATATCTTAACATCCTTTTGAAACCTTTTTTTAGATATTTAAGTGTATGATTATATTTAAATGTAAAAAAAGTTATATATTTAAATAAACTAAGGATTTCCTCACATATTTTCCACCAGCAGGGCTAATAAATGTGAGCTATATTTTCACCACAGCAAAATACAGGCTTACAATAAAATGAAGCAAGATGCTGTGCATTTAAATACTGAAATATAAACAAATTAGCGGTTGGAATATGTCAAAGTATTCATTTGGTTGGTCCTAAGCGGTTTGCCATTTCACTGGATTGAATTATTGCAAACGTCAGATCATCGAACTGCACCGATTCCCCAAACGAAATAAATGACGAAAGATGTCATTGGAAGCAAGTATCCTGACACTGAAAAGAATAAACATTTTTTTCTTAAGCTATTAGTCATAACCAAAGCCACAGGGCTCACTGAAATATAGCCTTTAATCTCCGTGGACCACAGGGATCCAGCAGCAGCTGCTCCCGCTGCAGAAACTCTTGGCATTTCTGGTTTCCTCCAGCCGTATTGAAGTCAGTATTATTTGTAGGCCTGTTAGCGAGCAGAATGGATCTTATTAGCGGACGTCTGGCTGAGTGCTGCTCATCTATTGCTGTGGTTTCCAGCTCTGGTTAGCATCATTATCGTCTTAGCTGTATAAAAGCCGGCGTGTAATAAAACCACACACGTACACTTGTTGCTCTCTCGTGTAAAACTGTGCAAAGCCTACAGCTTAACCGTCACTTTAATTTTTTTAATTTTTTTTATTATTATTATTTTATTTTTAAATCATAATGTGGCTTTCGTTTTATTGAATGTTTGTTCAGAGGCTCTTCGGTGAGCTTTCCATAGGAACAGGCGCCCGTGGGGACGCTTCGTTCCTGCAGCCACGGTGACATAACATGTACATGTTCCCCGTGTTTTGTTTAGTCTGACTGAATTCAACCCACCAGCAATCTGCTCCGCACAAACAAACACGTTCGAGCTTCAAAGGCCAGTTGTTTACACAAATGGACAGATAACGCCCACATTTGTAAGCAGTGTGGACGGCAGCTATTTATGCAAATGCATACATAAAAGAATATGCCTGCACGTTGGCTGTAGTTATATAAATGTCATTGCTGCGAGGGATCTGGAGCGACGGGGTTTTAATCAGTTGGGTTTTTGTCCGAAAATGATCTCGTATTCCATCTGAGCACACACACACACACACACACACACGCACACACACGGACACACTTGTTTTCTTAACATAAAAATAAAACGGTGATTCCCAAAGTCCAATTTTCCGATCCAAATACGTCAAGGCCGGTCGCCTAAAGGAGGGGAGTTACCCGCGCTGCTGCCTGCTGTGCTTCATGACTTCCTGTCTGTCCATCTGTGTTTAATGCCAGAGACAGTTTCCTATTAGAATTAAATATGGACCACAGCAGAAGGGAAGCTCTTTGGAGCACTATCTGTTCTGCAGAGTGATTCAGATTATACTTTGATTAAATTTAAAAATGAAACACTTAAGTCTCATTACTTTTAGTGGGTTGTAGTCCACATAAGATCGGGACTTAAATATAATCTGAAACTGTAAAAGCTGCATCTTTACCACTTCTAAAAATGATTTAATCTTTCTCTTTTTGATTGAAAGCACATGAGAAGCATTGTCCTGTAAAACCACACATCTGTAGAGCTGCTGGAAAAGGAGGGGCTCAGGGAGTGCAAAGAAAACAAAATAAGTTGTAACTGTGACTCGGTTCCCAAATCTCTTACTAAGGAGCTGGTCAGATTTATTTATTTTTCAAAAACAAAACTATAAACTCATAGAGCAGGCTGGAAAACAATGAAAAGATGATTTATATTTGCACTGTGAAGAAAAAGGAGACATGTGGTTCCTGGAGGACTCTGCGTTCTTTCCATACTAGTTGAGCAGAGTTGGAGAAGGGGACCAGTGGCGCCGCTGCCCACAGGAGACTTTGGGTCCAGATTCGCTTTAGCATCTGTTCTGATTGAAAATGTACGCAGCAATTGGAACATGTTAAAGTCAATTGAGCCTTGCAGACTGATTGCGATTCTCTATGACCAAGATAGACCTGAGTTCGATTTTGTTCTGGCATATGCAGCAATTCGACAGGAATGTCATGAGAGAAACAGGAAGTGAGATACGGAGGCAAAGTGAAACGCATCTGCTGTGGGGGAAAACATGGTTGCTTACAGTGCAGGCATTTTCTGGTTAGCATGCTCTCGACGCTCAGTTTGTCATTTCTAAAGGAAACTGAATATTTTTCTGTGGTAAACGGAAAATGATACACAAACATTGTTCTGTTTCAGAAAATTGTCACGTTTGCGTACCTCCAGCTGGAAAGAGAATTCTGAAACGATAGCATCCGTGTCAGCAGAAACTAGTGTTGTATTTTAAATATGTCACAAAACATATACTCTGTCTTGCAACAGAAACAGATGGCACTTGGTATCCATTTTGCAACAACAGCAATCGGAGAATCCTTTAGTTCCTTATAAGGCGAGCTTGGAAAAGTACGTGGACACAAAAGTCGATGGAGCGAATCAAGAGGTGGAGAAAAACAACAGATGCAGGGATATTGTATTTTTGTCCAATCTCATCTCCTGCTGACAGAGTTGGCATTTGTAGTTTTACCCGGCTGCGTGTGTGTGTGTGTGTGTGTGTGGAGCGCAATCTTCTGGCTGCGGGTCTTAAAAAATCTAATATTTGTCTGGATGGTTTTCTGGGCGCTTTCTCCGTTGTAAGCGTTGGAGAAGTGCTTTCCAAACACTGACCAAAATCTTCACGTATGAAGGATCAGGCAGAAGAAGTGGAGGGAGAGCAAATGGGAGGAGATGCATCCGATGAGAGAAGCACTGGAGTGGAGATCTGTCACAGCTGCTCAGATTGTTTGTTTTTTTTTTGTTTTTTTTGTTTTTTTTTTCTTCCTGCTTTTTAGCAAAGTCAGATGGAGGGCATCTCTGCGGAAAGACGGATATACACACATCGCGATCCCTAGAGTAACTTGTGTGAGGCTGTGTGCATATTTGGATTCCTGCAGCCAAAATTCCTTTAGTGGAGGCGTGAAGGCAAGCTAGTGTTAAAAATGTGCGAACGCCGCCATGCAAGTGTGATACCACCTCCGTCTGAGAGCGCCGCTGTGTTTGTATCCTTGTGGGGACAAATCTGACTCTGAGGTTGCAGGTGTGGTTGATGCTTTTGACAACTAAGGATGCTCTCCTGTGTGAGCTCACTCAGGCAGCAAATATTTAGAGGGGGAAAAAAACGTTCAAAACTTGTGTATTTTACATTCGGTTGGTCCTTTAGCTCACATTTTTCCACATTTAATTAATTTATTTTGAACATAACGCACAAAAGTAATCCCGTCACACCCCGTTGCCCTAACCCTTTATGCAGCGTCGGCTTATTAAAGCACGTTTGGACAGTTTTTTACACATTTTCATGTTGCTACCTCAAACTTTATTACTATGTTTTTGGGGGTGTTTTGTGGCAGACAACTCAAAGTAGTGCAGTTCTTTACAAAAGAAAAGTTGAAAAGTGTGGTGTTTGTGTGTGTGGTTTTTTTTTTTTTAGTAGCCCATTAGTAGGTGTGTATAGTTTTCTGGGGCATTTTATGGAAATCTGGGCATCAACTCAGGTGTTTCACCCTGTCTCCTCAGTGAGTGGTTCAGGATTTATTTTTGGAAACAAAACACAGGCTCTGAAACATTAGATTAATCACACAAAACATTTACTACGTCGCCAGTTTGATTGAAATGGGTTTTCTTCAGGAGGCAAACCCAACTCAAAGCTGTTTTCTCATGTTGATCCTCCGAGTCCCTCTCTGGTCGGCGTTATCAAGATGTTATCTTTGGTCTTCTCCCTGTTCAGATCCGTCCTGCTAAAATAAAGGCAAAAATCACTTCTATGAAGACATTTTGTTGCTTCTGTCATGATGTACTTGTCAGTTTTATTTGTTTGAATTCAAGATCGTGATCTTACAAATACATGTAAGAGGTAAAAGCCGCACCGGTGGTTATGTTTTACTCCTGACGGAGGCAACTGTGAGGTTTCTCAGTCATGACATCCTGAGCATTTCCATTTAATCAGCAGTGAGTAAAGTTCTCAAAGGCTCCACCTTGTGGCAGAGGAGAAGTTGACTCCATCACTTCTTCAGTGCCGGCCTGGCGGTCATGGGATTCTCTGCAGCAGAAGGGTAAATCTGCTCTCCATCTGCTGCTCAGAGACAAAGCTAGGCGCATTTATCCCTCTAATGCAATAAGCTAAACTCTGTTGCCTCTCTTTGTATTTGCCTGTGGCGTTAGAATATCTTTTTTTTTTTTTACAGCGTTAGAGTGACGCAGTTGATTTGACATGTGATGCATAAAATTGGATGAATGAACACCACTGTGTTCGGTCAGAAAAACAAGTGGAGTCGAGCTATTTTTGAATAAACGTTCATAATCGATGATGTAGGCATCGTTGTCTCGTCGTTGGAGTCGGCTGTGTTTGCATGTGTCCCTTTCTGCTTGAAGGGGTCGCGTGTGTCCGAGCCGCTTGGCGCTCATGCAACGTTTTTTTTTTTTTTTTTCATGGAGTGTTCAACACGGGCTCCAGATCTGTGATCAGAGATGACGCTCACACGGGGTGTGTGTGTTCCCATTTCCTGCCCTACGGGCCAGATTATGAGTTTTCTCTCTGCTGCCTTTTTGTCATTGCCTGTAGTGGATTTGGATCAAACCAAACCGAGGGTTTTGTTCCGGACTGAAAACTCAAGATAAACAGCCATGTCTGCAGGCACTCGTTTCACACACGGAGCACGAAATATACAGTCGAAGATGACGGAGGCCAACTGCAACAACGAAGGCGCTCAGTTCCACACACCTCACTGAGAGGAGTTGAACAGATACAATAAAAACAACGGCTTCAGAGAAATTATATCCTTGATTTCTCACATTCACACATTACTGTTGCATTTCACAGTCAGGTTTGTTGTTGTGTTTTTTTTTTTTTAAATATCCCATCGAATAGGTGAGGGAGAACAGCAGGACAAAGTCACGACTGTGTATCACAAGTTTTGATATAATCATGTCTGTGCGATGGGCGACTGAAAGTGGAAATCTGAGCTTACATTCCCAACAGAGTGCAGAGGAACGCTGGTTTCAAGAGGTGCTCCTATCTGTTTGATTGGTATGTGATCAGTTTATATTGACCAAATATAATTTCAATATTTCTGTATCGGTGTAGCATAAAGTGCTTTGAGCGGTCAGCTTGACTGGAAAGGCGCAATGTAAATTCAGTTTGTTTACATTTTATCCAGATGCTTCATCAATTGTTTAAATTATGGCTGCACTTTTAAAACACATTACATAGATTTACAATAGTTCCAGTAGGAACCTTTGTATTCATGGGGAGTTTTGGTATGCCTTAAATCTGACGCACAACCGTAACAGACGACGAACGTGCTTCTCTTGACCTGCTGGGGGTTCGGTTTAGCCTCAAACAATCTGATGAGATGCTGGAAAGGACTACTGTGTGTGCAAGTTGACCTGTGACCAAAGCCTGAATTATCATCTCAAACCAAAACATTTTGCTGCAGTTACAGACAAACTGAGATCAGACAAGATTTCAGGGAAAGATTTAATGATTCCCATCAAGGATTTTGTTTGTTTTGCTCTTGAGTGATGGAGACTTTGCAAGATCCGTCTACCTGATCCCAGCCTCTTGTGTTTACCGAAGGACTCGTTCTATTCATGGATCGTTCTAATAGTTTGGTTCGGCATCAGAAGTAAACTGGGACAGTGCGTACTACTCTGATAATTGATGAACAGGTCCAGCATGTCTGGACCTGCAGCTGACTCTCGGCAGCCAGACTTGCCTTGCGCCAACATCATTACTTTGGACTGAATGTATGTGGGTCAGAGGAGGATTACAAATGTGGATCATATCTGAACTAAATATGCACCGCTATCCGTCTTGGTAGGTGAGAGAGGTGTTGATTTCATGAAAACACGAGAAACTAAAAACGTTGATGATGGCGTATTTGGTGTTAGGAACTCTGCAGCTGAGTAGTTGTAATGTCGCGTCTGATTGATGTCAACTTGTCATGTAAGTCTGCAAATCCCAAACTTCAATAAAAAATAAAAAAAAAACATGTTTGTATACTTCATGCACCACTTCCACTGGTCTTTAGCGTTTATGTATTTGATGCTAACAAATGGGCTCGGTATCTACTTTGAGTTTAAAGTCGAATGGAGACTGATTAGGATGTTTGCTGAGCACAGAGTGGCTTTCACAAGATCCATCTGGTTTGTACTGATTTGAGCTAATTTAAATGCATCAAAGATGAAAGAGGCAATAAATAATCCGTCTGTTTCCTGATGGGAGCCTGTGGGGAATGTGGCTTTTTTTATTTTTTATTTTTTATTTCCTGCTGCTGCTTCTTCTTCTTCCAGTTTCTGGCTTGTCCTGTCCTCACTGTTCTGCCTTCTTCTTCTTGTTCTTCTTCTTCTCCTCCTCCTTCTCCCCTCTGCCTTCCCTCCCGCCCTTTCAGTAAAACCATCAAGGTGAAAATAATTGATGACGAGGAGTACGAGAAGAACAAAGCCTTCTACATTGAGATCGGAGAGCCTCGCCTGGTGGAGAGCAACGACGCCAAAGGTCAAGAAGAGGGTGAGCCGCCTGACCGATCCCGAAAGCCGACCACGCGAAGCTCCAGAGCGTCCGCCATACCGCAGCGGCTGCATGCTGTTAACACGGAAACTCCACAGGAGGAGACGTAGCTTTGACTGTTCTGACTCTCGGTTTTATTCTCCTCCTGATGCGTCCGGGGGGAGCATGCAGCCGACTGCGGGGTCACCTCATCTCACCACATCTACCACCTAGTTTTTTTGGGGGTTTTTTGCAATCGTTTTATATGTGTTTTAACTTGCATACCTTGTCATGCCATTTTTATTGTTTGTTGGTTTTTTCTTTGAGTTGTTTTTTTTTTTTTTGTCTTTCATGCATGCATTTACCACCTTCCTTCTGTATGTGTTTGTGTGTACGTGTGTTGTCCCATACAGGAAGACCATAACCGTTAGAATCTTAGACCGGGAGGAGTACAGTAAGGAATCCTCCTTCTTCATTGTGCTCGAAACCCCCGAGTGGAGACGCAACAGGAAGGAGCAGACAGGTGTGACGGCCAATCAGCATCGATCATACACTTTGACTCTCACTTAAACTTCCCTCGTTTCCAAAACTTGGAACAGCGGGGCAATTCCCAGATTGTAGTGCATGGTTTGTGGTTATGTTATGTCTTTCCTATGCAGCATGTCATTGTCTCAGTTGACATTTTGCTTTGAGTTGAGCTTTAGTTTGATTACAATTGAATTAAACAAAAAACAGTGTTATTGTCAGTAGGTAAGTAAGCCTACTTCACCAAAACCCAAGAACTCACTTTTCCACAAGAGAAATGTGGTGGTAGGGGAAAAATGTACTGGTAGTTTTATAATTTACCGCATAATCTGAAGGTTTTTGCCTAAATGCAGGTGGCACTGATTGACACAAAATTTGTCGCAAGTCATCAGATTTCAGTACCAGTACTATGTATACCATAGAGGCCATAAAATGGAGCCATAATCAGCCACATACAGGCTTGGTTTCCATCTTTTTGTGATTTTCATGTTTTCTGAGACTCGGGTTAAAAACTTGAATTGAATTTTCTTGTTGACTCAACTACACAAGCTTGAAACTCAAACTTTAAACTGTTACATGAAAGGCTTACCAATATCAAGGCATAATGATTAAAATGCTTTTATCACAACTGTGCAAATCTTCTTCAGCCGTGCAAAAAAAGTATTTGTTTCCCCCTGCCCCTTTACAAGATGAGCAAACTTGGTGGATTAGAAATTTCCAGTCATATGTTGAATATTAAGAAGCATCACCCTTAACCCTATTTCTAAACTTCAGTTGGTAATCTATAAGCAGCGACCGTGTCAAGCAGCTAATTGCAGGTTTGCTACCAGGCCACACAGCCCAACTAATTCACCATCTAAGACACATTACTCTGTAAAGTGCAGAATGGAAAACTGTAGAATTTTTTTGAGAAATACTTAAAAACTTCTCAAATTTAGCTACACTTAGGCACTGGTGTTTTATATTTTTGCTTAAATTGATGTATCAAAATTAGAAAAGTGGTCGTCAAAAGCAAAATAATTTTGCGCAATTTTAAAATGGTTCGAGTAGACAATTGTTGCTTTTCTTTTAACTGTGCTATTTTTAGTTATACCATTAGGAGTTGCATACTGTTATCAACTTCAAGCAGGAAGGTGCACCGTTTAAATTAATTCACCCAAACAAAAAACATCGAGCCGAAAATCCATGAGCGGCATCAGCAGCACAGCAAAGCTGCCTTCACATGAAAAGTAGCCCAATTACGAGCTAACAGCACTTAGCTCATCTGTTGACTGTGAACTATGTAGTTTGCATCAGTAATGCAGCAGTTCTATTACACAGATGGTAAGCAAGGAGGACTCATTAAGCAGTGTGCCATTATTCATGTATTAATTCATTAATTCATGTATTAATTAGTCATGGACTAATTAATAATGCATTGCCATAATGTGATTGGCTTTATGATTTGTACTAATAATTTAACTGTTACAACACTATTCTGGTGCCATAACAGCTGAGTGTTTTTTTTAAAGTACAGAACTGTACAACAATTTTAAGTCACCTGTAATTTTATTATACCTCAAAAAAAAAAAAAAAAAAAAAAATCAGACTTTCTTTTAATGTTTTGGAGATGACATGATTCGACGTTCCCCCGGTCTTTCTGAAGGACTCTCAAATGTTTTCTTTGAAATTGAGCTGCTCTCTGGCTTGTACGTAACCATGGCAGCACATGGTCCCACATTTTCCTCCATTCATGAGTAAAGTGGACATGTTGAAACCAAAAGGACTAATTTACTATAAGACACTAAAATACATCATTCATTTCATTGATTTATCTTTTGCTACTTGACAGACAAGAGCAACTAATTTTCTCAAGAGGTTATTATTTTAATGTTTTTTTAAATATTTTATCTAAACTTGTGAAGGTCTATTATCTATGATGTAACTTATGAATTCACTGACAAACCAATACAGATTTAAAGAACTTTTATAATGTAAATATTACTCATAAAAAGAAATAGACAAAATGGGAACAATGTTGTTAAACAGCTGACCTAAAATAAAAAATGTTAAATTTGTAAATGTTTACATTTTGGAAATACAATGATGCTGGAGATGCCATCTAAAGCTAAATTAGCTTAGATATCAATACATTTCTGGCTTTAAGAATAACATATTTAATTACTTCAAACATCTTAATACTAACTTATAACAGCCTAAAATGTTTTTGTAGTTACATGGTAATGCGTTATAGCAGTCAAAATTGTACATTTCTGTAGAAAATAAATTTCAAATTGTAATATTAAATAAAGTCCGGTTGTTTTTAGGCACTAAACCTCTCATGCCATAAAGTCTAGAGATATATTTTCCAACTAGAGATATACTCGTAACTCTTCAGTGCCATCCACCAGTCTGAGCTCTTATAAATGACATTGAGTGCTTTAAGTTTTCTCTGCTGGTTGCTTTTACATCCGACACCTTTAGAGCCCAGAAGTTTGTAACCTCTCCAAAAAAATACTTGACCTTTTCCCCAAATCATTGCTTAAAATCTCATCTCGTTCAGATGACTCTGATTATGACTCCTTACCCCCCTCAATGTAACGGGCAATACTCTTTCTTCAACTTCTGTTTGGTTGACACTGCACATAGTTTGTTCAATCCAGTTCTGAAACCACAAGAAAAATTGATCAGAGGTCACATTATGGTCGTGAAATGCACACCCAGAATCTTAACTCTGACATAATTAGCAGTGTCACAGAAGTAATTTCATCTGACGTTGCTACAAATCAACAACATGCCAGTCGGTTCAAGTTAAATCAGCCCATTACTGTTCTCCTCTTGCCGTCTAAAAGGGTTTTTTTGTTGTTTTTTTTTGCCATTAATCTCACCTCAGCTCCTCTGCGCAGCCTGATTAAAAGCAGCTTTCTCTGCGTTTGATTCACTCACACACTTAACACACAGCTCAGTGCCGCCATTGTGGTAATGGCAGTGTGTGTGCATGTGTGTGCATGTGTGTGCGTGTTTACCAGCCTTCGACGATGGTTGCATAGTGATCAAATACAAAGGCTGCATATCGCATTATCACAGTCAGGAGATCAAACACACCTCCAGGGACACACAGAGCAGACACTCGCCATCTTCAGGCTGCACTGGGTTTGTGTGTTTAGTGACTGTTTTATGAACTGATGTGGTTCTCTGTGCTAAATGAGCCCAGCATCTACAGCTTTATTGCTTTGGACTGTTTCAGGCTGCATGTTGTTCATGCATACACGCGTACACACACATGTGGGTATTTGTACACACAAGCCAACAAAATCTTTATTTCAATTAAATTTAAATTAAAAAAGAAAAGAAAAGTTGATCTTCTTGGTTTATGTTTAGTGCCAAAAATATATTTAAATATTTTTTTAAAATAGATTTATTTAAATGACTTCTTCAAAAATATATCTTTTTTTTTTTTCTTTTTGCCAAGTTGTGGTTTTATGTAGTTTATAGTCAGTTACCCAGGGTGGTATTAGAAGAAAGGGCGTACCATGTAAAAAATATCTCATGTATTCCACCCTAAAATGTTTTTTATTCGTATATGTTGAGTATATGACTATGTTGAGTATATGACTAGTTTAATCCCGTGTGAGTAGTTGACCAATATTTCTGGCTGTTAATTGAATTATTCCGACGATTAACCAAATTAAAAAAAATAAAATAATTCACATTCTGCAGATTTTCCATTTCACTCTTTTTGATACAATTAGAAGTACATTAAAATGCAAACAGACAAATAACTCAATTTCTGTAATTCAACCACTAAACCTGACTTTCCTAATTAAGTCTAAACAGCGATGTCAAGAGGACCTGTGGCCTATTTTCCATGTTGTTTTTGAGTAAGTGGACATTTGATCTGAAATGTTCATAAGATGTCCACTGGACGTCAAGTGTTTTGTTGGCGGTGCTTGGAAGAAGTTAAACTTCAGTCAGTTTGGATAATTTAGCTGTAAATGCACCATTAATTCTCCAAATTACCTAAAAATGCTGCATTCAGGGCTTTTCACTGTGAAATTACTGACCAACAAAAGCCAATGGCCCATTTGCCCATTTATAACCCTAACACCAGTATTTTCCTTGAACCACATACATTCACTTCATGCTATAAATTTGCATTTTACAGCAAAAACGAGTGAGTTGTGTAAAACGACTCGATCTTCTTTTCTGTCCCTAGTTGCTGTTCAATGATCAAAGCGCCAGTTCTCCCGGTTCACTCCCCTCAGCGCGTTACCAAGAGACTCTTAGATGTAAATTAGATTTTTTTACTTTTCTTGGCACATCCTATCAGAGAATTTTAAATAAGCTTTACAGTACCCTCCATCAGAGTCGACAGCTGGAGAAAAGGAACAAAACAGCCCACACTTACACTCAAGTGTTGATTAATTAATGTGTGTTAATTGTCCCTACAGACATAAAATCTGGGGGAAAAATAAATAAATAAATCCAGTTTCATTCTCCATTAACAGTGGTGTAGTGATCATGATACCAAAATCAATAAATTAGAATAATCATTAAGAAGTACATTTCAGTAGTTAAGCTAAAGTCAAAACTTATATACAGTAGATGGATTGCAAAGANGTGTGTATAGTTTTCTGGGGCATTTTATGGAAATCTGGGCATCAACTCAGGTGTTTCACCCTGTCTCCTCAGTGAGTGGTTCAGGATTTATTTTTGGAAACAAAACACAGGCTCTGAAACATTAGATTAATCACACAAAACATTTACTACGTCGCCAGTTTGATTGAAATGGGTTTTCTTCAGGAGGCAAACCCAACTCAAAGCTGTTTTCTCATGTTGATCCTCCGAGTCCCTCTCTGGTCGGCGTTATCAAGATGTTATCTTTGGTCTTCTCCCTGTTCAGATCCGTCCTGCTAAAATAAAGGCAAAAATCACTTCTATGAAGACATTTTGTTGCTTCTGTCATGATGTACTTGTCAGTTTTATTTGTTTGAATTCAAGATCGTGATCTTACAAATACATGTAAGAGGTAAAAGCCGCACCGGTGGTTATGTTTTACTCCTGACGGAGGCAACTGTGAGGTTTCTCAGTCATGACATCCTGAGCATTTCCATTTAATCAGCAGTGAGTAAAGTTCTCAAAGGCTCCACCTTGTGGCAGAGGAGAAGTTGACTCCATCACTTCTTCAGTGCCGGCCTGGCGGTCATGGGATTCTCTGCAGCAGAAGGGTAAATCTGCTCTCCATCTGCTGCTCAGAGACAAAGCTAGGCGCATTTATCCCTCTAATGCAATAAGCTAAACTCTGTTGCCTCTCTTTGTATTTGCCTGTGGCGTTAGAATATCTTTTTTTTTTTTTACAGCGTTAGAGTGACGCAGTTGATTTGACATGTGATGCATAAAATTGGATGAATGAACACCACTGTGTTCGGTCAGAAAAACAAGTGGAGTCGAGCTATTTTTGAATAAACGTTCATAATCGATGATGTAGGCATCGTTGTCTCGTCGTTGGAGTCGGCTGTGTTTGCATGTGTCCCTTTCTGCTTGAAGGGGTCGCGTGTGTCCGAGCCGCTTGGCGCTCATGCAACGTTTTTTTTTTTTTTTTTCATGGAGTGTTCAACACGGGCTCCAGATCTGTGATCAGAGATGACGCTCACACGGGGTGTGTGTGTTCCCATTTCCTGCCCTACGGGCCAGATTATGAGTTTTCTCTCTGCTGCCTTTTTGTCATTGCCTGTAGTGGATTTGGATCAAACCAAACCGAGGGTTTTGTTCCGGACTGAAAACTCAAGATAAACAGCCATGTCTGCAGGCACTCGTTTCACACACGGAGCACGAAATATACAGTCGAAGATGACGGAGGCCAACTGCAACAACGAAGGCGCTCAGTTCCACACACCTCACTGAGAGGAGTTGAACAGATACAATAAAAACAACGGCTTCAGAGAAATTATATCCTTGATTTCTCACATTCACACATTACTGTTGCATTTCACAGTCAGGTTTGTTGTTGTGTTTTTTTTTTTTTAAATATCCCATCGAATAGGTGAGGGAGAACAGCAGGACAAAGTCACGACTGTGTATCACAAGTTTTGATATAATCATGTCTGTGCGATGGGTGACTGAAAGTGGAAATTTGAGCTTACATTCCCAACAGAGTGCAGAGGAACGCTGGTTTCAAGAGGTGCTCCTATCTGTTTGATTGGTATGTGATCAGTTTATATTGACCAAATATAATTTCAATATTTCTGTATCGGTGTAGCATAAAGTGCTTTGAGCGGTCAGCTTGACTGGAAAGGCGCAATGTAAATTCAGTTTGTTTACATTTTATCCAGATGCTTCATCAATTGTTTAAATTATGGCTGCACTTTTAAAACACATTACATAGATTTACAATAGTTCCAGTAGGAACCTTTGTATTCATGGGGAGTTTTGGTATGCCTTAAATCTGACGCACAACCGTAACAGACGACGAACGTGCTTCTCTTGACCTGCTGGGGGTTCGGTTTAGCCTCAAACAATCTGATGAGATGCTGGAAAGGACTACTGTGTGTGCAAGTTGACCTGTGACCAAAGCCTGAATTATCATCTCAAACCAAAACATTTTGCTGCAGTTACAGACAAACTGAGATCAGACAAGATTTCAGGGAAAGATTTAATGATTCCCATCAAGGATTTTGTTTGTTTTGCTCTTGAGTGATGGAGACTTTGCAAGATCCGTCTACCTGATCCCAGCCTCTTGTGTTTACCGAAGGACTCGTTCTATTCATGGATCGTTCTAATAGTTTGGTTCGGCATCAGAAGTAAACTGGGACAGTGCGTACTACTCTGATAATTGATGAACAGGTCCAGCATGTCTGGACCTGCAGCTGACTCTCGGCAGCCAGACTTGCCTTGCGCCAACATCATTACTTTGGACTGAATGTATGTGGGTCAGAGGAGGATTACAAATGTGGATCATATCTGAACTAAATATGCACCGCTATCCGTCTTGGTAGGTGAGAGAGGTGTTGATTTCATGAAAACACGAGAAACTAAAAACGTTGATGATGGCGTATTTGGTGTTAGGAACTCTGCAGCTGAGTAGTTGTAATGTCGCGTCTGATTGATGTCAACTTGTCATGTAAGTCTGCAAATCCCAAACTTCAATAAAAAATAAAAAAAAAACATGTTTGTATACTTCATGCACCACTTCCACTGGTCTTTAGCGTTTATGTATTTGATGCTAACAAATGGGCTCGGTATCTACTTTGAGTTTAAAGTCGAATGGAGACTGATTAGGATGTTTGCTGAGCACAGAGTGGCTTTCACAAGATCCATCTGGTTTGTACTGATTTGAGCTAATTTAAATGCATCAAAGATGAAAGAGGCAATAAATAATCCGTCTGTTTCCTGATGGGAGCCTGTGGGGAATGTGGCTTTTTTTATTTTTTATTTTTTATTTCCTGCTGCTGCTTCTTCTTCTTCCAGTTTCTGGCTTGTCCTGTCCTCACTGTTCTGCCTTCTTCTTCTTGTTCTTCTTCTTCTCCTCCTCCTTCTCCCCTCTGCCTTCCCTCCCGCCCTTTCAGTAAAACCATCAAGGTGAAAATAATTGATGACGAGGAGTACGAGAAGAACAAAGCCTTCTACATTGAGATCGGAGAGCCTCGCCTGGTGGAGAGCAACGACGCCAAAGGTCAAGAAGAGGGTGAGCCGCCTGACCGATCCCGAAAGCCGACCACGCGAAGCTCCAGAGCGTCCGCCATACCGCAGCGGCTGCATGCTGTTAACACGGAAACTCCACAGGAGGAGACGTAGCTTTGACTGTTCTGACTCTCGGTTTTATTCTCCTCCTGATGCGTCCGGGGGGAGCATGCAGCCGACTGCGGGGTCACCTCATCTCACCACATCTACCACCTAGTTTTTTTGGGGGTTTTTTGCAATCGTTTTATATGTGTTTTAACTTGCATACCTTGTCATGCCATTTTTATTGTTTGTTGGTTTTTTCTTTGAGTTGTTTTTTTTTTTTTTGTCTTTCATGCATGCATTTACCACCTTCCTTCTGTATGTGTTTGTGTGTACGTGTGTTGTCCCATACAGGAAGACCATAACCGTTAGAATCTTAGACCGGGAGGAGTACAGTAAGGAATCCTCCTTCTTCATTGTGCTCGAAACCCCCGAGTGGAGACGCAACAGGAAGGAGCAGACAGGTGTGACGGCCAATCAGCATCGATCATACACTTTGACTCTCACTTAAACTTCCCTCGTTTCCAAAACTTGGAACAGCGGGGCAATTCCCAGATTGTAGTGCATGGTTTGTGGTTATGTTATGTCTTTCCTATGCAGCATGTCATTGTCTCAGTTGACATTTTGCTTTGAGTTGAGCTTTAGTTTGATTACAATTGAATTAAACAAAAAACAGTGTTATTGTCAGTAGGTAAGTAAGCCTACTTCACCAAAACCCAAGAACTCACTTTTCCACAAGAGAAATGTGGTGGTAGGGGAAAAATGTACTGGTAGTTTTATAATTTACCGCATAATCTGAAGGTTTTTGCCTAAATGCAGGTGGCACTGATTGACACAAAATTTGTCGCAAGTCATCAGATTTCAGTACCAGTACTATGTATACCATAGAGGCCATAAAATGGAGCCATAATCAGCCACATACAGGCTTGGTTTCCATCTTTTTGTGATTTTCATGTTTTCTGAGACTCGGGTTAAAAACTTGAATTGAATTTTCTTGTTGACTCAACTACACAAGCTTGAAACTCAAACTTTAAACTGTTACATGAAAGGCTTACCAATATCAAGGCATAATGATTAAAATGCTTTTATCACAACTGTGCAAATCTTCTTCAGCCGTGCAAAAAAAGTATTTGTTTCCCCCTGCCCCTTTACAAGATGAGCAAACTTGGTGGATTAGAAATTTCCAGTCATATGTTGAATATTAAGAAGCATCACCCTTAACCCTATTTCTAAACTTCAGTTGGTAATCTATAAGCAGCGACCGTGTCAAGCAGCTAATTGCAGGTTTGCTACCAGGCCACACAGCCCAACTAATTCACCATCTAAGACACATTACTCTGTAAAGTGCAGAATGGAAAACTGTAGAATTTTTTTGAGAAATACTTAAAAACTTCTCAAATTTAGCTACACTTAGGCACTGGTGTTTTATATTTTTGCTTAAATTGATGTATCAAAATTAGAAAAGTGGTCGTCAAAAGCAAAATAATTTTGCGCAATTTTAAAATGGTTCGAGTAGACAATTGTTGCTTTTCTTTTAACTGTGCTATTTTTAGTTATACCATTAGGAGTTGCATACTGTTATCAACTTCAAGCAGGAAGGTGCACCGTTTAAATTAATTCACCCAAACAAAAAACATCGAGCCGAAAATCCATGAGCGGCATCAGCAGCACAGCAAAGCTGCCTTCACATGAAAAGTAGCCCAATTACGAGCTAACAGCACTTAGCTCATCTGTTGACTGTGAACTATGTAGTTTGCATCAGTAATGCAGCAGTTCTATTACACAGATGGTAAGCAAGGAGGACTCATTAAGCAGTGTGCCATTATTCATGTATTAATTCATTAATTCATGTATTAATTAGTCATGGACTAATTAATAATGCATTGCCATAATGTGATTGGCTTTATGATTTGTACTAATAATTTAACTGTTACAACACTATTCTGGTGCCATAACAGCTGAGTGTTTTTTTTAAAGTACAGAACTGTACAACAATTTTAAGTCACCTGTAATTTTATTATACCTCAAAAAAAAAAAAAAAAAAAAAAATCAGACTTTCTTTTAATGTTTTGGAGATGACATGATTCGACGTTCCCCCGGTCTTTCTGAAGGACTCTCAAATGTTTTCTTTGAAATTGAGCTGCTCTCTGGCTTGTACGTAACCATGGCAGCACATGGTCCCACATTTTCCTCCATTCATGAGTAAAGTGGACATGTTGAAACCAAAAGGACTAATTTACTATAAGACACTAAAATACATCATTCATTTCATTGATTTATCTTTTGCTACTTGACAGACAAGAGCAACTAATTTTCTCAAGAGGTTATTATTTTAATGTTTTTTTAAATATTTTATCTAAACTTGTGAAGGTCTATTATCTATGATGTAACTTATGAATTCACTGACAAACCAATACAGATTTAAAGAACTTTTATAATGTAAATATTACTCATAAAAAGAAATAGACAAAATGGGAACAATGTTGTTAAACAGCTGACCTAAAATAAAAAATGTTAAATTTGTAAATGTTTACATTTTGGAAATACAATGATGCTGGAGATGCCATCTAAAGCTAAATTAGCTTAGATATCAATACATTTCTGGCTTTAAGAATAACATATTTAATTACTTCAAACATCTTAATACTAACTTATAACAGCCTAAAATGTTTTTGTAGTTACATGGTAATGCGTTATAGCAGTCAAAATTGTACATTTCTGTAGAAAATAAATTTCAAATTGTAATATTAAATAAAGTCCGGTTGTTTTTAGGCACTAAACCTCTCATGCCATAAAGTCTAGAGATATATTTTCCAACTAGAGATATACTCGTAACTCTTCAGTGCCATCCACCAGTCTGAGCTCTTATAAATGACATTGAGTGCTTTAAGTTTTCTCTGCTGGTTGCTTTTACATCCGACACCTTTAGAGCCCAGAAGTTTGTAACCTCTCCAAAAAAATACTTGACCTTTTCCCCAAATCATTGCTTAAAATCTCATCTCGTTCAGATGACTCTGATTATGACTCCTTACCCCCCTCAATGTAACGGGCAATACTCTTTCTTCAACTTCTGTTTGGTTGACACTGCACATAGTTTGTTCAATCCAGTTCTGAAACCACAAGAAAAATTGATCAGAGGTCACATTATGGTCGTGAAATGCACACCCAGAATCTTAACTCTGACATAATTAGCAGTGTCACAGAAGTAATTTCATCTGACGTTGCTACAAATCAACAACATGCCAGTCGGTTCAAGTTAAATCAGCCCATTACTGTTCTCCTCTTGCCGTCTAAAAGGGTTTTTTTGTTGTTTTTTTTTGCCATTAATCTCACCTCAGCTCCTCTGCGCAGCCTGATTAAAAGCAGCTTTCTCTGCGTTTGATTCACTCACACACTTAACACACAGCTCAGTGCCGCCATTGTGGTAATGGCAGTGTGTGTGCATGTGTGTGCATGTGTGTGCGTGTTTACCAGCCTTCGACGATGGTTGCATAGTGATCAAATACAAAGGCTGCATATCGCATTATCACAGTCAGGAGATCAAACACACCTCCAGGGACACACAGAGCAGACACTCGCCATCTTCAGGCTGCACTGGGTTTGTGTGTTTAGTGACTGTTTTATGAACTGATGTGGTTCTCTGTGCTAAATGAGCCCAGCATCTACAGCTTTATTGCTTTGGACTGTTTCAGGCTGCATGTTGTTCATGCATACACGCGTACACACACATGTGGGTATTTGTACACACAAGCCAACAAAATCTTTATTTCAATTAAATTTAAATTAAAAAAGAAAAGAAAAGTTGATCTTCTTGGTTTATGTTTAGTGCCAAAAATATATTTAAATATTTTTTTAAAATAGATTTATTTAAATGACTTCTTCAAAAATATATCTTTTTTTTTTTTCTTTTTGCCAAGTTGTGGTTTTATGTAGTTTATAGTCAGTTACCCAGGGTGGTATTAGAAGAAAGGGCGTACCATGTAAAAAATATCTCATGTATTCCACCCTAAAATGTTTTTTATTCGTATATGTTGAGTATATGACTATGTTGAGTATATGACTAGTTTAATCCCGTGTGAGTAGTTGACCAATATTTCTGGCTGTTAATTGAATTATTCCGACGATTAACCAAATTAAAAAAAATAAAATAATTCACATTCTGCAGATTTTCCATTTCACTCTTTTTGATACAATTAGAAGTACATTAAAATGCAAACAGACAAATAACTCAATTTCTGTAATTCAACCACTAAACCTGACTTTCCTAATTAAGTCTAAACAGCGATGTCAAGAGGACCTGTGGCCTATTTTCCATGTTGTTTTTGAGTAAGTGGACATTTGACCTGAAATGTTCATAAGATGCCCGCTGGACGTCAAGTGTTTTTTTATCGGTGCTTGGAAGAAGTTAAACTTCAGTCAGTTTGGATAATTTAGCTGTAAATGCACCATTAATTCTCCAGATTACCTAAAAATGCTGCATTCAGGGCTTTTCACTGTGAAATTACTGACCAACAAAAGCCAATGGCCCATTTGCCCATTTATAACCCTAACACCAGTATTTTCCTTGAACCACATACATTCACTTCATGCTATAAATTTGCATTTTACAGCAAAAACGAGTGAGTTGTGTAAAACGACTCGATCTTCTTTTCTGTCCCTAGTTGCTGTTCAATGATCAAAGCGCCAGTTCTCCCGGTTCACTCCCCTCAGCGCGTTACCAAGAGACTCTTAGATGTAAATTAGATTTTTTTACTTTTCTTGGCACATCCTATCAGAGAATTTTAAATAAGCTTTACAGTACCCTCCATCAGAGTCGACAGCTGGAGAAAAGGAACAAAACAGCCCACACTTACACTCAATTGTTGATTAATTAATGTGTGTTAATTGTCCCTACAGACATAAAATCTGGGGGAAAAATAAATAAATAAATCCAGTTTCATTCTCCATTAACAGTGGTGTAGTGATCATGATACCAAAATCAATAAATTAGAATAATCATTAAGAAGTACATTTCAGTAGTTAAGCTAAAGTCAAAACTTATATACAGTAGATGGATTGCAAAGAGTGGAAAGTATTTTATACATTTTAATCTGGATGAGTTTGCCTTGCAGCTAAAACTAAAATTGTATTTATAAAATTTGAAAAGAAGAGAGACATTTTAAAGAAATGAATACTTGCATCGATGTTTCTTTAATGTTCTGCTTTTGGCTCTTTTTATTTCTCCTTTGGCAAATTCCAGATTCTTTACTTGGTTTCGATTAAATCCTTTGCTAAGGTAAAGATTGCCTGTCCCCGCTTTTATACCAGACTTCTTCTTTCCACTCAATCTTCTACAAATATGCTCATATAAAGCTCTCTATAAACATTTTTTTATTCATTATTGTTCCATCTTGTTCTACTTATGAGAAACTTCCAGTCTAGCCCCTTTCAGCAGTTTCCCCAAGACCGATGTGAACTTGTTGGTGCATCTGGTAGGTGAATTCTTATAGAGTGATCGCAGCGTTTGTATTTTTTCTTCTTTTTTTTTCTTTTTTTTGTGTTTTATTTTATATATATTTATTTTTCCTATGGGCATAGCAGCAGACCTCACTTAAACCTGTTTTTGAAGTTTTGCGGCTGAATATTTCCAGTTCTTGACCGGGTGTGTGGTAGCCCCAGGACAGCAGGAAGCAGAGGAGAGTTCACTGCAGCCTTTGAACCTTTTGTCAGTCATCAGTGTGAGGGAGAGCAGAGCGTTAGGATAGAGAAGCGCTGAGGGGTGATAAGAGCTGAGAACACATCCGCCCTGCAGAGATCGGTGACCCCCGTGTCCTCATGCAATAACATGCAGTGGCAAACCCGAACTTTGAAATCAAACGCAGACCGCTGCATGTCTCTGTGCAACACCCCTGAAGCCTCTACATGCTTTGTGGCGACCACTTATTTCAGTTTGCTTCGTTTGGGATTTTTTGACAGACCAACATAAAGTAGTGCATTCTTGTGAAGCTCACAGTTTAAATTTTTTACGAATAAAACTGTTAAAGTTAAAGCTGCAAGGCCCCTGGAGTGACGAGTTGCTTTAAACATTCAAAGACTTTTGGCTTTTCTTTTTTACAAAATGCCTCTGCGATCATCAGATTGGATGGAAATCATTCGACTGGGCCGTTCTATTTGCTTTAATTACAAGTTGTTCATACTAATTATTACGGCTGCAGTCAGACGTCTCCGTGAACGTTTTATGAGCCCAGAGCGAACCGCGTGCGCAGAAGAACTGCGGTGACGTCACACAGCAGCACACAGTTTACTAAAGTAACAATCAATACTAAAGTAACGATCTATGGATCGCTTTTCAAGTTTGTTAAGCAGCCAACCGTGTTGTCACAAAACCATAGCAAGTCGAAGGAAGCTAATAAAAAGAAAGCATAACTAATAGTTTTTGCATAACAACGGCCTTTTGTGAAGTGCTGACTGTGTGGAGGTTTGTCTGGCTGTGCAGTCAGAAGGGATTGTGAGGTGATGCGCCTCACTTCTGTCATATTATTTCTGATATTTTCAGCCTCTGTTTACATCCAGATTTACCGTGTCTGCTGGTGCAGAATCGTGTCTCGCATCAAATCAAAAACGGATATAAAAGCTGAATAAAATGCGATATCCCCGTCGAATTTCATTTGGGTGTAAAGATCATGATTGAGTCATTCAGAGTGTTGTGAAAAAAGTCTCGTCTAGGTGACATGTGGGGCCTTTATAACATCATCTGAGCTGCGAATCTCTGGATCTCCAACACTGGAATTGGACAAATTTGCAAAAAAGTTACATGATATTAATAGTTCTAGTTCTATCATCCCCGTTTCTACATGTCCTCTCCCGTGTGTGTGTGTGTGTGTGTGTTTGTGTGTGTGTGTTTATAATTGCACTGTGGGGAAGGCGAATCGAATTGACGCAACATAAATGCTTTACATTTAAAGTTTGAGGCATGTTACGAGGCGACAGGGAAACTGTGGTTATGGTTTAGATCGGAGAAACCATAAAATGGACTGCGATGCTCTCTCCAGATATTGAAATTTGATGATGCAACAGCATCTGTGTGAGTTTAATTACGCATTAGTGCAAAACATCATCATCATCATTCCCAGTACCAAATAAAGAAGTTGTCAAAACACAATGAAATAATTGGAAACACAACGCTGTTAGGCTGCCGGAGTGTGTGCGCGTGCGTGCGTGTGTGTGTGTGTGCTTACCAGCATTTCTTCATATTGGGACTGATCATTAACATGGACAAATAGCCATATGTATAATGGCAAACAGCATTAGATCATTTTATGGGCTACCTTAAAACGACGTTGTTTCCTCGGCGACGATTAAAACCAACCAGCAGACAATGCACGTGAACGTTTTATCTTTATGGCAGCGATATCTAGTTAATATTATCACCCTGCATTACTAATGATTTATGGTGTTCCGGCATAAATGGAGCTGTAATGTCATCATATTATAAACACATCTCATGGTAACCACTGTAAATAAAGACAAAATGTAGCTTTGTCTGCACCAGAATCATGAAGACTTTCGATCTTTTCCATGACAACCACATTTCAGAGTGATGTTCCCTGGCAGCGACTGCGTCAGCGCGCTCCTGCTGCTAAAGTGGATAGGAGTGGATCCAAACTCAACTTCTGCTGAGCAACAAGCCGTTCATAATTCAACTGATAAGTAATTCAGCTTTTCTCCGAAAGGCTGAATTACATTATCAAGTAATGTGTTACATATAAAGTGAAACATTTTAATTGCTTAGAGTTATTGCTCCCCCAGAAGTTCATTTTTTTGCAGTGCGTAAAAATCTTTCCACTTATTTAAAACCAGCCGGCAGCAGACGAAGGGGAGGAGGGGGGGATGAATAACCATCCCCGAATCGCGCTTCCATTAAGACGCCAAACGAACCGACGGCAAATGTCAAGTGAATCTGAATCGTCGAGCGCGATTTCGGTGCTTGAATGTCACACTGTAATTGTTCATCACTGAATGGGCGCATTACAGAAAGTCTGTTAAATACCAAATCAACAATCATAAAACCGCTGTAATAACAAATGGCACCAGCAAATGATTCGCCGACGAGACGCAGACAAAAGATCCCCCAAACCATCCCGTCAGCCGTTGCTTGGACGTGTTGCTGACAAATCATGGCTGCTGGACGTTATTAAGCAGCTTTTGTGTGGAAATGTCAGTCGTGGTTGCTCGGGGCAACGTGATAATCAACCGCTGACGCCTCGCCGTTTGAAATCATAATCATTTTGTAAATGAATCGTCATCGTCAGACCTCGAGTCATGTGAACAGTTTGATGTTAAATCACAGGTAGAGTCGATGTAATTCTTTTTTCACAGTAAGATTTGAGAAGTCGATCGCGAGCTGGACATTCGTGGCGCCAACGTGACTGATCCTAGAGAGAATCTGTCAGAATTCAGACACTGTCGTAGTCGTGTCAAAACTTGCTTTGGAGGAAATGATCCGACCTTTGCAAAACATTTATTTTGACCGCCTTATGTAAGCCTTTCTGCAGTCTGTCGGGTCTTTTTCCTGTTCCTCTTGTTAAAGCTAAGACTTCCAAAAGGTGAGACAGCATAACATAATCTTCTGCCTTCACTTTATTCTAGCTTGTCCCTTCCTCATCCTCTTTTCGTATAATACCAACACGTGCTCCTTTTGCCACTGCCGCCTCCTTTTCTTTCAGCTCTTTGCCTTAAAATCCTCCTCAGATTTTACTCCTTCTCGTCTATCAGATGTTTTCTCAGCCCATTTCCTTTTTCCCCTCTGCATCTTCAATCACTCCTGTTGAACTACAAACCCCATTAAAACATGATATGGTGCAAAGTCTCACCTACATAATAAACGCATGCTCCCTCCTGTCACCATGCACTGTGCAACATTTACACCTCTGACACAACATATACCATACAGAGTCCAAAAGAGGGAGAAAAGGCAGACAAAATGGGGAGACGTGTGACAAAAATTAAATACAAAAAAAAGGACAAAATAGAAACATAACTCTGCCAATTAAGAATAGAGGAAATCCAGCAATAAAGCAGAAAGAATTAAATTAGATAAATTTACCAAAACTAAAACAAGCAGCCAAAAGTATGGCAGACACGGCTGGAGTTGGAGACCGTTCTCAACTCTTTTTTTTTTTTTTTTTTCAAGCAGTCATTTTAT
>NW_006799979.1:970194-971402 GCF_000485575.1 Poecilia formosa | reverse complement strand
TTTATCTTTATGGCAGCGATATCTAGTTAATATTATCACCCTGCATTACTAATGATTTATGGTGTTCCGGCATAAGTGGAGCTGTAATGTCATCATATTATAAACACATCTCATGGTAACCACTGTAAATAAAGACGAAATGTAGCTTTCAGTCGAATTCAGGTTAAAATGATATAAAAACTGAAGAGCTCTGCTGTAATACTGATGGAGCTGTTAGAGCGTCGGTAACACTGAAGCAACGGTTTGCTGTATTTGGTTGGCTTCACATCAAAAAATCTCAACATGCTCCCAAAGACCCTTGTGTCAATGAAATTTCTACACATTTTAAAACTTTTATTCTTAAGCTTTTATAAGGATCATTGAACTGAAATTCCAATTGAACTGCTCAGGTTAGTTCTACCTTTTTGCAGCTCACAAACTTCAGATGCATTAAGAAATTTTTTTCGTCAATTTACATTTAATGTAACTCAGGTTGATGTAGAGCACACCTGAACGATCACTGGTTCATGAACAAAGTAATAGTATGAATTTAAAAAAAATAAATAAACCAATATAAATCTTCCTTCATTTGAAGCTGTTGTGAACTAAACCTGATGAGCAAAAAACTGTAGTTTTATAGCTGCAGGCAGTGATGCACACAAACAAGTTTCATAGATGCAGAGGATCCACCCAATCACAGGCTGAATCCTTAATATTGACATGAACATAATTATTCGTACGATGCTTTCTCCCTCTACAGTGAATCATTTAGTTTAGGTGGATTGTTGATTCACAATATTTAAGCAGTGTGACTTCTATGAATCTGTCCAGCTCTGTGGTTGTTTTTACTACGTTTCCGTAGAGTTGACTTATTCACTCTACGATCACCTTCTGTTGACGCAGATGATGTCTGAACCATGACGGCATGCAAACCGAGCGCATCATGATTCCCTCAAAAGTGTTACTTTAACTCGCTGCCATCATTCTTCAGCACGTCGCATCTGGCAGCCTTCTAAGTCGGGCACCAGAATCATGAAGACTTTCGATCTTTTCCATGACAACCACATTTCAGAGTGATGTTCACTGGCAGCGACTGCGTCAGCGCGCTGCTGCTAAACTGGATAGGAGTGGATTCAAACTCAACTTCTGCTGAGCAACAAGCCGTTCATAATTCAACTGATAAGTAATTCAGCTTTTCTCCGAAAGGCTGAATTACATTATCAAGTAAT
>NW_006799979.1:962588-968670 GCF_000485575.1 Poecilia formosa | reverse complement strand
TCTTTTTTTTTTTTTTTTTTTTTTTTAAAGAAGCCTTTTTTTTCCATCAGCTTTGCTGCAGATGTACAGATTTAAAGAAACACAGCAGTTCTGATCTGAAGAGCGTTATCTGACTGAAATTTTATCTTTTGGTTTAATTCCTTTTTTTTTTCACTGCAGGGGGTGGGGGGAAATGATTTAAGATAGATGTTTTAACAAAACCACCACTATCATAACGATGAAGTACCATTAAGAGTTCCTATGAAGTAAATCCCACATATAAACTCGATTTGATCAGAATGTCTAACTTGTTGTTGAGCCCCACTAATTTGCGGTTCAGTATTCCCATATTCAACTTGCCTGTCTGTGGATTTTTATTTATTTTTTTTTAATTGTAGATCAAATATCAGGTCATAAAATATTCAAAAGAAAATGCATCTTGGGAAGCTAAAATACCTTTGCACAAAGCTACTTGACATACTATTGGTCGGCCTTTGCAAAGCAGCTAATCAAGGATCGCCACTCATTTTCCATGGCACTGATTGGCTGTAGGCAGAGAGGAAGACAAGACGACTGTGGATGTCAGCTTCTGTGGTTTTCACTATAAATGCATGTTGAGATGCATTTAGTGTTTAAACTGTTAAGTGTTTTTAGAGGGCATCTCTAGTATTTGTGGTTTTTAGAGCCATTTGCAGGCCAACTGTGGTAGATGGTAAATATGGCAAGATTATTATTTTAGACTTTATTTAGGTTGACTTCATTTAAAAAATAAAAATAGGTCTTCCAACAGGAAACTGATCCAAATCATATGACCAAATATACACAGAACTAGTTCTCTGTTCAGACAAACCAATGTTCTCCCCAGCTAAGTCCCGTGCTAAAGAAGTGAGAATCTCTGGGCAATCAGGAGAGAACGTGCAAAGAGAAAATAGCCGAATATCCTCCTCTCCGCACACACCAGCCTTGTAAAATGTTATGGGAAAAGACTAAGTGCTATCTTATTGGCAACAGGGGGTTGAACAAAGTGTTAACAGTCGGGGCTCCAATCACTGTTGAAAGCAATTATTCCCTAATGTAATTTTGCCCGTTAAATAAATGTTCTCGACGTGTTGCAACGCGAGGCTGTGCTTCTACAACATAGGAGGAATTTATTTAAAGCTTATTACACATTACCAACCTGGGGTGCCAATCTGTACTGGTTGTGAAGGTAATCATGATCGCAGTGGAAAATTTTAAAAAGCGATCCATCATAGCTTTTTTTTTTATTATTATCATCAAAGCAGCAGCAGTGATGGTGTAGGAAATGCTACTATAATCTCCATATGAGTTCATTTGCAGCCGATACTCTCTTGACTGCAATGCTGTGGATTCTGTTGTGTGAATAAGACATCACTTCAGCGTTGTTGTCAGTCTGCTGAGGCCAGCTAAATAAGGCCGAGTGAATGGGGGGGAACAATGTAAGGCGCAGACTGATGAAAACATCTTGTGCTTTAAATCGTGAAGTAAAGACTAAGAGGATGAGGTCATGAAACAGGAAGATGGAGATTAAGAAGGATGGGAGGCGGTTATATAATGAAATGCTGAAATTTCAAGATGGGACGGAAATTATGCCCCTCGCGTATTTTAAATCAGACGATTTAAAGGTGCAGCACAGGTCATAAAATAAAACCTGCCTGAGCTAAAAGCAATTTAAAAAAGAAAAAAAAAAACACTCTTAGTTATGGAGACGGCTTAATAATCTTTCATTTAGCAGTCCTTGTTTGGAGCGACAACTGGAGCAATACCTTTGTTTGTCCTCTGGCTTAAATGCACCCTCATTTGAATTTAATGTGATTCATCTGCAAAGGAGCAGAGAGGGGAAGCGCCGCAGGATGGAAATCCAGTTGATGAATGGCGCGGCTTCGACTCGATGTCGAATCTCTCCCCGCAACATCCTCCCTCCGCCAGGACCGTTTACACTCACACAGCCGAAATGGATGCTGCCGGGTCGTCTCCGTCCCACTCGAGCTGTGGCGTGGCCTTTTAATTGAGTTCATTCAGTCAACATTAAATAGTGTGTGACGGTGTATGCTTTTTTTTGCATGCTAATCATGATAAATTCACTCCAATTAAAAGGGAACCTGGAGAGGCATGTAGTCTCCAGGTCATGCTTTATATGACTTTAAGATAAGAATAACAAAGGATCTGGATTCCACTCATTTTGAAATGCACCTTTATCTCATAGGAGAAAGCAACTTATGATTCACCACACCTGCTTTGAATTATGGTGGCATCTAGTGGCCTTATGCAAGACAAATGGTACAAGACCCTTCCACTAACCAGTCATTTTTGATTCTTGGTTATAGAATTTGTGAAATGATTTATAAAGGCTTGGCTCTGACAGCTAGTTAAACATGCATTTTTTTTTTTTAATTGACCAATCAGGAACAAGAGCTCACGTTGGTTCCTTCACAAAATATCAAGTGTTTTATTGGGAAAAGAAACTTCTTGATGTCCGTTTTGGTCTATGCATCAAAAAACGCCTATAATAATCTAAGCTAATGTCTCACTTACTCCACTTACTCCTTTATTTAAGCAGATTAACACAACTTTATATCTGTGCTGAATGTATTATAGGCTTATTTAAAACATTCCACAGAAGCACAACCTGCATATCAAGCATGTAATTTTGTCCCGGTACAAATTCCAGGTTGGGTTATAAATCTAAACTTTAACACTCCTACAGAGCAAGAAATGCTAGTGGATGACGGCAATTTAGATCGATCTATTAACCCAACAATCATGATTTTGGGTTGTAGGAGGAAGTCTGAGTACGCCCAAGACCAAGTTTGAACCTGGGACTTTTTTCTGTAAGCCAACATTGGAAACAACTGTTGGACAAGTAGACGTCGGTTTTACAATACAAAGAAAACAAATATCTAAGCAGAATGAGCACAAGGAGGCCTATAGTTAACATTGCAGATATTTTCCATGCGCTTCATCCAGTTAAACAGCATCTTTTAGGAAGAGACACTAGAACTGTGAAGGCTGCAGTAAGGGGGAGGAAAAGCTGATGCTCCTGGTGCTGGTTCCCTTTCTTATTCTTATTCTGTATGTGCAGCTAATTGTATATGCTCTATGCAGTAACTCAGCTAAGGGGAACAAATGACCCAGGAGTTGATGTAGACTCATAATATTCAGCGCTGTAATGGCAGGCCCTGGCATTATTAACCGTAACGCCATGGAAAATGTGATCAGTCTCTCTGCTCACTCAACCTCTTGTTCCTACTAGCAAGTTATGAATCTACAGTAAGTCGCAGTTACTGACACAGATCTTAAGGGCGGGGAAATACTAGGAGGGCGCCGCTGCATTGAGGCTAATCAAACCGACTTGTTTCAATTATTTGGTAAAATTAAAAAGATTGTAAACTGTTGTTTAACTGTGTCCTGGTCTAGCATTATAGCCATGTTACGAAACAGTTCAAAGGTGAAAAAAAAAAAAAAACTATTTCTGACAATATCATTATACAGTCCGAGTACTCAGTGTACTAAAATCTTTATGTATAATGCTATTAAAAAAAACAAAAAAAGAAAGAAATAAAGATGGCTCTGTCTAATTAAAATTCCCAAACGTGAGTCTGACAAACCGGCCAGCTGGTAATGTCAACATTGAGATTATACTTAAGACCTATTTCACTTTTATAACCTCCTTTAAAATTATGTTCAAATTCTAAATGTGGTTTATGGAAAGCTCAAAAGTCAGTCGAATTTTTGTGGAGGTTAACGACAGGTGTGTGTCCCAACCGATTTATCAATTGCTAAAGACAGAAAGTAGTGATGGTGAAGTTTCTGTCTAAAGTTTGAATCCATACAGTCGAGATTAAAGTTGATAAGTCAGGTGAAGTGTTTCCTCAGAGGAGAAGTTTTGAGGTATTAAAATCCATCCTGACTCAGTAACCACTTTACATGCACACAGAATCGTAGCCACATTAGCTCAGCAACAAGCTGAGCAGCAGCAGATGCTCCTGAAAAGTTATAAGCATTAAATCAATTGGACGGCAATGCATTGTGATGCTGACCCATTATACACTCAACATTTATAATTAGCAACGCTGTTTGTGTGGCGTCATTCTGGCTACAGGCTCTTGAAAGCCGACCTACGCAGCAATAGCTAGCAATGACGTGAGAGAAGAAATGGAGAATAACACTGGGTTACAAAAAACTCATTTTTTAGAAGTTGTTTATGTTTTTCTCAACTGAATCAGGATTATTTTTTCACCAAAAATAATCCAAAAATGACATCCATTTTTCTCAGTCAGGTCAGGTTTTTATTCTAATTTGATTTAGAGAAATCTGATCCTCTGACTAAATTCATTACATTTTTGTGACATTATCACTTCATTTCTGTTAATATTTCTCATCCAAAAAAGGTTTTAGGAGGAAAAACTTGTTTGCACTACTTTTAGTTTTCTGCTTGTCTTTCCATAAATTTACTGGAGAATCCAAAAATAAAAAAAAAAAGATTGTGCTTTGCCTGGAGTCACCTTACACTGACCACAGTTGGTTCTTTCATCTCCTGTCTGTTTTTCCTCAGTCTCTTCACTGACCTCTTTCACTCTTTTCACTATGGTGGCAAATAACTCTGGTGATTAAAAACTAAAATTCTGTCAGAAGTCAAAAGAGCGCAACAAAATCTCTGCTTCAGTCCTAAGTAAGACCGTTCCCCTAAAGTGCAAATCCATGTATCAGCACGTTCCTCCGTACGCCGAGTCACCAGAAGGCTTTACATCAGCAGTTATGCAAGTCTCACTTTGATCCACATAATCAGTCTATTTTACCAGAGGGATTAACTGCACCACCCTAAAGAGGTGGGGGAAAAAGGAAAGTGGAAATACTGACAGTCAGACTGCAGCAGCAGTAAAATGACACGGATAAAAAGCGAGCTACAGGTGGAGGAGAGCTGTCCTTGGTTTGATGTAATCTGGGAGACGCCACAGGATTTCTACCAAAACGCATCGAAAAGAAGACTTGTATATTATAATGCTGTTAAGCAAGCTTGGACTCTTAGTTTTGTAACTTTGTCATTCAGATTTAAGCCTTTAAATCCACGTTTTATAATTGTTTTATAATCCATAGAGTTCGTCCTACTTTGCTGTTTGATCTGTGGTTTTTTTGTTGTTGTTTTTTTTTGTTGTTGTTGTCAAGAAACCAATTCATTATGTTTACAACAAGTTTCAAGCTTCGAGACGGAGCCATCGCAGGTGTAATGTCACTCTGCTTTCTGTTTTTTCTACCGGAAGCACTTTCATATGTAGGATCACTCACTAATGTGCTTTGAAAATCAACATAAAGCGAAATATGGGTGCATACTTTAAATATTCATAGAGTTTCGTGCTTAAATTTGTTGCTACGCACTTTAAGAAAACCCCACAAACACATTAATCACAAATTTGCCCCTCATCCTAAAAAAAAACCCTCTACTTTTCCCTCTCTGTTTCTGTTCAGAAGCTTTGAAGATCAAGGCTTCCTGATTGCCTACAATGCCAAAACCTGACAAACTTTCTCCAGCTTTGTACTAACTCTACCACCTGATGTTTTTTTTTATTATTATTTTATTTTTTTCTCCTGTGATCTTTTTCAGAGGAAAAGCCAAAGGCAGAGGGGGAGGAAGAGGAGCCCCTGACAGGGAAGGATGAAGAGGAGCGACGCATAGCAGAAATGGGCCGTCCCATGCTGGGAGACCACGTCAAACTGGAGGTCATCATCGAGGAGTCGTACGAGTTTAAGGTGAGAAAGCTGGCGCTCCCCTTTTTTTTTTCTTTTTTTTTTTGTAGTTGCGGCTTTAATTTGAGCCTTGCTGTTTGATTGAACGCATTTATGTCGGGGAGGCTGCTGTTCAGTCATCCTTTTAGACACTTGCTTTTCTAAAACTGTATTTTAGTGCCATTTTTTTTTTCTCAGAATTTCCCCCTCAGGCCTACAGAGAACTCTTCAAAACACAAAAACTCCTGCTGGATCGAAGTGCTCCTCCGGTTCCAGTCGGTTTATTTTAATTTTGGCTACAGTCGACATAACGGCATCAAGACTAAAGAGAACAACTTGACTTTGCACTTCACCTCAGCGT
>NW_006799979.1:890923-962572 GCF_000485575.1 Poecilia formosa | reverse complement strand
TGTGTGTGTGTGTGTGTGTGTGTGTGTGTGTGTGTGTGTGCGTGCGTGTGTGTGTGTGTGTGTGTGCGTGTGTGTGTGTGTGTGTGTGCGTGTGTTTGAGATGAAATCCGCTCCACCCCATCAGTCTGAGTTTAAATGGTAATCCGTAAAGTGATTGCAGTATTTACTCATGACCTTGAACAATGAGGGGATTCAGTTACGGAGCAGTTAGTTTAGAGACAGATTGAGGGGGAACAAAACACACACACACACACACACACACACACATTGGAAAACATCATTAATCATTACTGGGAATGGGCAATGAAACGCAAGGAAGATACAGAATCCATCAATGACAAAACCGGTTTTTGTTTCAGTAGTCAGTCCCGTCAAACGCTGTTGTACATTGATTTTGCGAGTCGTATTTAAAAAGTCATCTAAATATTAGGTTGCTATGAAGAAACAGTGGTTCACTTCACTGGTTTTATTGGATCTGACATAACCTAAGGGGGACAACATGTTTGTCCAAATCTCTGCATTGTCTGTTTTTTGTTTTGTTTTGTTTTGTTTTGTTGTTGTTTTGTCTGAGGAACCCGACATTAAGTTGATCTTGTTTGTTTGCAGAAGCTTTAAAAGTTTTTATATATATTTGCTGCCTTTGCTTGGGTTCCTGTTGGACACTCCATGAAGAGATCTTGATAAATACCTGCTGAAATATCAATCTGAAGACAGTTTGAAAAGTTCTCACTGAAAGCATCAAGTAGGTCCTGTTCATTAAAACATTTTAGGAAAATGTTAGCCACAGTATGTCAGATTGCACATTGGAAATGCTAAGCTGAAGATAAATGACAAAATGCATTAAAAATACCAATAATCAAACCAAACTGTGTGATCAATAAAGGATAAATAAAACTAGATTAAATAAAATTAGAAAAATAAGTCATGGCAGCTTTTGCTGAAAGATCCTTCACATTGGTGTTGAAATTTTGGCAGAATAAATTCACCAAACTCTCATAAATATCTGCATTATTTGACTGACTGACTGACAATACACATGCGCTCAACCATAGAGAGGCAAACAGGTGCACATCAATCACAAGGTTACTCAAGTGCACACTTGCAAAGTTCAACGTCAAGAGAATTTACAAATGTACGTGTTTGAACTATAGCATGTTGTTTTTTATTATTATTGTTATTATTATTATTTGCACTGCAGATGTTACGGAGAAGCTTTACTTTTTATTTGCGATGCACCTACAAACCTACACAATCGCCGTGACCGAACAGTGGGAACGCAGCACCGCTCCAGTGTACACACTTTGGCATCACAGAGTCTGCTAAAGGCAACGTTAGCATTGTGACGAGGACACCAGCTGCCCTGTAAACACCTGCCACTTAGGCCGTGTGACGGCCTCTCTGCCCAGCTCAGGGGATCATTAACTTTCACCCACAATGAGAAGCTTTTGCTCTGTGAAGTGGCTTCAGTCTGTCTTTGAATGCTTAGAGAGAAAAGGTCTCAAAAGGCAGTGAGGGAAAACATCCCTGCATCCAGTGCGACGTTAGTCTCCATGTATGAAGACAAAATGAGAACCGCTTCCTATTTTCACAGCCAACTTGAAATAAAGTCGTATCGATTGCCCCGCATTAAGTTGCACAAATGCCCCACAAAACCCACTGCCGCATGTTGCAGACAATCGAACCTCCTGGAAGCAAACGGGAAAAGAGTCGCGTCACATCTGTGTGTCGCTTTCTCGTTTCTCCCACGCGCTCCTTTCTTAAGACGGGCTTAGATGTAATTACCATCAATGTTGCGTTTTGTGTGCGCTAATGCATGTTCTCCTGCCGGTCGCTCCACCTACACACGCTCACTTCAGACAGACAATTAATAACTCCCAGTAATGGCTTGCTGCTTGACGGGGTCCCGTACTTCATCGAGGGCTCCGGCGCATGAAATTATACTTCTGTGTGCATCTTCATGGAATTGGATCCCGTAGTTATCCGTCGCGGCGCCCGTCAGCCGGCTGTGGAGTGGCACGGAGTTTGATGTGAGGCGACAAGAAACAGACTGAGCTAGACTTAAAGAAATGAGATGTATTTCATATTAATGCTGATTACACAGTTTATAAGGGGGAAAAAATGTGGTCTTAAAAATTAGCACAGATGACTTTCACGTTCCTGCATTTCTTCTGGGTACTCAGATTTTTCACATTTCCAAAGTTTCACCCTTTTGTAAAACTCCAAAAAGCAAAGTCAGCGTCCACGAATGACATCCAGACGATGAGATATTCCAAAAACCGTGCTGTCCGTGCATGAATGTTCACTCCACATGCAACAGAGTGAAAATGGATGGAAGTGTGTGTGTGCGTGTGTGTGTGTGTCTGTGTGTGTTGTTTGGGAAGGAGGAGTTTCACAGCAGCGGCGAGGCACTGTTTATGTCCCTGAGCACCATTCAAGACAATTAGCATCTCATTTTTCTTCAGAAGTGCACAGAAAGAAAGAGCGCCATTCCCACTGCTCCTTTGATTAGCATGTGTGAGTGATTGCGTTTGCTCGAGTGTTTGTGTTACCGTAATCTGCCATGATTCTTTCCTTTTTAAGGATTAGCTGACATCCAAAAGCTGAGAAAACAGTGAGAGCAATCAAGCAAAAAGCAGAAAGTCTGAGACTGAATGGCGTTTTGGGGAAAATGCAGAAACTGTCTGAAATGAATTCAAATAACTGATATAGATATACAGAGGAGCTACATGAAGATGATCAAGTGCAGTACAAAAATGCAGTAAAACAATTACCATATTGAACCTGAATCTTTGAGTGTATCTAAACTGGTTTCCGTTCATAACATCTTTATTTTATGAGACAAATCTTGGAGTGTTTTTTTTTGGTAACTTCAAAATAAAACACCAATAAAGCAAACAGCTGTGAGGTATCTTGTTTAAAGAAGTGATGAGCTTCTATCAGCAGAGGTCTCCTATCGCTTGGCTTTGACTATTCTGATAGAATAGGATGTTATTACAAACACATGTTTTTTTAGTTTCTTGTGTCGATCTCAATCTTTGACGATGTTTGATTTGTTGCTCATTGTTATTCATTATCAAAGTTTCCAAAATCTCTCTGTTGAAGCATAAAACTATTTTTTTCTATTCCAAGAAGTAAAGCGGTGTTTTTCAGTTGCATATGAAACTGAAAATAGAAGAACATGGAGATTATAGTTTCTTGCTTTAAACTGATTGTACGGTGAAGTTGTTGAATTATAGCGACACTTAAAAGGAGTGCTTTTTGGTTTATTATATTTTTTCCTCAACAAGGTGAATAAGGCAAAATTTTTATCTTTGTATTTTCCGTCAACAGGCCGAGTTAGTCATGAAAATTTACCGCATTGCTTGACATGAAGCTGGAATTGAGTTGGCAGTAATCCTAGATCAGGAGACTTTTTTTATTATTATTATTATTTGAAATACAGTCAATCGTGTAGATATAAGACCATTTCTTATTGTTTTTATTTCCCTTCATTTTTATGTTTTGATTCAGACGGTAGCCAATTTCCCTCTTCAGTGACTTTACTCTTTTCTCTCTTTCTCTCCCTCTCTCTCTTAAAAGTGATGGTTGGTTCCCGTCTTTTCCTGCTGTTAATTTCAAGGCTCTGACTGGAAAAAAATAAATCAGAAGAAATGTTGCCCTTTTTAGCTTACGTGACCGTGGCTCCGACTACTAACCTACCCGAATAATGACCTGAAACGGAAATTCCGTCTTCGGTAATAAGAATCGTCTTTTATTCTTTTGCGTCTTAACAGAACACGGTGGACAAGCTGATAAAGAAGACCAACCTGGCTCTGCTGGTGGGAACCAACAGCTGGAGAGACCAGTTCATCGAAGCCATCACTGTCAGCGCAGGTAAGGGCCACGGCAAATAGAAACTGGGCTTCACGCGCCTGGATTCGGTTCTCCGCTTCATCTGGACACGCTTAATGATTTCTGTGAAGCACGTGCTTAATGGTGCGATGAATTGAATTTACTTTTAATAGGAACAGCTGCGGTTTTATGTCTTTTGAGGCCCCTCACGCGCTCCGCTTCACGCATGCAAATGACGAGCACAACCTGAAAGATTAGAAAACTCACGCGTGACGAAATGGAGTAGTATCACGTACCCGATGGTTGGTTGGGTGTAGGTGTTGGTTATATTTGTTCTCGAATGGCTTTTAAATGATAAACTCTGACTAAATGGGATGTGATGAAAGAAAATGCCATTTAATTTTACCTGTTAAAGGGGGAAAAAAACATCCCTCAGTTCATTTTGGGTCCTTCAGCTCCTCTTGCAAAAGTACTTTTGCCTCTAGTGGTTAAATAAGTTTGAAAGTTGGGTAACATGAGTTAAATAGCAGAGATGTATAGCAGTTGATGAGTTTTTTAAGTTAGCTGCAATACAAAAGGTTTTGGCTTCAAAAAATATCCAAACACAGTTTAAAGACGACGTGCCCAGCAAAAACACAACATGCACAATAAAATGATTTTATTTTATTTTTATCAAACACTGACCAATCACATCCTAAAATAAGTCAACCACCTGAATTTTCATATTCCATTTACATAAATGCTAATTTAGATATTAATGTTGTGAATTTTATGCTATTTTAAACCGTTTGAGCCTATCAAGGGTGTAAGGATGTTTACACACCTGATAGTCCGGTAGACTCGGTTTGATTGGGGACCAAATTTGCAGCATTAGTTACATTTTCAGCCAATGCGGTTCACTTTCACCCTGCCTGTTCCCCTCCTCACCTATGGTGGCGCCGCAACAAGAACCACTGAAGGAAATACACAAAAACCTCTGAACAAGACACTGAGAGCAAGTTCTTTTTCATAAAATGCAAACAAAAATGAAGTGGTGTCAGAATTTAGCGGTTGTTGGATTTCTCTTTCTCCTGCTAGTGCTAGACTCTCCCATTTGTTTTGGTTGTATTTACCCAGAATGCCTTGTGCTACAGTTGGCTTCCTGCTTTTGGAGCGGGCTCCGGTTCTGCTTGGCATTCACATTTGCATTCAAACCGTGCCAGGGAGTTTGCTTTCTTTGGTCTGCATCAGAGTTTGATTACACATTCACACCTCCCCAAACAAACCAGACTTTCTTGGCAAGCGAACTGGGGTTTAAAGCAGACTAAGCAGGGCTAGTTTGAATTCACCGTAGGTTACACAACAGAAGACAACAACTTTATTTAAGACCTCTTCCTCACTTTGAGGTTCAGCTCTAAGTTGGTAGCGATTCAGAGCATGCATCCCTTCCAGCCTCAGAGTAATTCGGAGCCCTATCTGCTGCTCTTGTGAAAAGATTAATTGTAAGATAAAGGAAGATTCGCTGCAGCGCCTCATGCTAGCACAGCTCTCCATGTTTACAGGCTTATTATTGTTTACTGGAGAAAATCCGCAGCGTCCTCATTATCTGCGGTTTATGCTGTCTGAGCATATCAAAGGTGAAGGTCATACCTCAATAACCTTACAATCAGAGGGACACACACACACACACACACACACACAAAAGAAACAAAAAAAAAACTATTAGTTCTGGCATGTGAACGTAATCCAAATAATTGAATTGATAATTGTGATGTGCAGCTGAAAAGAAATCTTGTTTGTTTCAGACCCATTTATGTAGAATCGTTGTTTGGAAAGCTCATACACTTAAGTGTCTCCAAATTAGTTTATCTGGTGGATTTCTGTGTGTTTGTGCTTTTTTCGGAGAGCCTGTTCCACAAAAAAAAAAAAAACCTGTCTTTACCCTATTATCTGGGATTAGCTGGTCTACAGTGACAGAGTTCAGTGTGTGTGTGTGTGTGTGTGTGTGTGTGTGTGTGTGTGTGTGTGTTGAAGCAATAGAGAGAGCGCAGTTTTCCCCTTTAATAAAAGCATTTATTTGGACACATTCTTGGTCTTATGGCACACATAAGAAATCACATTTACAATAACTACGTTTTTGCTTAATTAAATCATTTAAATCCTTAAAGATAACATACCATACAAAATCCACATTACTTGCCCTTAAATGCATTATGTTGTGTGCTTGGAGTATCTAGTTGAATTTAGTCTCTCCTAGTGTTGGGTAGAGATCTTTATATTCTTCTTGGGTCGTATTTTTCAGTGCGTTCAGTTTTCTCTGTCCCCTGTTACTTTTTTTTTAACTATTATGTCAAAAAGTATTTGCTGTGGAAGTGCTGAACAAGGTCATAGACTTTCAGCCAGCTGTTTTCGCTAATCGGCCATTTTTATTTCTCACGGCAATTTTTTAATTTAATTTCAAGGATGCCAAATCTATAAGCGGATATGTCAAGATGTTTACTTATTAACCCACACAGTTCATTCCAACGTTCCTCAGCATCATGGTGACTGAACTTCTCATCTTTGAAGGGTTGTCAACCTTTGGTGGGGGTCCATGTCCTAGAAAAATTAAGATTTAACCAGGCAGTTTGAAGAAGTTCAGACTTTCTTTGATTGAGGCGCCTTCTGCTTATGTTAGCTTTTAACTCCTTGAGGAGATAACCGTACTGCGTGTTTTGAATAGTATTACATCAACAATTTGGCATTGTTTTTAACTTTTTTGTCTTGGAAAATGATCCGAATGATGCAATGATGTTCTTGGCGCCAGCATTAGCTGCTATCAAACTCCAGAAATGGGTGGAGTGGAACGCTGTGCAGCCTGGAGGAGGCGGGTGTGAATTCCACATTCATATTTAAAGAGACGGCACTAGAATGAGTTTCTCTGACGCATCTCAGAAAGGGATAGATGGGCTTGTGGAGCTACAATAATGAGCAACTCATTTTGAGACTACAGCATGGCAGTTCCACTTCATATCTACAACAACTGAATGATGTCAATGTGAAACAGAAGGATTTAAAAGCAGGGTACAGTATATCCACTTTATCACACACAAGAAAATATATACGTTTGTGTGCACTAGGCAAGGAAAACAGAGAGTATTTTTCTTTTTCCTTTTTTTCTGGTTATTTAAACATGAAGCCAGTTCAAAACTCTGAATTGAAAGTTTTTGAGAATGAGAGCTGATTGGATGCTTGAAGATCAAACCAGCAGTTTACTTCCAGCTGTGAAGCAACACACGAGCGCGGGGAAAGTGAAGAGGGAGCAGGAGGGCGCCAACGGGGCTGACGAGAGAAGTCGGGCTCATGCTGAGTGTTAAAAGTGAAAGCACAGAAATGTTTATGCCTCGATTCTCATTGCAGCCTCTGTGGTTGGTATATAATACACAGTGCAATATAAGTCTGCAATTCTGATGTACATACAGAAAAGTGTTCAAGTTTGAAGTATGTTCATTGTCAGCTATGTCCTCTGTTTTGCTTGGCTAAGGAACTTACAAGTAAATCTTCCTTGATGGGAAGAATTAATATTACTAAAATTCAATTTAAAAAAAAAATAGAACAGAAAAATGTTTTCTAAATCCTCAGTATTTGTTTTTCTTGTACAGATAAGAGAGGTTAATGATTGATCTCTCCACAGATATGAAAAACACGCCATGTCACCTCTACGGATGTAAGTGGATGATGAGTTAATATTATACCATATTAAATGTATAATGTGGTTCTGAAGGTAAGGTGATTTTATTTATATAGCACATTTTCAGCAACAAGGCATTCAGTGTACTTCACATTGAATACCTTTGTATTTATGAAGAAAATACAAACAAAACAACAAACTAAAAGAAAGATGAAAAGGTAAAAATATAAAAACTACATTGTTTTATATTGTTTTATAAACTACATATATTGTTTCCCTGGGTTTAATAAGAATAAGTAGTCCGTAATTTATAAAGTAGTCGGGGTTTCTTTTTGTTCTGATAAAACTAGATGTTGCTTCTCCATGTTTGGTAAGATTAGTGAGGTATAAAGCTAAGTTTTGGTTCTCCATGTTTGTTTTAACAAAGTAGAAAAGAAAAAAGTCAAAGATTCAAAACAGAGGATCAGGTGTGGCTAAGAAAAATGATGCATATTTAGCTCAGCAAAAGAGAAAGACGTACCAAAACAATGAAACAATGAATTTGAATTAATAACATAAAACAAAACTGAGGCTTGAAGTAAAACCCAGAGGGATTTTGTGTAGAAAGGTGAGGCTTTAAGTTGCTTCCATTAACTATTGCTAATAAACTCAAATATCAAATCAAAGTCTTAATTTTATAAAATAAGTCTCAATACAAGTTAATTTTGTTATTGCAGAACGTCCAATCCTTACAACTTTTTAGGTGCAACAGTGTTTATGTAAAATATTTATTGTCCACTTGGGTGCTTTAAAAAGTCACATTAAAAATTGCATTATAAAAATATGTGCTAACATCTCACTCATGTGCTTCCTTGGACTAGCCAGCAGCACGGACAGAGCGACTCTAAACGTAGAGGTTGACCTTGGCCTGTTTCACATCTGCAAACAACTCAAAGAGCAGCTTCAAAGCTTTTCTTAGCCAACAGAGGCCTCCCTGCGCTGTAGTCAAATGTTTTCCGCAGGTCATTTTGTAAATAAAATGGACTGTTTTTTTTCTTCTTTTTTTGCACATATTGGATTAGTGACGCTGGAACAGACTGGAACTGTTTGGATTTTGTTTCATGTAGAACTCGCATCGACACGCCATGGAAACTGTTACACAACGAGGCCAAATGTAGACATGATGTAACGTGACGGATCATCCCTTCAGATACACGCTGCTGCTTCGAGGCTTTGAAGTCCAGAGCATCTGTCACCGATACTGTGGTGGATTTAATATCTACGACAGATAAGCTTTGTCTAATCTTTCTTATTCTCTATCCTCCTCAGTGCCTACAGTATGATCTCTTATCGCCTCTCAGATGTTGGGATCGAAACAAAGAACTTTAGGCCGTTTTCAAACATGTTTACATCTTGACCGAACACATCCTACGCCGTCATCTTCAGGCTTCAGGAGTCAAATCTAGATCTTGTCCTTTTTTATTTTGCCAAAACGCTGGAGAAGATTGAAGAGTTCAGCTTTAAATCAGCCCATCTGTTATGAAAACGGCTATGGGAAAACATTTAAGACCGTACCTTAATCTGACTACATCATTACGTCTATTAAACACACCCAGCAACGTTTATGAGATCTTTATCTCAAAGCACAAAACCTGGATTTAGAGAGTCTTTAAATCCTCCAAAATGTCAACGAGTTGATGCGGTGTGTGTGTGTGTGTATGTGGGTGTGTGTATGCGTGTGTATGTGCATGTTCATACTTTTGTGCGTTTCCAGCTCTGTGATCGGTGGCAACTGGAGACAGTTACTGATATTACTCAGTGAAGACGGACCAGAAAACAGGAAGCAGTGATTGCTGTGTGCAGTACAGTTAACGTCAGGGAACAACAACTTTCACGTCAACACAGAATGGTGTAAAATTTTCTCTAGAGCCTGTTTTTCAGAATGGATTTTATTCATTTGTGTCAAAATTAACAATGAAATTAGTAAAAGAAACTACTAATAGGTAAAAGAAACTACAAATTTCACTTTCAATATATTATTGTACATTGTATCTCAATGAGGACATTAGGTTTTATAACGTGACAAAATGTGAGAAAGCGTAGCAGGCCCGAAAACATCTGCGAGATGCTGCAATCGCCAAGGAACAAATCAGGTTTGGTGCTCATAATCTGAGACGCTGAAAGGAACTTCCTAATTGCTCTTGCTTGACATCTTCGTTACATGCGTGAAAACATAGATGGAAATAATTAGTGGCCATATGATGGGTATACATTGCGCATGCTGCCCAGAGGGCGAATCAGACCCGTGTGTGCTAATAACACTTTCTGCCACGTCTCTGCCCTAAAGGTTATTTATGGCTCAAAGTTGAATGCGGTGACAAAACGTTCCCTAAATGTTTGCGTATGTCACCACTGACTGAGCCTGACTCCAAAAAGATGTGGAATAAGGGAAACGTATTGACAGGCTATTGGAGGGACATAATTATTTTAAATTTAGGGCTGATGACGAAAGCTTCGTTCTTCAGTGGCTGCAGAGGAACGTTTCGTATGGTTTTATGGCAGCTGAGGATATCTATGGCCTGGAGCTTTTCTCAACAGTAATGGAAAGCAACATCTGACTTTAAAAATTGCGCTGATAATGTGGCTGAAGTGAGTCAAATGACTCGACTACTGAAAAAGGACAGAAATCTTCGACCCGTTTCGGTTTCACGCAACAAGGCTCTATATTGTTTGGCTTTTGCTGTTATAAGTGTCATTAAACCTACAGCCACTGAACGTGAGATTTAATCTGGTGGAACAAGTGTAAGTTACTCTAAGGAAGCAGAGCAAGCGCTCACGTTCCCTCTTAATAAATGATTATTCTTTTGTATTTTATGCTTCATTCATCCCCGAAAAAGCGAATTCTGGTGCGTCTAAAAGGCTATGTGTCGGTTTGGTTGATGTGAACTCTGGTGAGGTTCTAATGCATAAGTGAATGGCAAGCAGGCTCCATTATTAATATTTTCTATTGGAGCGACAACCAGATGCAGCCTCTCAAGCTAAGCATAAACTGCAGGTTGAATATGAGTTCGGGGGAAAAAACCTTAAATGATTATATGTGTCTGATTGTAGTAAAGTGAGAACAGTCTGGTGACTTCAAGCATTTCTACACAGATTTTTTGCAATCTTCTGGAGGAAATTGAGTCCCATTTGTGGTGGTAATGATACCTTCTTACCAAAGAATCAGGGCCCTTCTGCCTAGAAATGCATGTGGTATTGAAAACATTTCAAAAAGGAACATCATGTTCTGGGCAGAAATGGTGCCGTACTCGAGCAGATCAAACACATAATCTTAGGCCAGAGACGCCGGCACCTCATGAACACAATAGCCTTCATGCAGGCGTGTCGGACGTCCTGGTAACCCTCATCTAACACTAGATAATTGACAAATTTGGAGATGGTTGACATATGAATGTCCACAGATCTGACGGAGAGGCGCAATTGTTAGTGATTTAAGCACAAAACGTCAAGAAAAAAAGATAGCAATGCTGTAGCATCCCTGACTAATCAAGATTTCATTCTTCATAGGTCTTGATAACTAAAATATTTAATGGCTGCAGCCCAGGATACTATTTTATTAACTTGAAAAGAAAATATACCAGTTTAATTCAGGAGAGAATGCATGAAAATTACATTCAAACACTCCAAATGTCCATATGCTTTGGTTAAAGAATGATTAAAGAAATGGAAACGAGTAGATTTTTTTTTTCTAGTGATGCAAGAAATTGCATCACTTTTCTAACAAGATTGGAGCTTAACAATTGTCTCCTGATATTGTTACTGAATAAAAGTGGCAACCTTGACACGTCGGTTCTCAACAAAGTTTAGAAGCAAAAACAGTTTTAAAAAATCTCTTTTTCTTCACAATTAAATAAGAATTTTTCAAACCTTCACCACGGAGGTATTAAACAGTGCAGTTTACCCCTTATAAAGCAGAATTACTTTGGCCTTAAGCCAGGTAATTCTGCTGTAAGACCAGAATCACACCAGATATCAATGCTATGTTGTGTGTCTGTGACAACATATTTCATGTAAATACTACAAATTCATGTTGTGTACGACTACAGTGAAAAACGAATCAGAAAATTTCACTAGGAAGGAGCGCACTGTAATTTATCGACTTGTTTGAGTGTTGCTCAAACAAGAAACAAAACAGATTTAAAGCAGGCAGAGCAAAACAGGAGGGCCAAAAGCCCTTCTAATAGCAAATTAAAAACTACACCCTTGAGACGGCGGCATAACGAAGCCAATTTTCAAGTTGTATCCTGTTTGCTAAATGAATTGAGAGAAAACATCGTGGTGTTATGGTCGAAAAGGGGAATAAACAAGACGAACTGGAAGGCACATGCAGCGACAAAAGGGGAAGAAAACAATGGGAGGAGTGGAGAGGGGGGGAGGGAAAATCAATGGACAGGAAATCAAGGTGCTGAGGGGGACTGCTACGACAACGAATGAGCGGGACAAAGAGAAGGGAGAGAAAAGATGGATGTCCAGCCACTCCTCACTCCACTGCCCTCTAATTACTGAATCCACATTGTTGTTCAATCACCCGCTCCTCTGTGAGGGCGTGTTATTTATGGGCGTCTGTGTGTCCACTCCCGAGGGGAACGTAGGTAATGTGGCACTCAAGGAAAACCACTGAAAGAAGACAAGTACAGAGAAAAGGTGTATTTGTGTCGGAAGTTAGAGGATGGGCCATGCCAATAAGGTGAATGGATATAAAGATAGGGAAGACGTGAGTAGAACGGCATCAGGCCCGACTAAGAGCTTCAGCCTGCTTTAAAGGGGCAGTATTACGTAAAATCAGCTTTTCATGTCATTATGTTCTTCCCTCATCAAAATCTGTTGAACTTATTATGTGAACTGTTGCTCAGTCCTGTGCTCCCATGAACGTTTGCAAATGCTTAAAAGAAGAATAATGTCGTCGTGACGACAGCAAAACGACAGAGCAGAAGCTTCTTAAAGAGACAGACGCCCGATTTCAAGGTGTCAAACTGCAAAGTCAAATTTCTTCTGCGTCATGTTCGATATGCAGCATTTTTATAACTGAAGGTGACATAGTTACTTTATTGAGCTATGAAGTGATACTATGTGGCCCCAGAATGCATAAGACTTCCCCTTTAAGCTTTATCCCTGTGTTCATGGTGTTTAACATGCTTCAATGCATCAAAAAAAAAAATCTGAGGCCCTGCTTAAGCCACACACGAGCTCTATCTACTCTAATAGAAATGCAAGCCATGTTTTCAAATGTCAACGTTTATTGCCTAATGTTAAAAAGTGTTGCTTAATTTGTTTAACTATCCTGACTGCATTGACTTGTAAGTGTTTTGGGGGTGACAGTTAAGGGTCATAAATGATTTTTGCAGGGCTCTGTATGTTTTTATTTCCATGCACTGGCATAAACAAATCCCAAAATTGTCTTCCCACTGTCTCCCTCAAACAAAAGGCTTTTTTTCCCCCTGTAACTTATAGATGATGAATAAGTGACTCACCAAATCGCCGATTATTTAATTGATGTGTTTATCACAGACTGTCAGAGACGGGATGACTTGTTCGATCATCAACCCAGAAACCGACTGTGTTCAAAACGGTACCTGAAATTCAAATGTGCTTCACGTGGATGGACAGGAGATCTTTCCGGGCCAGGAATCGAAAGGCCTGGCCCGCTCAGGCGACGCTTGAAAGTCCGCGACGAACTCCAAAGCGAGGCTTCGGCTCAGAGCTCGAAGCTTTCGTGCGGCTGGAGGACCTGCCAGCCTGACTCCGGGTCTGTGTTTCAGCGTGTGCCCCTGACAGACGGCCTGACGGGAGTGCTGGTGCATGAATACAAACATGAGCATGTCAATGGGGATTCTGGCAGACAGGCCACGCTCACATAATTAGTCACACAGCTGTCCGACTGCAGCACGTTTTTTAAAAAAAAAAACAAAGTCTCTTTTAAATTACGAATATATGGTTGTTTACTCAAAACAAAAAAGTTTTTCTTTTTTTTTAAAGCATGAAGTGAATAGGAAAAGACTTTGAAGCTCAAGAAATAATGTGAGGCTTGTCTAAGGCCTGTCAAATCTATTTTCTAGTGGTTTCAATAATCAAAGTGATTTACTTCTGTGGCTGCACTGAAATCTTCAAAGTCCAAGTGACGTTGATAAGAGGCGTCAGCAGGGACAGGTGATGAATTGTCTTTCCCTACTCCGTGTTGGTGATGGTTGCCGCAGTGACCGTGAGTTACTCGTCTGTGCCGACGCCGCGCCTCTAAGGACGTAACGCAGCATTAAGACGGCAACATTTTTTTTCTCATCATGGCGAAGTTTCTTGCAGAGCAGCTCCAAGTTGCTGTCAGTGCACAACTTTGTGTGGTGAACCAACATTAAGCTTTCCCATAATCTGTACAGAGGATCTCACCGCTTCTAAGTCATTTGTGGTACTTGGTTGAAAAGATACAGATGGCTTATGGACGCTGCCAGAATGGAGTGGTTGGCTTAGTTTGGACTAAGCCAACCATTTTGTGTATCTTTTACTGCAAAAAATACACAAAATATTACCAAGTATTTTTGGTCTAGTTTCTAGTGCTTCAAATAAGACAAAACTAACTTACAGCAAGAAATTTGGAGCTTGTTTTAAGTCAATAATTCCTTCATTTTAATTTTAAAAAGTACTAATTATAAGTGAAAAAAATCAAGTATGGGGAAATGTCTTGTTTCACTGGCAGATTATTTAACTTATAGTGAGTACTTTTCCATCAATACTAAGGAAGTGTGGATTTACCTTATTTTCTGCTGAAGTGACTTGTATCTTAGTTTTGTCTTATTTCAAGTGCACTAAGAAATTTGCACTAGAAACTAGACCAGAAGTACTTGGTAAGATTGTGTGTTTTTTTGCAGTGAAGTTCAAAACTAAAGGGCTAATCACTGGTTTTAATGAGCTTTGACTAAACTTGGTCATCTGTTATCTTAAGTACTATTGATAAAATAGAAAAGTCATTTTAGTTGTTGACAAAGTTGATGAAAGAGATTTACAGAAAGTATTGAAATAGTCAAAGCTACACACAAGGCTTTATTTAAAGTGGCAGCATTATGTTTCCCAGGCACATAGTGCCATTTTATAGCACAATCAAGTATAAACTTCAATTGTTAAGAAAATGCTATATATGTATGAAGTGACTTTGTAATGTAACACCTTGAAATTGGGCCAATGTCTCTTTAAAAACTCCTACTCTTTCTGAAACTCATCATGACATACATCATTGTAACATCGCTCCTCTGTGAACCATTTAACATTTTTACCAGCGTCTGCACTGAGAGGTATAGTGAGCTCAGCAGATGCGCAGTTCAGTTTGCTAATTGCTGCTGGCTAGTCTGAAGGAGCCGAGTCACGGCGTTGCAGGGGAGGGCTGCTCTGCTAGGCTGTGCTAGGTCCACACAGGTGTTTTGCACAGCTGAATTGTTGACATGGGTGATGAAAGGATTTCTCAAATATGCATGAAAGAATCAAGGCAACACTCGAGGTGTGCTTTGATGAGGGAGTGACATTACAACAAGACGTAAAGCTCGAAAAAGTCGATTTTACATGATGCTGCCCCTTTAAAAACACACGTTCAAGGAGAAATCAAAATGAAACCTGTAATAAGTGACGTCTCCTTTCCACCGTAAGAACTCCTTCCTCCTCTCCTCGTGCGGCAGGACGCGATTAGAGAGAAATTCTTTCTAGCAGCCCAGGTTTTCCTGCGCCGCAGCTTATTTGGCCACATCAGTTTCAAACTGCGTCGCTCGGCCGTGGGCCTGGATGAGAGCCCTGTGTAAACACACTGTCAGGCGGGATTCTTCCAAATCTCTTGTGCACAGACCATATCACTTAAAGAGCAGAGCGCTGTAGGCGGACGTAGTCATGGACACACACCTCGCTTGGCTAGCGGCCTGTAGAAACAAGCCGCAGTTCATCATCGTCTGTCAAACCCTACGAGATTGCGACCTTTGAACAGTATCGGCAAGCAGCAAGAGGCGAGAACAATCTAGCACCTCTGCAAGGCAAGAGAGAAAAGTGTGGTGGACGACCTACTTATAACTCAGCTGGAATAAATTGCATTTTTTTTCCCCCCCGAATAAACCAAATCAATTGGAAATATCACTTTGCGCACACGAATTTGCAGCTGTTCGCTCTAATGAGGTAACAGCACAAAATAATGAAATGTTACAATAATACACACACACACACACAATGGAGAGAGATTTGCCATGAGATTTAAAAGGTAACAGAACATTGCAGATGAAATGACAAGGCCATAGAATGCATTAAGCTATATAAAGATGGTCAGAGAATGAAAAATGCTCTGAAGATGGAACGGGGGAGGGGGGAGAAATGTGGAAACTGGAGGAGAGATAAATATAAATGTGAGCCAGGCAACAGAGTGAAGGTAGAAGTGAGGATGAGGATGGGTGCAGTTATACTAATATTGAAATCAGAATCGGGTTTTATTGGCCAGGATTGTGTGTGTAACCAAGGAATTAGATTTTGGAATTTGAGTGTTCAACGAAAAACAGACATTGTAACCAAAACATCGACTTTAGAGGAAATAAAATAAAGGATAAAAGGAATAGTACGTGCATGTTTCTAAAGTTACACTTTCAACCATACTTTAGCTGTAGCATAACTTCCATGACACTAAAGCAGCTAAGCCTCAAAAAACAAATATAGTTTGCTTATTTTACACTTGCATTGCTCCAAAAGCCCCAGAAGCCTCGATCACTTCCAGTCAAAAATGACGCCATCTACTTCAACCCAAAACAACGCAGGTACCCCGGTGTTTGAATCCAAGGTAGCATTTCAAAAACATGGAAAATGTCAAGGCAAAATCTATTATTTACATCTACAAGTGACGCTTGCAGATAAAGGAAGATGGAGATTGGCGCTGTTAAAGACACACCAACACTATGCAAAGTGGAAGGGCAGGCAGTGCGAGAAAATCGCTCCAGTCAGCCATGATGGAGTGTGTGAGCAGGAAGGAGAGCTGCTGACGGTATGAAGTGACATAACTCAGATGACTTGGCTCGTTTTATAATTCATGGCCGAGCGTCTGCCTGATTGGAGCCTTTATACGTCATGACAGCGTCGCCTGCTGCACTGACCTTTTGCCGTTTGTTTGTGCTTGATGGTTTCAGCCATTATTTTTAATTACAGGTTCTGTGGCGCCTGTAGAAGATGCATGGAAGTACTTTAAAGTGGCTTACCAACGTTTGTGTTGCTGATCAACGCAAAGCTGCAGAAACTGCACACCTCAGTTGAATTCGCTTGGCATTTACAGAGTGAATAACCGTGTTCCCTTAAATTGCCAGATCCGAATGTTTCCTTTATAGTCGGGTAATCGAATTAGCTTTTAGCAAAAAATAAAAAAGCTTTGTTGTTTCTAAGAGCACCAGACTACAAATACTTGGAAACGTGTGTGCGCGTGTAACAGGTGTAGAATGAATCACGACAGGAATCAGGATTTGCATTGATTTATTCCTGTTTAGAACAAAAACATATTCAGCAGCAGCTCCTGGCTCTGGCTCTCCCACACACACCTTTACCATCCAAACGAACGAAAATAAAATAACCACGGTAAACTGAATAAATGCAAAAAACGTGGGAATTAAATACCCAGAACAGTGCTGTGCTAAACATCAGAAAGTTAACCAACTATTTACAACTTATGAGTTGAACAGCATACGTTTTCTTTTTACATTTTTAATATTTTAATATACAAGCAGAAGACAACTCTGTGCGCTTACTTGTCCACAGCGCAGCTTGGCCCGAACTGAGGAGGGCAGCAGGAACACACAGGATGTGACACGGAGACAGGAAACAAGAAAATAAAAGCTTCTCCACCAAAATAAAATACAATTCAAAAACCAAGGAAAAACTAATATGGGGATGGATTTGGGGCCACATTAGGATCCAAAATAAAACAGTATAAAACAGAAATAAGTGCAAAGGTGACAGCAATCATGTAAATTCAACAAGGTGTTTTGAGAAGGTTCATCAAAAAAATGAAAAAATTAAAATTAACTCAGCTACACGCGTGCGTACGTGTGTGCGTGTGTGTATGTGTGCAAGGTAAAAGCTAGGATACCCTGGAAGAAATGGTTTCCATTTTTTAAAGTGCAAATGTGGGCTCTTGCAAAAACTAGGAGGCACAGTCAGATGCCAAGTTTGGTGGAAAACTGTCCACGTTGTCCTCACTTAAGTGTGCAAACATTTGTTTTGGTCTGCTTTGGTTTGCTCAGGGGAATTGAATCGCATCGGTATCTTTTTTATTTTTTTATTTTTTGTAGTAGACGGAAGTGGATGACTGGAATGAAATCAATGGGAGATCACTGCTCTCCTTGGGATTCACCCAATCATGGCGTTTCACTGAAGCAGCATGGAGCCTCATTTACTTGTTGGTTTGAGCCTTTTCTAAATGGAACAGAAACGGGAGTGGGGGGGAGGTTTTGGGGTGCTGGCTTTTTTTATCGAGCTGGAAAAGTAATTTGAATTTTATGTTTCAGCACCTCTTGCATTTAATCACAGTCAATATCCACACTCTGAGAGAGCTGATCAGGATGGCTGTAGCTCATGTCCCGAGGAAGTGATTAGACTCTGATACTGACATTACACAGACGTGTTGGGCAGTCGGGTCACAAATTATTTACCTGACATTTATTTGAGTTGACTGATGAGGTTTTTCAAGATGTCAGGCCAATGTTAGGGTGGTATAACGACGGCAAATGTAGATGTACAAGTGGGTTTTTTTTTCATTGTGAATCTGTTTTGCACAAAGAATTGGAACATTGTACCATCGTTGCATTTTTTTAATTTTTTAATTTTTTTTTTTTTTTGTTGCTTTTTGGTTTTGTTTTCGCTTGACTGTGTGTTTCATTAAACTCATCACAGATTTGACATCTCACTGTAAGCAATCAGCTTCACCCACCGGCAAACAACTCCCCTGTTTCCATGGTTATTAAACCAAACAGGCTTTGCAGAAATGCCAGCAGAAATCACTCAGCAGTGGAAACCAACATGGAAAAACCTTTTGAGAATCACAACATTTGAAAAGTGGATATCATTTGTGGGAGTTTATTGGGGGGATTTTTTGTTGTTTTTCTTTTTTCATCTGAACCTTCGGCTTTTCTGACAACCACACCGCAAAGTTCACATCTGCACTTACCCGTTTGTGCTGTGTCCTTGATTCTTTCGGCTTTGAGAAATAAATAAAAATAAAAAATAAAAAATAGGCTCTAAATGAACTCTGTTTCTTCCTGCCAGGTGAGGATGACGACGACGAGGAGTGCGGGGAGGAGAAACTGCCGTCGTGCTTTGACTACGTCATGCACTTCCTCACCGTCTTCTGGAAGGTTCTGTTCGCCTTCGTCCCGCCCACCGATTACTGGAGCGGCTGGGCCTGCTTCGTCGTGTCCATCTGCATGATCGGACTGCTCACTGCCGTCATCGGTGAGCGCAAAGTCCCAATGAAGTAGTTCACCGCACAGGTGCATCGTGATTAAAAAAACAAAAAGAAAGACAAGAAACTCGTTCATAGAATTTTTATTTCAAGTGCTAATATCTGTTCACTTTAATAATCATCTTGCACAGTGTCACCACGGTCTATAAAGCAAGTATTGGCACGTTTTGCAGCGTGCCAATACAGGTGCAAAGTCCTATATGAAGTGTGATAAATTTTCTCAGTAGATCGCTCTGCTGACTTTGGGCTTGATAAAGTGGACCAACAGCAGCAGATGTCATGATGCCCCAAATATTGACTGCATCTGTAAACTTTCTACTGGACCTCAAGAAACGTGGATTCTATTTTTCTCCACTCTCAGAGTCTTAGTAGTTTCTAAATGAAATCTAGAATAATGCCATCTGCAATGGGACATTTGCAAATCTTTGAACTTTGCTTAACCAATCGTCAGAAGGCTGCACTTACCCTTGTTGCTACCTTGTTTTTTGACATACTTTTTTCTTCCACCCAACTTTCCATTTATACGTTTAACATGTACAGGCCAGCTAACTCCTTCACTTGACAGCTGTCAAGTCAAAATTCTTGATATTTTGTTGGCCCATCAATACTCATAGTGATTCTGTGTAAAAAAAAATATTAGGTTAGTTACTAGTTGTAAACCGTAATTATCAGACTAGATCCACATAAAACTTTGAAATATATTTCTACAATTGAATAAAATCTATATTGTATGACTTTCACTTTTTAAGCTGAAGTTAATTCACTTTTGCACAAGTGAATAAATTCATATTTCTACATTTCATTTGTTTACGTTGACCAGGTTGCCATTTTAAGCTTCATGCAGTGCGACGTTTAGCATTTCCTGTCTAAATGACATCACTGTGATGCACTTCCTATGATATTTTGCAGGGGATCTGGCTTCTCACTTTGGCTGCACCGTGGGCCTCAAGGACTCCGTCACTGCGGTCGTATTTGTGGCGCTGGGAACGTCTGTGCCAGGTGAGAGCATGTTCATGTTCTGAGTATTGTGACGCTTTAGTAAGGGGATTGATGTTTTTTTTTTTTGTTTTTTTTTTCTCAATTTTACAAAAACTAAAGCTTAATTCTCCAAAATGGTGAAACAACAGTTTTACAAGCAACAAGCAAATATCTCAGCACTTATCATCGGGCGTTTTTAAACGTTTTGTCCTTGTGGTTTACATTTGCATTCACCCACAAGGCAGAGGCAGAAAAATGTTTTCTAAGCACCAACATTCTCCTACCAAGCAGATCCTTGTGGGCCACAGAAATCTCATTTAAGTTCACCGAATTCCCTGCTGAGCCTGGAAAGCTCCGAGTTAATCCGCGCCAGGTCAGAATGACTTCCAAACATCGTTTCCGTCAAGTAAAAACACATTGATCCAAAACAAATGGTCTCCAGAAGTTGTTTGTGAGCATCTAAGCTTTTTTATAAACAAAAGTAGATTTTCTTTTTTCAACTTAATGTTTTACTAATTCTTGATAGCATTTCCGTTAATTAAAAATGAATGTGCAAGGCTCCTCAAGTCACTAAATTTAATGCTGCACATAGTTGCACTAAGCGTCGGGATTCTTGCAGCATAATAACCTTGAGGAATAATGTAGTTGCTTGTTGACGTCACAGTATTAGAAAGAAAAAAAAAAGCTTTTAATGAAACTAAAAAAACAAAAAAAAACAGCAGTTCTGACTAATGATTATTACAGGTATATCTGAAGTTGAAATATTTACTTTAAAATAAAAAAATTAAATAAATCCCTGCTACTTTTATTGTACATCTTGAAATGCTTGTTGCGCATAAAGTTATGTTTTTGCTGCGGTCCGCTGCTTAACAGACTCTCCTTCATTTGAGCTTGCTGATTCAGTGTGCGGCAACAGGTGGGGGAGGGTTCAGTGCTTCGTAACCCTGTGCTCCACTGAGGTGGAAAAATAAAACTCCTGGCACTTTCTTCGAAATATTAACTGTAGGAACATGATGTTTAAAAAAAAGTTTATCAGTCATTTGAATAACTCGATGTTGGTAGCTTTTCCAAGTCCCTCTGAAATAGGCATCACTGTTTCTTTTTTTCCCAAAATGCTCATTATAAACTTCCACTGTTGGATTTTCCATCAGCTTAATCAAATCTTTTCTCCCCTTTTTCATTTGGCATTTAGCTCCATAAAGTCATTATGAGCAAAATTTCCTCTGGTCAGCAATTTTAGGTATAGATGTGTGTTAATCAGTGACCCCCCTCAGGGATCATTCTGTCGGCATTTTCACATTTATCATTACCAGGAACTTTCGTTATTAGACCTTCTTCCTTTCATTTATAATACGGAGTAAAAGTTTTTCTACACAGTTCAGTTCAACTGTTTCCATGACGGCGATTACGGCCAACAGAAACATGGTTGATGGATAGACATTTGAAGCTCCGTTCACCCTAACAGGAAGTTAAAGTGCTTTTCATGCGATTACATATTATACTGCAAATGCCAAACGAGCAAAGAACCGACACGTTTACCTGCAAACCACGTAACCCGACAAATGCCAACACAACTTGTTGTATTGCGAGCACAGCGTTTTGGTATCGCAGCCCCATTCGTCAAGTTGCACTCAGGTGGTCTGTCCTCCTATTCGGGGGGTGAAGGTAATGTGCTGTGTGTATCCTACACACATGTACACACACCCAGAGAAAAATGCACACCTGCCAACAGCCGCGTTCACAGACCAATACATCAGCTAGGAGACGCCAGAAAGTCGACTGCAAACAGATGTGCACACGGTCTGCAGAGTTTCAGAACACGAATAAAAAGTGCTATCGCCTTCTCGAGGCCTCCAACCCGGTTATGAGAACCTCCCTGGCTTCTCTGACACACACACACACACACACACACACACACACACACACACACACACAAACAAGCTCACACACATTGACATGGAGAAACTGAGCCCTGGTGCTGTGGCCATTAAAGTTAATAAAACCTATCCTGTGCTGCGGTTTCAAGATGATTAACCTCGTGTATCACAGTTAGCTCAGATGATGCGCATAAACAGGCGCAGAGCTGAGGAAAAGGAGAGAGAGAGTTGAGAGGGATGGTAACTTGAATGGGTTTGGACTTGGCAAAAGCCTCGTTTGCAATAATTAGTTTAGGGCTAAACAGTGTTTGAAAGGGGCAGTATGCATTCAGAAAATAGAGGCGAGTAATGAGGCAAGAGAATATCACAATTCTCATAGAATTATAGCTCTTAAAAAAAAACATTTACGTCGAGAAACATTTCTCAACCGATTTTGATGTGACTGTTTCTATCAATTCAGAAAATGCAATTTGATTTAAAAGTTAGATTATACCAAAACTGCCAGGGCAGTGCACTTGCTACATAACAGCAGAGCATATTCCATCATAAGTCTTCTGCACCAGTTTATCGGTGACATAATATCGGCATTATTGTCATCCTTATTTCAGCAGTGGCAGTGGTATTGCTAATGTTTTTTGTAGCTACACACCGTCACTTCGCCTCATCAATAACCAGCAAATCCTCTGCAATACATTATTTTTGTCAGGTGCAAACTGCATTCTGTAACCCCAGATGTACTAAATATACTCAGATTGCTGCATTACAATAAGCAGAGAGGATACTGCAAAATTCATCCATCATTCCTTTTCTCTATTAGTTAACCCCCACACCCCCGACCCTCCAAAATGCAAAAGGAAAAAATAACACAAGCCGAAAAGAAAAAAAAAACCCAACCAGCTTGAGCACGTCATCACTCCCAAGCCTCCTCCTTCCAATTTAGGAGACAACAGGGAAAAGATGACCAGGGAGAGAGAGTCAGGAGACGTAGGCAAGGGGTGAACGGCGAGGTAGAGGAGGAAAAAGGGCAGGACGTTCTCCGGGGAGACGTACTGTCACAGAAGGAGCCGCAGCGTCAAAGCCGCTTTGCACAAACATGCAGTGAGCTACTGAACACACAGGCACCCACACACACTCCCACTCAAATCAGGCTCGCGGAGCACTTGCAAGAGCAACTGAAGCACACACTCGCAAGCCTTTGCCAGCTGGTGGAGGCATGGCATTAGATTGGACCCAGGTGGCCTCGTTCACAAAACACACAAGCGCTGTTTATGCGGCCACTTCTCTCCTAGAACTCACACACGTGCGGGCTTATGGTACATCGGACTTGACGCAAACAGAGCCACGGTTGGGCCAAACTGGAATGTCTCTGAAAGCATCGAGGTGCATTGGGAGGCAGGGCTGGTTTTGTCTTTGCCGGACTATTTTAGTACGTTGTCTTGACCCTCGCTTTCCGCTTGCAAGCTGTCCTTCCGGCCATTCTTTTTCCATCCCATTGCAAATGCCAACTTGGCCGTCGCTGCCAGGAAGCTCTTATTCATCTTCTGTTCCTTCACCTCTCTGCTTTTACGTCGCCTTTCTCTCTTCGCTCTGCCTCGGCCGGATAAAAACAAGATGGAAACTCCTGCAACAATGGCGCGCGGCTGGCTAATTAGTGAGAGAAAAAGAGTGCTGACTGGCTATTTGTTCACCCAAAAAGCCTATTGTCAAGATTTGGCAGCGCCTTCACATATTCTGTCAGTAAAGTAATAAAGAGCGTTTCCCCCTCAGAGCTTTTGTTGCTCGGCAGACATGAAGCTAGGAGGAGGGTTTGTGGGGAGATGCTCTTTAGCCACCCGGCCAAAAGTTGTCTATGAAAATGGAGATTCATCCCTCTAAATTATTGATTAGGGGAATAAATCCCTTCTCACCCGGACAGCCAACACGGCTACAAGACTGTGGTGTCCTAATTTAATCTTTGCTCTTTGAATTTGGAAATTGGCTCTGCAGGCTTACCTGAATTATCACTACAGAACTAAAGCTAAAGCTAAGCTGCGGTGACTTCATCGTATCATGCAGTGTGTGTTGGTGTATGTAAAAACATGATGTATGTGGGACTAAACACATAAAGCTTGAAGCTCTCTAACATATATAAGGCTTGTGTATTTTCATGTGCCTGGCTTCGTGTGGCGCTCGTATATTAGGATGAAGGGTGTGAAATTCAGTGTTGGACTGTGTCAAGGTGGGGTTTGGTACTTTGTCAGTGATATTAGTGTTTTTATTGTTTTCTTTACCCCTCATAATGATCGTTTGAACACCTTAGGAGGAAAGTTCAGTGGTCTTGTTCCTCTGCAGACTGGAGGAAATTTGGAGAATCGTAAAATTTGATTTGCCATTTTCTGGGTTATAAGTATGAAAAAAGAAAATGAGAATATGGACAAACATTTCCATTTTTCAGACTTTATTTGTTGCCCTTTTGCTTAAATTTGTCCTTCTTACATTCTGACCTTTCTAACTCCCTTCATTGCTTCTTTATATCCTTCCAATTTTATTATCTGCCTTATTTCAGTCCGTCGTGTTCTCACTTTTTGTTCCTTCATGTCTTTCTTTTTTTTCTCACATTATTCCGTCATTCATTACCTGCCTTCCTTCCTAGTCTACCTCTTTCTTCCTCCCCTTTGCCTCCTTTTCTCTTTCTTTCTTTCTTCCTTTCTTTCTTTCTTTCTTTCTTTCTTTTGAATTCTTCCATTGCCATCTAAAAATCTCAAAGAATTTTAGAAAAAGCGTGAAAATAATAGTATTTTTGTAGTTTTAAACACAAGCCTTTTGATTGTGACCTAAACCAAAGTTTATATGGCCACTATTATTACAGTAAAACTGCCAAAAAATTAAAATGGAAAAAGTGGCATGGTGAGTTTTCTCCAATCTGTTTCACTTTTATTCTTTCTCTCCACACAGATACATTTGCCAGTAAAGTTGCAGCCATACAAGATCAGTATGCAGACGCCTCCATTGGCAACGTGACAGGCTCCAATGCCGTCAATGTGTTCCTGGGCATCGGGGTGAGTACGGAGCCAATTTCAATGTTTCTCTTTGCTGTTTTTGCCTTTTCATCGACACTTTTCCAAAACCTAAGTGTGCTCCACATCACTGAGTTTGTGTCTGCCCCCCTTCTGGCAGGTGGCGTGGTCCATTGCTGCCATCTACCACAACAGCAAGGGCCACGAGTTTAAGGTCGACCCCGGCACTCTGGCTTTCTCCGTCACACTCTTCACCATATTTGCCTTCATCTGCGTCGCCACCCTGATGTACCGGCGGCGGCCGGAGATCGGCGGGGAGCTTGGTGGGCCCCGGACTGCGAAGGTCCTGACCACCATGCTGTTCTTCAGCCTGTGGCTTCTCTACATTCTCTTCTCCTCACTGGAGGCCTATTGCCACATCCAAGGCTTTTAAGAGAGCGAGCGGAAGATCCCGAAGAGAAGGGTGGGACAGAGGAACCGGAAGGATAGAAGAAAGGGAAAATAAAGGAACGGATTCTTGGAAATTTAAGGTTGTCTTATTGATCTATTACTCCCTCCCTTTGTGCAATACGTTAAATGACAAATGAATGGATGTATGTACAGGTGAAGGACTTTCAGGTGCACTCAAGCATCTAAAAACGCGGTGAAAGGAAGCAAAGGCGCGCGGAAGGACATCATACTTGAGAATTATAGCCACTACAGAAATTACTCAACTGACGGCAAAAAGGAATATAAAAAAAAAACATTTCTCCCCTTACCCCACAAATCCTCACGCATCAAGCTGTCTTGACCAAATTCATGTTTAAACTCATAAGACAAACTTACTGACATGCACAGATGTGAAAAATGTCTTTTCTCCCAGATGAATCAGACATATTCCAAATATTCAGCCCGATCATCAGTGCTCCAAGTGTGTTGATGTGGCCTAAATGGAAGACCTCCTCAAGTCGGAGCAATGATTCTCTTGTTGTCCAGCTCCAAAATAAAATGTCAGTGCGAGCGCAACACACAGTAAGAACAAACCGGATTCTCGGCCACATCCAAGTATCGACAACAATCTGTGTGTCTGCAGGAGTAGGAGGGTGTGTTTATGTGCTTAGGCGCGGTAGGACGATGGTAAACTACTGTGAAAAAAAAAAGCCTCTTGTTTTTGCTGTTGCTGCATTAAGACAAAAATGCTATTGTACTTGAGGTCCTCTTGACTCTCGCGGCTTGTAGAAAATGCTGAATTGGGAATTTCTGTTCTGGGAGGGGCCCGTTCCGTGTGGCGAAACTTTGATCATCGCCGGGGTGGCACGTGTAAATACTCTGAGGCGGACGCACGTTTCAACTCGATTGATTTCGTTCTGAATGTCTTGGTTAATGCTGCACGCCTCAGCCCCCTCCACCCCCTCGAAGGGCCCTTCGTTCTTGTTGCTTTATACTGTAGATGTAGATGGTTTAAGGTCCTTTCTCAATCAAAGTTGGTGGTGGGGGTTAATGTGCTTTTACCTTTAATAAGGCCATGTCTGAGAAGACACGCTGGCCACTCTACCGTTAAAAACTGTTAGAGAAACCATAGTCGTCGCATTAATATCAAAGTTAATCTTTATTGTTTTTTGTTGTTGTTTTTTTTAACACTGTGGGAACGTCTTATTTTTCCCACAGCTGAGATTTCCACAACCATATTTCAGTGAAATCATTGAAAATCATACATGCAAATATCTGCAAAACCTGATGGACTTTCTGTCAGATCTGTTCGACACGGTTTGACTCTCTAAAACAAGTTTGGACAACATCCCGTCTCCTAAGCAACCCGGTGCCGGTTGTTCGGTGAACCGTTTGAATACTTCTAATATCAAGGGCTTTGTTACAACAAAATACTAATTCCTGATTCTGGCTTTTGGTTTAATCATTCTTTGAACAGATGTACATTGGTCAACGGCGAGGGCAATGTAACACATGATGATGAACTTTGTTGACTCTTACTTGATAGAACTTTGCTTCAGAGGAGAAAGTATTGAGTCTAGTACTAAGAAGTGCTTGATTATTGTCTCGATTTGCTCAGATAAAAATCACATCCCTACTTGAGTCCTGTCCCATTTCGACTAACGCTGTTGGTCTTTCTTTAAGCTACGTCAACTCATAACACGGCATAGCTCCCTTCAGTCTGAATCACAACGGAGTTTAACTACAAGGCAGTTGCCATTTTTTTCATAAGTGTCTATTTTGTAAGACCAAATATTTAGTCCAAACATAAAAGCCAGTTGATGAGAGAGAGAAAAATAGGATAATGCACAATTTTAATAACCAGGTTGTTGCCTTGCAAAGGTGATGATGGGCCTAAATGATTTCAGTGTGTTGTTTATATGTTCAGACTGTTGAACATAAGACCTTTATGTCTCTGATTCACTGGTAAAATTCTAAAAGAAAAAAAAAAAGTCCAGTTTTACTTAATAACGTAGGACCCAAATGGTTGTCCTATAAATTCTGTGATTACTTTGACTAAATTTAAAACTTGCCACACTTCTAAGGAAGCTAAGAGAAGAATTTCATTGTCTGATTGCAGAGAGGCAGTGGTCCAAATGACAAAAAAAAAAAGAAAAGAAAATTACATTAAAACATTAGTTTTACTGTCCGTTCATTCTACCTACCTGACTTTGCAAAACTAATCAAAACTCATCCAAAACCAGACATTAAAACGGTGAACATACCCTCCGAGATGTTGGTGTTAAACTTTACATCAACAGGAGGAAACAAAGGAGCCCAAAATATTAATAAGCCTAATTTGACTGTGAGAAGTTTAGACTCAGACTGTTATTTTATTTATTCAGCTACAACCATAAGGATCTCAGCGTACACACACTTGTACTATAGCACTACTGTATGCAACTTAATTGGCAAGTATTTCCCATGTGAGATGTTTTTTTTGTTTTTTTACTTGATGTACAATAAACAGTATTTTAAATTTTATCTGTAAAATAATTAGTCTGGACTAGATGTAAACCGTTGTAAACTTAGCAGTAATTTTGTCGAAGACCATTGTCGATGCCAGTGAGAGTCGAGCAGAGGCCTTCATTGGATGTAAATCCAGAGAATTTTGAAGGACATTATAAATGTTCTAAGTTTTATAAAACAACTGAGTAGAGTTGTAGACAATTAGCTGATAGTAGAGGACGTTTGATCGGATAAAGATCCAACAACCTGGCTCAAGACAGCCATTTGCGTTGCTAATGAAACAAAATGGCAGAGGAAAAAAACCCCAACTCTGGAATATGAAAAGCTCTGTATTAGACAGCAGTTGTCGTATGAAGCCTTTGGAGTGGCAGTTTACCCCTATTTTGCCAAAGGGACATCTTTCTATCAGAAATATTTGTAACCCATCCAGTAAATGGTTTTCTAATCAACATCTCTTTCCAAAAAACACCAAATATACTATCACCTTTCTTTAAGGAGCTATAGGAAATGGGTGTTGTTTAAACCTTTCTAGGTCAATTTTTATGTATTTGTCTCTTCACTGGCATGAAGCTGAAGGTTTATACACTGTAAACAACTTAAAATGAAGTTATGCTAGCACGTGCAAAAAAAAAAAAAAATGTAAGAAGCTGCATTAACTTTAAATGACTTCAAAACATGAATTTTCTTAGATGTTCCAGAAAGTCTACAGGAATGAAGCACTTGCAACAATGCAGTTTTTTCTTTTTTTTTTTTTTTTTTGCATTCAGACCATCAGTTGCACAATTTTACCAGAAGCAAACGTTTTTCTTTCGCTAAAAGGCGAGCGTTCTCTCTTGCAACACCAGCATTGTTGCACACGGTTTCTATATGCCTACCTTGACTGGCGGCCTTGGCTAACGTGAAGCTAAAGGGAGCGGTTCTCACCATCAGAACCAAGGTGGGGAAGCTAATTTACTGGCTAAATGTTTAGCGGCAACCAGCAAGTCTGCTAGTCATGACTGTAAATACAAAACAGGCAGTTGTTTTTTTCTTTTTTTTTTAATTCTTTAGCCTATTTTTCTTAGCAAATAATTGCAATAGCTCTCGAGTTAGCTTCTTGGCTTGGGCCTGCGAGTAAGAAGTCTAGAACACAAAACAAAAGCAATGATGGATTAAACAAATGAGCTGTAGACTGCAGTCATTTTTGGGTGTTTTTTTGCTGTTCAATAGTAAGATTTTAATATGAAGGAAAAACCTTGCACTGCTTCATGTTGCCAAGTGAAACGGCTACAGAACCGTTTCGCTAGCAGAGTTGCTTTTGCTGTAAACAGATTTTTTTTTTGTTCTGACTGATTTACACAGTAATTACAATGTTCTTGTAAAAAAAAAAAAATAACAATAATAATCCAGTGGTGTTGAATCAGTTGTTAACCATTAATAATGTTGCTACTAATGTAAAAGTTGATATGTCTCTGTTGCCTAATTTACTCCTTAACTGACCGACTGTCTGACAGACTGAGAAATAAATAAATGCAACACTGGACAGTCAAAGGAACGAGGGGAAAGGAAGGACGGAATGACGGACACCCCCTCTGGTACGAGATGAGCAAAGAAATGTACTGCTGGGATTTAAGTAAAAAAAGGAAAAGAAAGTTACCAAGAGTTATTGTCTACCTTTAAAGCAACATTTAACAAATAAAATTACAGGATGCTAACAAAGAGAAGACAGAATGAAAAAAAAAATATGTGGAGGACGAAGTTGAAAATAAAAATAAATAAATAATGAAGTTACAGCCATACATTGATTTCTGGGCCAGTGAGACAATGGACTCCTTCTGCCCAGCATGTGTATTGTTATGAAGTCTTATCTGTCCTCGTGTGTTTTCATTCCCTTACCCTTTCTTTCTTTCTAAATGTCCTGCCAAAAGTAACCAAACACAGGCAGTAATCTTTGTTAAACTTCCTCCCCTGAAAAGCCACCGTTTCGCCCGCCCTCCGTCTCTCCCTATGCCAAGTTTTCCATGTTTTGGAATGTCGATGTGCTACTTGTTGACACTGTGCATGAATGATGACATGCCTGTACATAGTTATAGAGAATCGTATCCCATTCCTGTGGTGTTTGACGGGAAGAAGTCTGAATGTTGTACAGATTTGGATCTTTCCGTTGATCTTCTTCTTGGTTACGGTTTGGTGTAGAGCTAACATTTTAATTTTTTTTGTTGTTGATTCAAACAAAGCTGCAGAGTCTGAATTAATTGCACATTATCGTTAACCGAGATTTATGTTTCAAAAAAGAAAAAGGCAATATCTGCTGTTATTGAATGAGAGAGGAGATAGCGGAGTTATATATCTTAAATCTATATGACAGTTGCATGGGTTATTTGTAAAAAATAAAAATAAAAAATCTTTGGAAAAAAAAAAGCAGAAAATGGGAGGGGGCGGGGGAAATACATGGCTTGCTACTTTTAATACCATGGCTGTATTCTGACCAATGAAGAATACTGTATGTACATCTAAATGTTATTTTGTCTTTAAAGAAATCATATTGTGTATATACTGTACAGTGTTACCAGTGGGATGACCTATATGGCCATACGCTAACCATAGAGAATTAATTCAACATATTTATTTAAAAGGAAGAACACTCGCTACACTCAAGAATGACATATATTGCCTTTTTGGAGAAGTTAAAAACTTGTCTTTCTCTCTGCCTTGTCTCTCCTTTCCATAAATTCAGATTTTTCTTTTCTAGATGGGTTTGTTTTCCTTAACTCTACCAACTCGTTTGTTTCCTGTGCCCTTTGTTTTCCTGTTGTTTTTTTTTTGTGTTTTTTTTTTTAAAGTCGAGCGGTTGCCGTCGATTTCAGGCCGCATCGCGTTTTCCGTCAATCTTTTTGGCGTACTGTATGCCTGGCTGCTTTCCATACTGACTCAACAGTGTCTCCATGCTGACTCCCATCCACCTGATTTTCTGTCTTGTACCTCTTTATCTAGTTACGCACAACATATCTGCATGTGTCCTCAATGGTCTTTCCGTCTCAAAGAATCGCTCGTCTGTATTTAAGTCCCCCATCTGTCTTGTTTTGAACCATCTGTTAGACTTCTTGGTTACTAAAGCCCTTTGCGTTCACATTTCATTTTTAATCCTTCAAATCACATTTTTCTTTAATTCACTCTGCCTGTCCTCCTTTTACCTCTAACACGGTGTAGTCGGAGAACTTCACATTTGCTGATTTGGTGTGTGTGTTTGTTTGGTTTGTTTTTTTTTTCTTTTCTTTTTGGGAAAATGGAACAATAACACAAGTTAGGTTTGCAATAATCGTTTTTTTTTTCTTGTTTTATAATTATATGCCTCGTTTCTTTGTTGGCATGTACGTGTGTTTTTAATTTTTAACACCAATGGGTCAGGCAGAAAGTTGTTCTGTATGTGTGTCGCCACTAACTGTGACTGCTCTCCATGGTACTTCTGATAAGTCCAGTAAAATAAAGTTTGGGATACCCAGTTTCAAAGACAGCTTGTGTCCACTGCCTTTCTAAAGTGTGTCCAGTTTTGCTGATTTGAAATTGTTTTAACCGGTAGCCACAGTGGGGACCAAACAAAGGTCACACCAGCTCTTTTGCAGAGAAGACAAAAGTGCGGTCAGTGTCATCTGTTTTAATCTCACGCAACACGATAAGTACAAATGTAGAAAACTCACACCCCATTTAATCTGATGTTCTTTCAAAAGAAATGTTGAATATATGAATATCTGATCTTTCCTCTCTTTAAAGGACAGTCATTTTATTGCAGGACATCGCCTACAACTTAAACTTGTTTGACTTATTCATTACAGTGCGTTCACCCCAAAAACATTTTGAGCGTCTGGTTTACATTCAAAGTCTATGTGGAGGTGAGTTGAGGGTCGTTGCATCGAGTTTGGAGCGTCTAGCACAGCGAGATTTGAACCGTTTGAAGCGTCAAGAGAGTCCGATGGAAAATGACGGTTTTCCATCGGACACCCTCGACGTCCATGTCTGACGGAGGGCGTGTCTGCCCTCCGTCAGACACTCCCTCGACGACCCGGCCCAATTTCAAACAAGATTCAAGGTTTTTCAAGTCCATCATGACCTGAATGGAATTTGTTTTGCATCTTTAAAAATAAGCATGTGGAAAACTGAATTATATTGTTAAATAATGAACATTGAACTGGTTCCAAGCCCCCTACGTACCTCACCAAAACATGTGCAGCACTCCAAAAACAATCATTGTAAGCGCAACAGAGTAATTAACCCTACATCACAGTGTTGCTCGACACATTGTTCAGGGAAACAAAACAATGAGGACAACGAGCACAGTGTGAGATGTGTGTATGCATCAATCCAGCAATTAAAAAGAAACTATTTTTGAAACGACATCCTTCAATTCTAAATAAATTCCCATTATAACGATGTAAAACTCGCCGTGTTGTGTGAGACAGCTTGGTTTGAGTGGAGATGTGCGACATTCCACACGGCGCTTTGATTCCTCTGGAAGTGAACACCTCCAGTGTTGGCTGCCTTTGCCTCTTAGGCACTGAGGGAGGAGGGAACTCGACACACAAGTCGAGTACAGGAAGCAGCAGCAGCAGCACATGAAGCACATTCCTTCACATCAAACCCAACACTGTGAAAAGCATGCAGTGGGCTGCCACGCTCTCTGGATCGTGTACTTGCTATTGACATCCTACACATTTATACCCAGAGGAAAATTCATACATTTGATGCCAATGCCAACAACACTATCTGAGGATGTTGCGAGGAGGAACCATTGAAAAACAGAACCGGCAGCAGAAGCAGCAGCGTTGTGTTGGCTCCATCTTTAGAACGAACACTGATCAACAAACTCTAGTCACCAGTGACTTTACATGTCTGTGATGCCCTAGAGAAGACATGGGCAAAATAAACTGTGGACAACGTAAAGTCCTAAAGACTTCAAGCAAAGGGCCAGGGGCTGAAGACAGTTTGAGAAAATATTGTGAAGAGCCTTGAACATCAAGCAGCGTCCAAAGTAGAAAGCCTGGTAAAAAAAAAAAAAAAAAAATGAAGTAAATAGTTGTATGGCTTAAGGTTTATGTGTGACGTAATGAGGTCAGGAAATAAAAACTGCCAACTAAAGAATGGATTGAGCCGTTTAAGGTAAATGGAGTTCAATGAATTGATCAAGTTATCGATGTCCAACCAGTGCCATGTTCTGAAAAGGGCATCAACCAAATCACAATTCCTCTAATTTTATTCCAACGCCCCCTCTGTACCAGCATGGAAATTTTCAAGAGGTTTTTTTTTTTGTTTGTTTTTATCTGTACTTAGTAAACAAAGACTTGCTAGCTTATTTTCTGCATACTTGTGCAGAACATGATGCGAGCTTTGGGAAATGAAGTTGGTATTGCAGAGCCGCAGAAAACGGGCGTTGTATCGGACTCCAAATGGCGCCATGGACAAATGAAGTTAGATAGGTTTTAATAATGTTGCCATTGGTTTTTATCATTTGTGGACTCATAGTCTGGATGGAAGCAATTAATCCTTCAAAGACAAAATTGTCCATTTAAAAAGATTTGTATAGTTGGGGACTAAATTGGGGAGCAATATGGTACATACCATTTAAATATTTAAAACTGAAGGATACACCTCGAGGTCTTACATGATACTGTTAAAAAGGTAACAGCATACTAATTTGTTTGAACAATTGGCTCATTACACTGACACGTAAAAGACATTTAACCAGCATTTTAACCTTTTGCTCATTGACAGCAACAAGAGGCAAGAAAAAAAACTCTTGACTGAGTCAACAGCATTGCTTGATACAGCACATCTCCTTTAACGTAGGCATGTAACTTTTATGCCACTTTTGTTTTTTGTGCTTTAGCAGGACAGTAATGAGTATCAACGGTGCATTAGCAATACAGATTATGAGAAGTGAGGTTCATACGCACGTGTCTCCCTGGTATTTTAGTTGTGGGCCAGTTTGAATTTGAGAGCGTTCTTTTAAAAACACAAGTGACGTCAGTCTTCACTTTTTACTGTTGCTGTGTGGTAAGTAAATGAATAGCACGGTTATGCAAAGTATCCCCTAATGTTCCCAAATATAAACCCAGACTTATTTGTTTCTTCAGGCTTTATTGAAAGTCTTTAACTTTAAAGCTCAACTGCATTCTTATTTGAGTTGAGCTAAATTGAATTTCAGCCAGCCATTCTTCTCCTTTTTTTTTTGTCTCGACGTCCCATTAACATCAAAATGCATTTCCATTTATTTATTCACTCCCAACAAGAAAACTGGCATTTGTCTGAATGCCTTGAAAGTCTTTGACTGTCATCTGACTTGTTCCCTCATTGTGTCTGAGAAGAAAAGCAACATTTGAATCGGTGCTGATTACTGCTGGTTGTTTTCTTGTTTCCCAGCTACTTTTGCAGCAGCTTTTCTCTCCAGCAATCTTCTTTTCTATTGCAAAAAAGAAAACAACATCTGACTACAGGACTTATTAAATCTCTCTGTACTGTAACAGATGTGGAATTAAATCATTTATTTTCCAACTAATTGTGATTGTAGTTTTACAAGAGGAAAGGATATTTTTGAGACAACCAAACAAGAACTCAAAGTAAAATGAAAAAAATAAATAAATAAATAAAAAATGAGAGAGAGATTCATGTTGGGAATGAAATAGGTGTCGGAAGTCATTTGAAATTTGACATGCCCTGACAGAGCACAAACATTTTATTCAAAATGTACATATACACATAATGCCCTGAGACAGAAAATCAAAGAGGATCTTCAAAGTAGAAACCCTGAGTGTGAAACTGTGTTATGGGCTTGTTTAGTAGGCGTATGGTCGGCTGATCTTTGCCAAAAAGTAACAGGTCGTTCACGTGTTTCTCATCGTTTTAAACAATCAGGATAGAATCTACTGTTCCACAACAGCTGACTAAAATGTATAGGCTTTAGCTGTTTAATTTTCTTTCTTCACACTGCCACTGTGATAGATTGTACCAATTCACAGTGATTTATCTTCCAGACTCCAATTGCGTCCTCTTCCTGTTTGAGGAAGTTCTTTTGCTCTAATTTATTATAAACAAGCGCCTTCCCTCTGACCATTTGATATACTTCTTCAAGGACCTGTATTTATGATGCGCGTCGCCGAACGAGATTCCTCCGCCACTTGTTTTATGCTCTGCCGTCGGTGCAGGTGTTTGCCTCGGTTCTTTTCATCACCTCCCCGCTGTGTCGTGGCTCAAAATCTTGTTAGGCCGTCCATCAAATTGGATTTTTTTTTTAGACATGTTCTCGTCTGCTCGGCCCTTCCGCTCGAAGGTTACCGGGCGAGAAATGATTTTTGAATTGAAGTCTAACAGTGCTCGCGTGGCCGGCCCTGAATGCTGAGCGTGGCCTGAAACTGTCACAAAGTCTGCGTTGGCTGTCAAATTATGAAGAACCACTTAGCGAATAACGAGAGAAAAAGCCTCTGAATTCTTTCTCGTGGCTGCTTGCTCCTCTTTGTTGAAGCCGTCAGTGCTCAGCTAAAGCCTATACATCTAAATGTTTATTATGAGGCTTTCAAAAGCAAGACTGAAGGACAAAGGTATAATCCACGTGAAGAAAGCCGTCGCACCGAGCTGTTTGTGCTTAAGGTAAGTTTTTGTACTTTTAGCCAATACTTGATTGTCCGGCTCAACTTTTTAGCACAAAAGCCTTTGTATTTGAGGCATTTGTCTGGTTACACGTGTATACAATTATTAGACAAGTTGTATTTTAGATGATAAGTGCTCTGTCATAAAAAATAAAAAAAAAAACTTAATAGAGCTCAGATTTGATTATTTACTGAAGTAAATGCGAGGTGTTGGCTTTCTCTGGAGAATATCTGTGTGGGAAATTGTTTGGACAACTGTCATAGTGCGGATTTATTATGCAACTAAATGAAAAAATGAAAGAAATTCTCAACCCACCACTTTTATTTTGTTTTCTGTTAAAGTAAAACGAGCATCCATTAGAGTCTCTCTTGTTTCAGAAGTGGAGCAGAAAGCTGCCAGAAGTCTGAAAGGGTTCTGAACCTCTGTTTCTCTAATAAGCAGAAAATAATTACTGTGATGAATTGTCGACCACCGCTCTCAGACAATACTTCTCCCGATTTCCTCCTTCCCTCCTGGGACAAATCATCACATAAGTCTTCACTGTATAGTCTCTAATTTTATCTAGGTGCTTTGCTATCACTACTGTCCTTTTCAGTGGATGTGTGTGTTATGCCTTTGCCTGCATTCAGCTCATTTTTATGGTTCACATTTTTTTATTTCACACATTTCAGCTTCCTCTGACGGAAATCAGAGGAAGACTCAAATTGAAACAGTAAAATAGCTATACGTACATTTTAAGAAAACGTTGTGGGGTTTACCACTGATTTGTTTCATTAAGAGTCTATAAAGAGTTGGTTAATAAGGCTCTAAAGATTTTCTGCTTTTGTTGTTAAGAATGTTTTAATAAACTATGTGTGTGCTGTAAAGGGAAGGATTTTAAGGAAGCCTTAAACTTTAGAGGATTTAAAACATTAATGAACAACACAGTTGTTCCCTTTTCACAACTGGCAATAATGGAGCTTTAATAAATAAAATGTTAACTGTGATTGATTATGCATCACAGGCTACTTCTAACTCAGTGCTAAGTAATCTTGCTGTTGGAGTGGAGCGAGTGGGATCCAGCGGCTGCCCTGAGGGACGAAAATAACTTAAATAACCTCCATGACTCCACAATAATGCTAAGTGTATTAGCAGACTTATGAGCGAATCCTTATGAAATCACTAAAAGCATAAAAGGTAAAGTAAATGATTCACTAACTTTAGGTCAGTATTTAATTCGTCCACATTTAGCTTCATTTGTTCCACTGATTATGTATGAACATGTCAGGTTGGCACATGTAGAAATTGCTATTTTCTGCGTCCATGATGCAGCCAATGCCATCGTCAAGGTAGAGATTTTGTGTTTATGACGACATGCAGTGTTTTGTGTTAACTAAACATAGCATGTGGTTTGATGTCCAAAAAGGAAAATACTTGTTTCGTCAGACCAAAGAACTGTCTTCTTGAGGTCTCCCGTCTGAATTTGGCATGATTTTTTTTTTTTTTTTTTTTTTGCTACTTTCTAATACAGATTGGTCTGGTTTGGAGTCTGGACAACAGTTGTTGAATGTGGATCTTCTTTTATATTCCTGCAAGTGGACATGCATGGAGTTTCCTTCAGGTAAATTGGAATAATGTTATGAAGTTACATAGATCTAAAATAAGTGACTCAGGGAAATCAGCTGGACTTTGTTGAGATAACTTGTACCGACTGGAAGCAGTTAACTATTTTATTCTAATCTTAATTGATTGGACAGGATGACCCACAAATCAACGCTTACACTTGTATGTGAAAAGTCGCTGCAAACAGATGCAGAACTATGCAATCATACATCTTTGAAAAGCAGAAGTAGCGCCTCCTGCACAACCAACAAGAATGCAACAAGTGGTTTCTGGACAGTAAGTTGACAATAAAACACTTGTTTCTCCAGCAGCCATTGTACAACGCGTACAACAGTTAAAACCAGCTGACTGAATGTCAGGTGCTTGGGTTGCTAGGTGATGGGCAGTGCCTGCTGATTTGTGACTTTACATTCAGACTGTTCATTTTCCAGACACGAAAAGACATTAAATCATTGCCAAACAAATGCTTGGGTGTTTGTTGTTTTAAGCACTGTTTTCAGAAGCAGTAGAGACCCAAACAGAAGTACAAAAACTTGCAAAATATGAATTTTGCCTAATAGGTCAACTTTAAAACATCCCTTTGATTTATGCTTTAATTCTAAGGCAGTTGAATTTCTTGTTTCATGTTCATCACTATTTTTATTTTAAACTCTCATATTCAGCATTATGTGTGATGGCGTTAAACCTAGAAAGCATTTACCACACAAGTATTTACCTTGACAATGAAAAGATGTGTTTTGAGTGATTAGATTTTACCGGGTGGTTTGAGGATAGGGGGGCACCATAGGGTCCGCACCCTGAACACGCTCTGTCTGGTGACGCCCCTGTCACCCAGTCCTTCTCTCTTAGATTTGCAAACACCCACACACGCACACTTTAGAGCAGGTTACTCTGTGTCAGTGACTGTTCTCTGTTGAGAGGTTGTGGGCGATGTGATGATTTCGAGTTACTGTGGCAATTCTCCGTTGCCGCGGTGACGCTTCTCTCGACAACCAAAATGCAACCTGCAATCACAGACACCCGCGTGCTGCTGACTAACACCCGTACTCAGTGCTGGAGAGGGGAGACGGGATAAGCAGCATGTCAGGGCGGTCGCGACTAGACAGACCCGCACACACACGGCTCGCAAACATTAAGGCTCCTGACGTCGCAGAGATGCTCTCATTAATGTAAGATTTCATTCAGACGGGTCCCCACATCAAAAAGACCAATCTATGGCATTTATTGTGATCTGTTGGAGGAAATACTATATGATATTCATTATTGGAATTGCATTACAAGCAATAGCAGACTCTGATCAGGTGTTCAGATAACTCGGTTTTACTCATTAGTCAGAAGAACAATATTTCTTGATCTTCTTCTACTTTCTCTCTGGTAAGCCGTAGTCTGATCTTCATGCTCGTCGAGAGCAAATGTTTCGCCGAGGCACTCCTTCCATGCCAGGTAAACTTGTGTGATCTCTTTCTGATTGAACAGGCACACAGTTTCATGTCATATCATGGCCCTAATGTAAGTCCCTAGATTATGTTTTCATTGTTTGGAGACTTCTTTTAGGATCTTACGGCCTGCCCTCAGGGTAAACTTGACCGGACAGACCTGGGCATGCTGGGAATAAATACATGACGTTCAATTAATTAGAATATCACCGGAAAGCCCATTTATTTTAGGAACTTTGTCACACTGTATAAATTAATTTTACACACATAGATGTTTGAAAGTCTGTATAATCTGTTCATTATGATGATTTTTCCACTTACTGGAAATGAAAAATATGACATTTAAATTAGAACATTACAACAGAACAATAAATAACAACAGAAATGTTGGTTTAATGACAAGTATGTGGAATACCTACTTAAAGGTTGTTTTATTTCTTTTTCAGAATGTACTTTTAATCTTACAAACGAGCCCAATCTAAACTCATATTCTAATTTGTTTAATATGACTCACTATACAGTCAATTTAACAGATTATCTGTGTCACACTGTTATGTCGTGGTAACAGTTTTAGGAAATATGTAAAAAAAAAAAAAAAAAAGAAGCAGAAATATATTTTTGTAAAATTTGCAATCTGTAGCTTTAAGGACCTTCAAACATATCTAAAAATTAGATTTGGATTGTTAAACATAAGGATTTTTAAAAAAGAATAATTTAGCCTAATCTAGGATTTTCAGTATGCAGATAATTGCAGCTATAACTGAAGTATGACATGATCAAAAGGTGCAAAGGACATCAATACTTTTGCAAGGCGCTGCAGCTCATTATCCCACTTGAACATTTATGTTTGAGTGTAAATCATGTCTTCATTCTTGGAACGTGTAGAATGTGTGCAAATCATACATCAAAAGATAGCTGAAGTGTTAGCATAAACTTAAAAGATTACGCGTTTGAAAAAACTGGACAAGTGTCACTTGAAGGAGCCGTGTCTGTGTGCTTAAAATTAGGAGATGACAAGATTTGGCTGATTAAATAATGCAGCAAAAATGAAGAGGGAATTAAATATGAATGGTTTCAAACGAAAGCTAAAGTCACCTTAATCTGGAAGCAGCTAGAATGAAAAGCGGAAGAGAATAAAGGAGTAATAACAACAACCCCAGTCAGATAGCATTAATTGAACAGAGACCACTAACTGGAGCTGTGAAGCGTGACTCACTGGCAGCAAAACCTGGCACACACTCACACACCAACACGAGTTCACCAGTTCCATTGCCCCCCCTCTTTGCCTATCACCATTATGTCTTATTTTCTTAGCCCCTCACATGCCTTCGCTTGCTGCACACACACACCCGCAATCATTGTCACAAAAGCAGACTCGTCTTCCACGTGCCTGGATGTTTCATCTCCCTTTAATTTAGACACAGACCCTCATGCATACTCTCAAAAGCACACATAAATCCACTCGGCCTACCCCACTCCCGCCTTGACATTCACACACAGTCCTGCAGCTGCACAAAGCTCCTTCCTGTGCCGCTCGCCCACCTGCAGCACGGCAGCAACCCAGAACGAGAAAGCATCTTTTCAACCTCTCGGAGTGAGAAGCACTTAAGGAAAAGTGCCATGTCTCTCAAGCATGTCACTCAAAACGTCCCCACCAACCCTTCCTCCTCTCCGCACCTTTTGCAGCTTGCGTCTGCTCTCACATCCACGTCTTCTGCAGGTAAGGGATATGTTAGTACTTATGTGACATTTCATTGGGAATATGGTGAAAAGGACATTATTTAGATGCCAGAAAGCTTTTTTTTTTTTTAAAGAGCTGCTAGCTTGGTAATGCACATGTTCCTGCCAAAGGAAATGATCTCAATGAGACATTAGGCATTAGGCAACAGCTTTATGATTTATTTTGAAACATATTTTTCAGTTCAAGTATGTCTAGATGGGTTTATTTCTTGATGACATTGTTTCCATAGATATTCATGACCTAGAGTTTCTTCATTTTAACACTTTTGATCTCAGTTGTGTCTTCCCTTTCAGAGAAAACATGGACGGGAATCTACATTCACTGGTTTGACTGATTTCAGACCTATAACTTCTTGCATTAATGGATCACCTTATGCCAGAACAATTAATAATTTGGCTCAGAAAACCATAAAGACAAAGGCAGAGATATTGGACTTTAGGATGAACAAAGCTGGCCAATGTCTCCTCTTCATCAATGTTAAGAAAATTCAGAGTTTCACATTCCTAGCATGATATGCTAACACTCCCATCTCCCATCATCGTTCGATTTCCCATTGGCCCTTTGCAACGATGTTACCTAAGCAGGTTGAGGCGCCATGATGGATGTCAGAAAATTTAACTTAGCAACTTTGATGGTTTTTGTCAGTATAACTATGGTTTCTATTTGCTCAAGTCAAGCTAACTTGTCTGTGGAAGTAGCTCATCTAGTTGGGGCTCATAGACGGCAAATTTGGAATTAGCTAGCTTAGAAACTGACTCATAACTTCTCCCAGCTTTCGTTTGTTGATTTGATCAAATCGCCGACTTTGCCTGAATTCACACCACCTGATTTCTATACCAGAGCAGAATTGAAAATTCACAAAAGTCTTCATATTTATACCAAGTTTTTTCGTACATGGTGAGCTACATCATGGTGGGGGCATCCATGGTTACTAATCTGTAGTAACCATGGATGCTTTCCTCATCAAAAGTTTGACAATAAAATGACAATTTTGGTTTGCATACTTGTCTATTGTAGAGCCGATTGTTCTTACAGTGAAATTTACTAAATAAAGTTGATACTATAGGCTGTCTGTTTTTAGACAAGCCTTATGAGAGTTAGCGCACACAGAGGTTGTTTTGATGCAAGTCATGGCTGAGTGGGTCACGCGCAAAGGGTTGACAGTGCCAAGAAGAAATGGAGCCTACAAGAAAGTGGTGGTGACGTTTTACCGTTCATCTATCAGAAGCATCCTAACATACTTTATCACTTCCCTCTGGATATGCTACAGGTTCACCAAAACCAGGAACAACAGTCAGAACCCGGTTTTGTTTTCTCAACAAACCACCACTGGACAAAACCCACACATCTCCCGCTTAATTTTCATAACTCTTCAATGTATTCAACACTCACAAATATTAATACATGCACAACCACATGAGACAATGCACAATACTTGAATGGGAACCATATGCATTGGTGCATTCTAGTATTTTTCTTTTTACTCTCTTTCTATTGATTGTAACTTATGGTACAGGCACATTCTGCCACAAGGGAAACTGTGTGTAAGAAAAGACACAAATAGGAGAATGTTGAAAAGATGGAAGGGGTTATTTCTAAAGCTCACGAACAAAGAAAACAAGCAAGCAAGAAGGAAAGATTGTCATAAGTTGGGGTTGAGGTGGTGGTGAGGAGTGACGCAGAGACCCAGGTTGTGAAGGAATGATGAATTTAATGTTGAAGCTCACACAGTCTGATACAGGCGGCACGGCAGAGAGTATAGCACACAGCTAGTTACCGGTAGCAACTGATATACTGAAGACTGAAAACGAGAGCTAAGCAGACCAGGACTTCTCAGTTCAACTGGAGAGCCGACACACGACAACAACTGACATACGACAACGATCCGACAAGAAACAACAGGTGGACTTAAATACACAGGGAGGGTAATCAAGGAATGAGACACACCTGGGAAGCTATCAACGGGGAAGACGCAGAGACAGAGACTCACAGGAAGGAAACTGAACACAGAAAACCCTAAAAATAAATACAAAGAAACACGGATCGAGGTAGTTGTAGAGATGTAAAAGTTGATGAGCCAAGTTGTTGAAGACGGTGTAAAGAAATGTTGAAGCTAGGATAAGAGTTCTTGGTAAAGCAGCAGCAGGAGGGTTTAGTGCAGAGAAAGAGCTCTACAAATGCAATATTTGCCTTGAGGGTGTTGACAAATAAGTGTGGAAAAAGTCTAAGGGACTTTCCCTGTGTGCATCTAGTGAAAGCAAACGATGGCATGCAAAGAGAGGAGCTCTGGTACTGCATGAGGAGGTCAGGCAGGGTAGAGAAGTTAGTGAGGGTGGTACAAGACACGCACAAGGACAGAGAGATGTTGGTGAGAAACAGGACACACACCTTCCTAAAACTTCCCTTTGTCAGTTCCCATATTTTCCCATAAGTCTTGGGAATCATTAAGATGTGTTTTTAGCCTTTGCGTTATTTTTGGTCAGCAGCGAGGTTTTTGTTACCTTGGAACAAAAACCCAAGGTATTTGGGAGGCCATTTGTGCCTTGCGACCTTGCGTACATCACTATGTACACTTGAGGTAAGTTTGGTAGACCAGCCACTGTTTCATGTTTTCTTCATTTGTTGAAAATGTTTCTCAGTGTGGTTCACTCCTGTGATAGTCACCAGCTCCCAGTGACCCTGCAAGGATTTGTAGGTATAGCCTCTTTCAGGTTGAGGATTGCATTTGACTATATTTTATTGCAGTTTCATACAATACAACGTATCTATTTGCATTTTATTGCCGTTGGTCACAAAAAATAATCTTTCTGGATGATTAATCGTCCCAGAAGTTATCGCTATAAACGATAGTATTATTATTTTGAGACAATTTGCCAGTAATATAGTGATGGCATAATAATGTAGGAATTCTCAAAAATCAATAAACTTTAAATTCCAATTAATATTTAACACTGGAACTGGAAGACATTTTAAATAGACAAAGCAACAACTAATAAAATGAATTACAAAGCCTCAGGAAACAAAATTATCCTTAAAAAAGGTTTAGTTGAGACCAAAACTCTAGACTGAAGACTTTTATCATCCAATTTTTGGTAGAAAGAGGAAAACAATAAGTCACAAAATTAGAAATGATTGAGTTTGTTTTAATTTATTAAGTGATTAATTGATTTATTGACTATTGTGACAGGCCTATGTTGAACAGAGATATTGTACCCTATGTACTGCTGCGAAAAAATTCTCGCATGTGCCACCCAAAAAATGCCGTAAGGACCAACACACTATTTAATGTCAGCCTGTACAATGCAGACACTCTATCTGCCCTGATAAACATTAACTCACCTCAGCATTCTCAGTGCTTGAACAGCCCTTATTTAATGGAATTTTGCTAATATAACAGAGCCAAAAAAATATCTTTGACTAATTTGAGGCTCTCAGACTGTGTTTAGAGCAGTGGCATTTGATTCAAAAGAAACCTCAATTTAAAGACGTGACAAGACTTGATGTTCCACTAGATGTGCTTCCTTCCTTCATCTTTTAACTCGTTCACCAACACGTCAGCTTACCGGGCACGATAGAAAAAAAAACATTGAGATGGTTTGGACATGTATGGGGAGGTGAACATATAGGCGGGTGAACATATGCAAAAACATAAATCTATTAAAGCAAAGACATTAAAGCCATACATAAATGTTGAAAGACACTAAGGATAAATTATTTTTATGCACAAGTTTCACATGTGCATAAAATGTGCACATGTGAAACTTACGGGCACATTTTATATATTGTGTAAATTGAATTGACACTTGCAAAGTGAGACGCTATATTTGAAGCTGAGTTTTGCACAGGCACTTTGAGACGAGATGAAAACCTTTGTTCTTTTTTTTCACGTTTATTTCCCAGAAAGGTCTTTTTTTTTTTATATGGATTGTTAATACAGGCGAAGTTATAAATGGCAGTGTTAAACAAAGTGGTCTCGGTGTAACAAATGCAGCTTATAAGTGCCAAGCAGTTAACATCTGTGGCTCAACTTAACAGTAAACGAGACAAGAAAAGATGAACTGCAAATAAAAACAAATGAGCAGAAAAAGTAATGTAGAAAAAATATAGTAAAAGTAAATTGCAGAGTGAAATTAACAACTGAAAATAGTTTTCAATGCTTTTATTACTCTGTCAAGTTGTTTTTATAAATGTTTTCCCATGTTCATTTAACTTTTTTTTGTTGTTTTTGTGGACCTCTAACCAACTGTGCAATCTCAGATACTAATTTTACTGAGCTCGTTGTACATCAACTTTGTCAAAAAGTAGTAGTAGTAGTTGGTTGTACCAATCCATGAGGAAAGAAGGCCTTGTAAAAAGAAAAGGTGATTTAATTTGTGTTGGAAGTAGGTATTGAAACATGCTCTAAACCTTTGTGGTATTTGTTTTATTTGATCTAATCATCAAAAATTTACTTCGAAGAAAAGACTGGAACAGTGTAAACTACATACTGTAAAATGGAGGAGTACGTTAACTTTATTTCAGAAATCAGCTTAAGTTTTAAACATACTAGATAAATACACAGACAGATTTGTTATTTTTACATCATTTGAAGATTTTATTTCTGTTTATTTTATAAGTTTGGCTTACAGCACATAAAAACTAAAAATTCACTTTCTCACAAACAGAGATATCTGTTGCATATGATCAACAAAAACAGCTGCATTGCCTTTACACAGAAATGTTTTGGCTTAGACATCAAAGGAAAATAGTGCTGATTAGCAGTGTTCCAGTTTCCAAGCATTTAAATTAAGTGGAAGAAAAAAGTGTGGCACGAAAAAGGTGAACAAACAAACAAAAACAGTTCTGACAGAATTGTGAAGAAAAACACATCTAGAGTTTGTAGGAGACTTAAACCCCATAGAGAATATCTGGCCTGTCAAGATGAAGATGAATGGAACCAGAACCAACCTGAAGGCCACTTTGTTGATCAGTAAACCAGCTGTTTGTCTTTAACAGGAAGCTGAACACATTTCATAACAATACCGGAAACCAAAGTTTACTCTAGCCTCTAGTCGGTTGTGATACTGCAGTTTCTGGGACGTAGCAATTGATTTTTCTGTAGCCCTGGTGGTTGCAGCTCAGGTTTGCTACTCTGCTAGCAAATCAATAAAAATCTTATTTCTGAGTGAATTACAAACAATAAAGTTCGGATTTTCAACTCCACAAGAGCAGCTTTTCATTTCCCCTCAGCAGCGGACCGACTTCTCGAGCCTTCTGCGCTTGCTGAGTCCGGCTGTGTGCGAGCGAGGCTTTCCTCTGGCTCCGTTTCGACAATACTCAACTTTAAACTCGCATCTCGCTCACTGCTTTCCTTTGGCTCTTCTCCTTTCGGTTTTGTTTCTGCTCTTTCTTTGTCAGATAGTGCCTGGGCCTCGTCTAAAACATGCCCGTCTTTGCTTTCCTCTACAGCTTTCCTCGCGCCCTTCTTGTTTTTACGTTGCAGATCAATTCTGTGCATTGCCAGTCTCTCGCCAGCGTTGACAAAGTAATTCTCCAGCTCTGCCACGGGCCCTTTATCAGAGAAAAGGTGGTCCAGGTAGGCCTGAGCGTAGTGATCTGAAGTGATGAGGTCGAGGTTAACTTGGGAGGATGTGACTGTGCCAGAATTTAGCTTTCTCCGACCTGGTAAATACAGTTTATTTCAGTAAAAACAGCCCAACTGGTGCATAAGATAACATTTGGCAGAGTCAATTAACAAAGTGTACCGATCTCATTCTCCAGGGCAGACAGCGCGATGGTCACGCTCTTTCCCGTCTCTCTGTCTGTCACAGTGAGTCCTGTCATGGCGCCCTCCTCTGGCACGTCTTGGGAATGGTCAAATTTTGCCAGAAGGCCTCCTCGGCATTTCAGAACACTGACCGTAGAAGATTTATAACACCTGAAAGAAGAAAGATCAAAGTCTTGACAGGGCAGAACGATGATGGATGTGTCGCCTTATGAGACATTTCAGGAGACGTGTCTTATAAGTTCTTACCAATTAACGCCCAAAAGCACTAAATCAGCACATTGTGGAGCAGTGTCACAAAGTTTGTCTCATTTTCCTTGTGCGGTGTTGATTATGTAAGAGTTCCAGCTATTGACAGGCTGCCAGAATATCTTTACTGACTAACCTCGAGCTGAAACGTTGGCGCTGCACTTTTCTGACAGAGATAAGCTGAATATTGAATAATATTGAAAATCTGTCTCTGCTCTTGCTCTGGCTCCCACTACCAGCATGCTTCGTAAAGGCCATGCTCCCACAGAACACTTATGTTTTTGTTTCTCGGAGAAGGTGTCAAACAAAAAAAAAAGGAAAAGAGATAATTATCATGAGTTTTCACACATTTCCCGTCATTCAGCAGAAATACTAAACAGCACAGTTTGGCATATTTCAGTGTCTACACTCCTTCGATCCATTCATAAATCAATCCAGGCATTCATCTAGTCATCATATCATTAGTCCGTCCGTCCATCCGTCCGTCCATCCATCCATCCATCCATCCATCCATCCATCCATCCATCCATCCATCCATCCATCCATCAATCAATCAATCACCTGTAGGCAGCTACGATCTGTTTGAGGTCTTCCAGGTACTGATCCATTGCTGCCCTTGCAGATAAAGGCTCCGCTTTGTCCTCAAAACAGGCGAGATGAACCAGCATCTGGGTGTGAAATGCGGCTCCGCAGGCCCAGTGTCTTAGAGATCTGCAGGATCGGACAGGAAGAAGAGCCGTCTAACCCGTCACAGCCTCTTCTTGTGTGATGTGCGTGTCGAACACGTTGCCTTTCCACTCTGTCGGTTCCTCCTCGGCACTGTACCTGGAGTCGCAGCCGCTCCCGAGCAGACAGGTCTTCAGCTGAGTGAGGATGAGGCTCAGCTGGGCCTCGAGCCGGACCGAGTCCTCGATCAGCCTCCTCTTATCGCTCAGGCTGATCCTGCACCGCTTCAGGTACTCCTCCATCACCTCCTGCAGCTCCCACACTCTCTGCTGCAAAACATTTTAAAAGGGCTAACTGAAGGGCATTTATTTGATGTCAAAGACAAAAACCAAAACCAATTAAAGACACATACAACTTTATGTCAGGCCTCGCAATCGAGTAGATGCAGAAAAAAAAAACGCAATACAAAAGTTACGAGGGATATTAAAGGTGACCTATCTAATGTGCAAAATTCATATTTTGTACATTTTTATACCTCTGTTTGGGTCTCAGCTGATTCTACAAACAACGAAAGCAATTAAAGAAAGAAATCCACCAATCTGTTTTTTTGGCAATAATTTTATGTTTTTTGGTGTCTGGAATATGAGGTGTTTCAAAAACCTTCTGAATGTGACATCACCAATCAGCAGGCCCAGCCCGTCACCTAGCAACCCAAGCAGAGCTCTGGCTTCTTTAGTCAACCGTTTTTACCGTTGTATGCGCTGTACAGTATATGTAGTGTTTTGTTGTTGACTTACCATCCAGAAACCACTTGCTGCATTCTTGTTGGTTTTACAGGAGACTCCACTTCTGCTTTTCAAAGATGTACGGTTGCATAGCTGCACATCTGTTTGCAGCCATTTTCACATGCAAGTGTAAATATTTAGTTGGGGGGTGTGGCCAACGGCAGCTTGTTTGGATTTAAAGCGACAAGAAGCCCTAAAAAAAGAGTCCAATCATTCGAGTTGGTGCTCAAATGATTGGACTCTTGAACTAGCTAAAATGAAGAAAAAGTCAAAGTTTTGGGAATAACATTTTTGGCTTGTACAACACTTAACCTTCTGTTTCACCATCTTGAAATGCCACTGGCAAGGTTTCCATGGTCACATCCTAACACTTTCCATCCATCAAATAGTTCTTCACACCTTTGATGTATCCGCTGTCTTCACATTTTTTATGAAGCTTATGCCAAAGTCACATGACTGCTATTTAGATGCTCTATATCAACATCAAAGGATTTTGCAATGAAAAATAAACAGAGATGCACAGAGTTTTTATGCAGCTGATTTGCAATGTCCAGTTTTTGCAAAAGCTTTAACATTGCCAGCTCTGGGTGATTATAATTTCACTTTAAGAACATAAATAATATATACTTTGAGTCCTTTTCATTCAGTAATGTAGTCTGCACTGAAGGTTGTTGTTATGAGCGCAATTCAGAAACACTTAGACATGGTGGAAAAAGAGTCAGAGCTCAAGGTTGGTTGTGCTGAAAGTTGGCTGAATGTATTTTTCGGTAATTCTCTAAAAATACATCATTAATTTGTGGCATTCACATTAATTGACATATAGGATCGAAACTTATCTCAAGTCAGTTTTATCGAGAGCTCATCAGCCACAGACCCTGAATGTCACTAGCAATCCATTAACCGAGTTATTAAAGCTGACAGGGGATAAAGAAGTGGAATTATTTTTGACGAAATAATTCAGAACATAAATGCATTAATAAAATTCGTTAATATTTCAAGAAGCCATTTTTGCTCCCACGTATTTCCCTCCGCGCTTGAACAGAGGCTTTACCTGACACGACGACGAAGCCGCTGGCCTCCCTTTCGCTCCTGCTGACTGTTTCGATGACCAGGCCACGTCCATCACCATGGTGACAGCTAAACCCACCAAGCCAGCCAGGCGTGGCTCATCGGAGAAGGCAGACAGTCGACCAATCAGATCCCTGAAGTAGGTGGGTGCCCGGTTGCCAAGGTCACTCTGAATCTGAAGGAAGCAAAGCAAATATATAAATGTATTTTTGCAAAAAAACAAAACAAAAACAAAACACACAAATGACACAAGAGCTGAAATAAAATGTTTACTGTTACCTAATAAAAAAAAAAAAGCTTTGTCATCATTATCATCATCATCATCATCATATTGGTCCCTGGTTTCCCTGTGTATTGATAGGTGACCTCGTCACAATCCCCAGCAGGCTTCCAAGTCTTTCTTTCTCTTTTACAGAGTTCTGCTCCACTTTGCACAATCCCTCTTTATTAACTGATTCAAGGAAACAGCCTCGTCCTGCTCCTCCCGTTAATCTCCTCCCGCACTTCAGAGGATTTAGGGCCGATCAATGAGCATTTCATCCACTCAGACGTATTCCACACCGAGCCTCTGTGCTTCGCTTCCTTCGGACCGCAGGTGCGTCTCAATAAATCGGAATATCATTGAAAACATGTTTCATGTCAGTAATGGAATTCAAAAAGTGAAATGAAATATTTATTAAATCGACCTCAGGAGAGGGACAGGCTGATTGATTCAATCCCAATCATTTAGTAATTTATGAAAAGTAAACTGAACCAACGTTCATTATATACACATTGCATCTTTTTACAGCAATTCTGTATTAAAAATTCTTATTTTTAGTAATTGAACTGAATTTATAGTTCTTATTAGCTCTAAGCCATGATAATACAAATTTACACAAATTTGAATTTGTTTTTGATGATAATACTTGCATTAGCTTGGTGGTGTTTTAAAAATAGAGAAGTCCGTGTAATGAATAATACGATGACATTAAGAATATTTTTTCTGTTTTTTTCTTTAGAGTTGCCCTTAAAAATTTTAGCTCAACCAATTGACTTACCATCGAAACAGTTTACATTAATAATTGGATATGAAAAGTTGTCCAATATGAGATTTTAATTTATTTTATTTATTTATTTGACAATATTTGACCAAAGTGAAACTAGAACTATGCCACTTGAGGAAAATTCAAGGTTCCATAAACCTTGAATTTATGGTCCTGTGAACTTGCAGGTTCACAGGACCTGCAAGTTCAGGTCCTGTGAACCAAAACAGGCGCAGACCATGACAATACGCCATGTTAGAACTCAGGTATGATGATCTTTTTTCTAAAAACTGTGTTAGTTTTACGTCAGATGGAACGGGATGAACAAGTTTAAAATGTATTTACCTCTTTCAGGTGTTCTTGAAGACAGGCCTGGGAGACAGAATTCTCATTTTGATTGGCTAGGAGCAGAGGGTGCACCACTGCGAGGTCAGGAACTGCTCCCTCCTCCACCATGGCATCATACATGACAGAGCCAGCTGTCTTCTTCAGCTCAGCAAGCTCTTCTTCGGATGACATGAGCTGGCCCATAATGCAGTTTATATTTGCGTGTATATTCATTATTTATCCCAGCATCTGAAAGAAAACAGATTTTTTTTAAAAGGGAAGTCACAGCTTCTTTTCTAATCTAATTAGAAGCATCATCTAAAAATATTAAGATTTTACAGAGAAAAAAGTGAACTGACGACCCACCATGACGTTTTTCTTTAATCAGTCAACATTTATTATTCAGAATATTGCGAAAACGTCTCTAAATCAGCACCCAAACGTTTTCCAATAATCTTCTAGCATCAGTTCAATTTCTCTCACACAGCAGAAACCTCGTCTCTGTGGGTATGTTTTGCTTTCTCACTTCCTCTTTTCTTCTTCTTCTGTTCTGTTTTCCTGATGCAACAGTAACGACATTAACCAAGACAACACAGCGGCATACTGCAGCAAAACTACACCGCCTCCTTGTGGTAAAAATCTGGAAGTACAGATAGACTGATCTCAGCCTGAGAAAGCTGTACTAACCTACATGTGGAAGGCCGAAATATCACGAGTAAGTCATTATGTGCACAATTTACATTTATTATAAATAAATAACGTAATTTTAATATAATTACTTAAATAACTCAATAATTTATTAAATGCAATGAAAATGTTTTTCAAATAAAAATTACTAATATTTTTGTTCAAATAATACATAATTGTTTTTTGTTTTGTTTTGTTTTGTTTTGACATAGCTCCTTTGCTTCAGTCCACAATAACGTCATTGAATTCAAACTGTCAATAAAGCTCATCATATAGATTTGACTGTGCAACCTGCACTGCATGCTAACGGTCCATGCTTACAAGCCCCGCCCACCACTATCAGGCTAGCTGGTGCCTGTCTTTAGCTGTCTTTAATGATTAATCAATTTACTGGATTATGGCCCTCCATACCTGTCTTTACCCAGTGTATAAAAACATCAACACCCATCGGAGTATCTATCTTGCACTCTCTCTTAGAAGTATCTTAAAGGAAATCATAATGACTTAAGGTCCTTGGAACAGTTGCAGACTCTTTAGCGCTGTGTTAAACATTGAAAAATGGGCCAAGGGCTTTTGGCTTTTTTTATTTAGCTAAATGGAACGATGGCCGTGATGTTTTTACTTGATAAAATATGGGCTGAGGGGATTTGGGATTTTGTGTAGCGTAAGAGATGTTCTTTTTTTAAACTGGGACAAGGACTTGTGTGCTGTCAGGTCAGGGTTTTGTGTGTAAAACAGCTGCAGCTTGATGAAGCCCTCCAGGCTGTCTTGTGGAGCCCATCAGGTCCATGTTAACAACTTATTCGGCTGGTTATTTATGGCGTGTCTCCTCAGGTGCGTGATGCCATTCCGCTCTGGTAGCATACACCTTTTTGTGTCCAGACTTTAAATGAGGTGGCAGCCTCACCTGTCAGACGTTATTGAGCTTTGCCGTTTAGTGCAGCAAAACAGCAGATGGTGAAGGGGCTCAGAGGTCACATCTGAAAAGGAAGCAGTGACCAGTGATTAACAAAAGCTACGTTTAACTTCACAGCAGAAACAAATGCGTTTCTGTGAGCAAGTACACTTGTCAAATGTTCACCTGTGCTGCTAGAATTTACAAGTTTGCTATTCTATGTTATGTTATGTTTATTACTAATGCATCAAGAGTTTGTTTGTGTGCGCGTGTTTTTAACCAAAAGTGATTAGCTAGAGCTAAATATATGGCTATTTCACACAGTTTCTTTTGCTTAAATATTTGCATGTGCATGCTTATTTATTTATTTATATCATCACTCTTATGTATATATTTTTATACATTTTATCTCTTATGATTATATTTGTATTATTCATATTTAACACTTTAATATTTAAGTTTAACCTCAATATTTAAATAGTATATTCTATTCCTATAGAAAAGAATATACTTTAATGTATATAGAATATCATTTATATACAATATAGAACATTCTATTCTAATTTATTATTTTCTATTCTAAATGTTTAGTTTTCATAATGAAAGTGATAAAGCTAAAGAAAAAAAAACATTGTCTCTGTTGCTGTTTTTCAAAGTTCCTAAACAGAAAACAATATGGCTGCACAAAAATGGCCTGGGCTGTACGTTATTTGTACTTTTCAAATAGTTTTGTGTTTCTTTTGTTGTTGCTGTTTTTTAAAGATATATTTATTGAACTTTTCATCTGTTGTAGACCCATAAATATAATCATTCTCAGAACAGCATCTCAATCAGGTGTTAGCTGCATAAACATAAACAGAAAACAATATAATATGATATTGACTAGTACAAAACTGTACTCTCTGGAATTATAACATTAAGGCTCTTTCAAAGACTGTGGAAATATTCCATCTAACGTATGGTTTTGTGCTTATAATTTGTCTCATTATTTCTGCATGTTCGGCCTTCAGCTCTTTGTGGCTCACTCTGAGTCGAATACAACAAGCCGACTGAATCATTCAATTTGCATACGTGACACAGAAATGAGCCGTGAATGCTTTTTGTCTCCTAAAAAGTGAATTTGACCAACACTTGAGTTCATCTTTTAAAGATTTTAAACCTAAACAAAAGAGAGCAAGCATGTGTGAAGCAAACCATGCGTGAACCGACACTCGGGTCTTTCATCATTTCCGTCTCCTCTCTCTCCCCCTCCGGTCTGCTCTCCGTCTCCCTGCCTCCTCTCATTCCTTCTGCTGCTGTTGATTCTGATGGCTGCTGTCAGCTCCTAGCAGAGTTTTTACCCGTTTGGCTCTGTTGCCCGGGGAGTTTGTGTTCGCCTCGCTGTCTCTCAGTGGACCTTCGGCCCCGGTGACACACTTCAGACTCCTCTGAGAGCAATAAATCTTTAAATGTTCTCACTTCCCAACGTCACGCGTCTGCGTTTGGAGACAGCCATGGAATCACGTATGTACTGTACATGACTAAGTGGTGAAAACGCAGCATGCCGTCTGGCTTCTTTGCTCATCCCCCCCCCCACCTCCCCACCCACTTCCACCTCCTGTCTCTCTGTAAAGGTCACATTTCCATTTGAGAGTGAGGTGTTGATGAGAGCAAAAGAGCTAAAAGAGGGAAGAAACCATGAAAGAGGGAGGAGAGAGGAGTGGAAGGGGCATGGATGAAGCAGGAGTGATAATGGCAAAGGAAGTCAACAGATGGACCAACTTAAGACGCACAAGTTGTCTGACCTTTTTCACACAACAGCCTTCTTAAGCGTCGCTGAACAACAAACATAACAATCTGATTGTGGCAATTCAAGCGCTAACCCCTCCCCTCCTCCAAACTAGAAAATTAGAAGTGCTGAAGTTGATGAAAACCCCGGGAAAAGTTGCTGCTTCGGACTGATGCATCCAGTCAATAAGTGGAAGGAAAAGGTGTGGGTAGAAAATGATTCATCAGCAACAGAAATGATTGGATCCTTGCAGAGACTGTCACACAAAGTCCGTTCAAAGGTTTGAGGAAGATTCACGGGGTGCGGGGTCTGCAGCTGGAGGCAGACTTTTAACAGTCAAACATCTACATGGAAGAGAGGCAAGAGAATAAATTATAGGGAAAAAATAGACATAAATCATGTGTAAAGTTTGTCACAAACTACAGGAAAAAAGATATAATACAATGCTATCATCAAGTGAGACCAAGTTTAAACTTTTTGGACTTTTTGGATTTCAACATGCCTAGTGCAGTGGACAAATAACATCACTCTCACTCTGAACATATCGGTGCCAAGGTAACACACGGTGGTGATAACATCATGGTGTGGGAAAAGGGAAGATAGTCAGAGTTTATTGGAGGAAGGATGGAGCTAAAGACATGGTAATATTTATAGAAAATCTTATTTGAGGCTAACCCCTAAACATACATACCCTAAGATACTCTAAACAAACACACAGAAAACAGCAGGGGACTGAAAACAAATGCAGCCCACACTTTTCAGATTTTTATTTGTAAAAATGTTGCATTTTACATAAAATTCCCAATGTAATGAACTGAAAATCATGGTTGCAATGGGACATAACATGGCAAACTTTAAAGGTCATGAAAACCTTTCGTGCAGCTCAAACATAGCTTGTAACAAACATGGCTGCGTACTTTTCTCTCTTATTTCATTCGTATATTTTCCTTCCTAACCATGTGAATGTCCGCCCTTTGCCCACGAACCACTGGAGACCATTAGACCTCCCCTTCTCCCCACTGCCTCTGCCACTTCTGTCGAATTTGCATTAAAATTGCTTCATTTCATTTTATATTTTTCACATAAGTTCACACGTCCCGGTCGATTGATAGCAGATTAATGACAGCAAGTCCGTTAAAAACGGCCCCACCCCTGCTGTTCACTGCAGGACCCATCTCATTCATCCTTTCATTTATGCTGTTTGGGAACAGGGCTCGTGTTTGGCTGATTGTGTGAAGCTATTCAGACATTTAGGCTTTTATCTCACACACACACACACACACACACGCGTACTGATGCACTGCATCAAAGTCGACTCTAATTAGCGAACATGATGAAGCTGTAAAACAATGCTGCTGTTTTGCTGCATCGTTAGTCATCAGTCTAACCTTTCCTTCTACATTTTGGTCATTACCGCCCTTATATTCTCGCTTTCTGTCCCATTCATGTATTTTTTTATTGCCCCCCCATCCCCGTAACACCACCACCGCCCCTCTACCCCCCCGAAGCATTTAACAGCCTCCATCTACTTCATCCACAGAGCAGGGTGGAGAATCAAAACAAGCCTAATGTACAGTAATAAATCAGAATTTGACTGCTGCAGCAGTCGGCATCAATTTTGTGACACTGCTGTGTTCACTTATCAAGCAGTGGAGCTAATTATTGCAAATGGCAGCTGTTGAAAAGTATTAATGCCATTGTTTTGCATAAACCTTCACATAAAATGGAGATTAAGCTCGCAGTGTCGTAACTGATACAAAGCAAGGCTTAAACTGTGCTGCATTAGACGGAGTTCCTAAATTCTACCTCAATAAAAATATTATAGTCTGCTCTAAGTTTCATCCAATTAATGCTCATTTATGTTTTCTGCGTAGCATTTGGATGTGACACCATTTCTGACCATGAGACTCTCAGACTTAATTAGCTGACCTAATATGTGTCCACTGTTCTTCTCCTGAAGAAATGTGTACACCAGGAGATAATTATAAATTCATCTTAACAAGGGGCATAAAGAGACATTCAGCTCATGAGAACATGACAAGGTGAGTGCAGAGGCTCAAGATTTTTGGGTAAAACTTAGGATTTCTTTTCTTTTTTTTCTTTGCACAGTTGAAATGAAGGTTTTGAAAAGAATCAGAGTAGAATATTCTAGAGCACGTTTGTCTTATATAATTCTGTCTTTAGGCTTGTTCAATGTCATCCTAATGCCCTAAAAGTGCTGAAAATTCATCATTTTCTTTTCTCTTAAATAAAAATGAAGTTTTCTACATCTAAAATTATGTTTTAAAGAATTTCTATTCAGTGTAGGCCAGTGTTCCGGTTAAGATTTAAGTCGCCAAAGTATTTTTTTATTTTTTTTTTTACATATTTTTGTATTTTTGACTGAGCTCTGTTTGCAGCTGTAGTCTCAAAGTGCTCGCAAAAGACTTTCAACGGAAATCAAAACAGTCCCATTGTAGCATTGGTGCAAGTAACTCAGTGCCTCACTTATATCCTTCACATTACAATGCAGTACATAACAATGGCAGATCACACCAGACCATCAATGTCTGAGGAATTTATAGCAGAAGGCAGCAGCCGAGACACTCCATATCAACCACAAAAGGAGATTAAATACTCTTGAGGTCATTAAAATACTGGAGAAAAGAGGGAGATTGTGGAGAAGTGTGTGACAAGGCATGAGGACAGTGGGGGATAAGGAAGCCATTTAGGGTAAGTGAAGTGTCAGAACACATTAGGTTGGAGGATGACTGGTTGGATAATCAGATAAAAGAACAGAAGCTGCTGGGAGCGCTGACTTCATCTGTGGAACATATTAGTTTTTGTCTCTGCCTTCGGGAAACACCTGGTCAGAGCTTCCTCAAGGTGAACAATCCCAGAGGAAAGTTAACATACACACACTGTGGGCATGGATGTGATAACAATAGGGGGCCTTTAAGGATGCAGTTTGAAGAAAGGGATCTGACCAACATGGCAACCAGCATAAGACGGAGTTGTGCTCGTTTACATTCCTATAGATTTACTACGCATAGACTGATGTTTCAACATTTTATTTATTTATGATTATTTTCTCCTTAAATGTAATGAAAACAAATTTGGGCTTAATGAAACTTATGTTTAATACCTGCTTAAAGGTTCTTACTTTCTAAGATACTTTTAATCTGACAAATGAGCCTCAATGGATTTTATATTTTACCTAACTGTATGAGATACATCCTGCAGCCAATCTGCTATGTGACGATTTCACCTTCAAGCAAATGTTTCAAATGAGTCATTAAAGCTGCAAAATTAATATTAGTCATAGCCTTGATGAGTGTATGTAAACTTTTCACAGGCACTATACATACGGTTGTAGGAGTGACTGTGTCGGTTCTGTCCAAATCAAACAGAAAGAAGACAAGTTTAAGTTGAACTTGTGTGCTTGTCTACAACAAGACAACTGAAGATAAAATCTTCAGAATTAGAAACCATTTAGGTACCAATAAACCATAATATCTAAAGCCTAGTTTGTGGAACCTTGGGCCTTGTTTTACTTGCACACAAGCCAAAAGATGCTACCAGATGAAAAGATTTAGTTAGTTTGTTCTAATTTAAAATTACTTTTTGTCAAGTAAATAAATTACCTTTGTGTTTACCTATCTTTTCATATTTTTGCAGTAGATTTCGTCTTCTGCGAAAGAGAGGCCCCTGCTGGTCGCGGGTAGGTAAACGTCCAAGATGCATTTCCGTTTCCGGTGTAAACAAGCGGGTTTAACGGGGAAATCAAAAACTGTTGTAGTGTTGGCGATTGTTTCTTACCGGTTCAAATGTTTTCGAACATAATGCCTGAAGTGAGAAGTGAAGACAGCGTGGTTCGCTACTACTGCACTGCTGGCAATGGCATGGAGCCGTTTTTAGTCGACGAGGTGAAGAGAAAGCTGGCTGCTCAAGACGTGAGTGTTAGCATTTTTAATGCTAAAACATTCATGACAGCAGCTAACATGTTCACTGGGTGTAAGGCTAGTTTGTTAGAAGACGACTACAAAAAAAATCTACAAGTTATAACATATAATTCTCACACCTTAGCTTTGTATTTCTGCAGTTCCTCTAGAGTTACCATGGTGGCTAATTTACATACAAGTCGATTTATCAAATAGTGACTTATGAAAACCAATGGATTTCACACTTGTCAGATTTTTGTCAAGCAGCGTCCATTAAGTTGCGAATTTGAAACTCTGTTTTACTCATTTCTAAATCTTGTTCTATTTCATTATTGTACTCTTCTTTGTTAGCATGTCATGAAATGCGAAGAAATTTGTTATTACAGTGTGAGAAAAGGCCACTATTCGAAATGTAATTCAGCTTGACGCTCCTTACAATGAGTGCTGGGTGACTTGGATTGAGTTTCAAATATTCTCAAATGTAAAGGCTACCCGAGTTTTCATTTTTGGACTCAAGGTTTATCATATTCCTGGAAAAGTGCTGTTCAGCTCCTCTGCAACAATCCGTAGAGTCTGTGACCTAAAAGCTGCAGAGAGACTTTTCCTTCTGTTGAAGCAAGACTCTCCTGTGAGGTTGTCCACACACACCAGTCCAGGTACCAGCCAGGCCCCAAAACAAGAGGAATACCTGTACACATGTTATGTTTGTATCTTCAGTAAAGCTATTTTTGCTCATTCCTAGCTAAAGCTGCGTCTGTGCTGCAGTCCAGACTGTTGGGTGACGGGTGTCAGTGGATCAGTGCTGTGAGGACATGGAGCCGCCTGCAGGGGGAGCTGGCGGCAAGCAGAAACGCAGTCACAGCGAGCACTACCCAGGGGGACAGAGAGAAGGGGAGGGGGTGTGAAAAGCAAAGTGATGAGAGGCTGAAGTGTCTCCAAGAGTCCAGGAAGCGCAGACATGAGTTTACATCTGAGGAGAGCGATGAGAAGAGACGGAGAGGTAGAGAAGAGGGCGCAAGGCTCTCACCGGACCTGGAGAAAGCGGATGATGTCAGTGAACCGAAGAAGGTGTGTGCTGATTATTCAAAAATCGAACTGGAGCAAAACGTGGAAAGCTGCAGGAAGAACACAGATGACCTGGGAAAAGACGCTCCTCTGGGAAGCGTGGAGAATGGTACGAATGCATCGCTTTGTCAAATCACAGCTACAAAGTGATGACTTCTGGGTAATGAGAAACAAACCATACTTGCTCTTTTTCTCCCCAGTTTCTTTTAGGATTAACTGTAAATGCAGTGGAAAGCTGCATAGATGCGTCAGTGCACAGGTAAAAAAAATAAATAAAATAAAATCCTTCTTAGTGAGATTTTTATTTTTTGTATTTTATTCGTGGATTAAAACAATACAGTATATGTAGTCTGGCTGTGACCTAGAGGGGGTGGGGGATCACTGATACAGTAAATATCACTAAAATAATATATCATTGAATATAATAATATTGATATCCAATATCTGCACCAGTATGTCAAATGAAGCTGTGATTTTTTTATGGTTCCTAAATGAAAGGTGTCTCTATGAGGTGATGATGATGTTGCTATTTTATGATCTGTAGGAGGTTAGCAGAGTGATGGGGATGGGTCTGAGTCGTCTGCTTGGATGGAAGGCTGACCTGAAGAACCCTAAGCTGGAGGTGAACCTTGTTGTTTTCTGCACAGCTATTGTGTACATTTAACTAGTAATATTTCCTGCAATTGGGTCGTTTCTGCAGATAAACGTCTATCTGAATGATGATTACTGCCTGCTGGGAATTCCACTGACCAGGTTGTTGCCAAATACTGTTTTGATAGATTTAGAATCTGCTTAATTGGAATTATTAATAACAATAGACTGAATTTTAATTGTTTCTTACTGTTTTGATATCTGACCGTCTTTTAATTTCTTTCAGGCTTCCTCTGGCTAACCGGAGTTACCTTAAAACCCCGGGGCTGCGGTCTACCGTAGCCTGGGCCATGGCTTCGCTGGCTCTCATAGAGGTGTGAAGACACACACCTCGAAGGAACGGTCACTACTGTTCACTGTTCTTTCCACTTACGGATAATAGCTCAAACCCATAGACTCATATTTGTCAAAGAGTTTGTTTCCGATCTGTTCTTGAAATCGAACCAAATCATAGTTAATCACAGTTAGTTAATTATTTAAGGAGGATTTGGTTTGATTTTTGAAGGTCCAGGTTGATCTCGATGGCTCTTTTTCCATATAATGAGAAAAATTAGCGTTAATATGCGCAAGTGAGAAGGTTGCGGGATGCAAAAGCAAGTTTTGTTGGCTTTGTTGGTTTTAGCAAACATAATTATGTAATGCTGATGGTAAGCTGCTGTTGTACTCTTTAAAAGTGTCGCGTCTCTATTTCAGCCAGGTTCTTGTGTAGTCGACCCAATGTGCGGAGTGGGAACCATCTTAATCGAAGCTGCAAAGGAGCACAAGGTGAGAACACCAGCCTGTTTAAATAGAAGATAAAACCTCTGATAGATGTTTGTTTCTTCTGGGTTTGGCTTGGTTTGTGCCAGTTCAAAGAAATCTGTCTGATCAGTTAGCAATAAATTGTAGCTAAAACAAAACAAGGTCTTGTAATAACTGTTGAAATGACGACTGTCTGCCACTTGGTTCCTAAGGCTGCCTGTTTCTTGGGTGTGGATATTGATGATGGCCAGCTACAGAAGGCGGATGAGAATGTGCTATTTGCAGAGCTTCAAAGCAGAGTGCACCTTCTGAAAGCGTCGTCCACGGGTAGGAAAATCACCAGAATATCCCAGTGAATGAAACGTCACACCTCTCACATGCCATGTAAGCCGGACTTGCCCACCATTGTGACAGAATTGACATGAATGTGACTCGGATACTGCAGCAGCTAAAAATAACATCGGTTACTCTCATGCACTGGGGAAATGCTTTTACCCGCCTCGGCATTGTGGATTCTTGAAATAATGATGCCTGACCTACCGTCTGATTTCTGGGTAATAATTATCTTTCTGTTTGGGGGAAAAAATGGAAAAAAGATAGAAATATAATGAAAAATTAACACACCCAGTCATGGTGCAGCAGAACGCTGTGAATTTCACCACATTATCATTGGTATGCATACATTTCTAGACAGAATCTCCATAAGTTTCTCATGTTTAGATGCTTTTATCATTTGTCTTGTAATATATCAATATGCATGGCAAGATACAATAGTGTGATCCTGCTTAAAGTCTTAGTATCCAGAGAGACAACAGGAGTACTTTAGAGATGGAGCAATTCTAACAGTTTAGAGGTCAGTGGGGACGTTCTTTTGGTAAAGAATCTTTGATTATGTAGACAAATGTATGAATGAGCAAACATAGACTCAAAAAAAGATTATTTTAAAAATACACATAGTCTGTGATTTTCCACAACATGAGGCGTTAAAAATCTAGTAAAATCTTCCAGTTTGACTAATTCAGTTTGAAAGTAGCTAACTGGCAAAATAATTTCTATTAAAAAAGCACTCAGCTTAATTTTTTTTTGTATATAAAAATGTTAAGTTAAAACAACAACTTTGATTTGGGTCTTTCTTGATCAATAAATTAAGAAATAACATAATTCTGGTCAAGTAATGCGTAAAGATTGTCATTGTTTTGTCATCTACGGAGCATCTTTTAGAATTTGAACTTGTCCTTCGTTTCTGGACGTAGCTGTGTCTCCTGTATGGGAATTTTTGTCTAGAGGTGAAGTGTGTTTCCTGTTTCGTGTATGTAATTGCCTCACTGCCCATTTTTCTTCTTTTTTTTCTGTGTGAACAGCGTTGCCTCTGCCCAGTGCCAGTGTTGACGCCGTTGTCTGTGATTTGCCATTCGGCAGGAAGTTTAGCACCAGAATAAATATGGCTGAGAACCTTCCGGTCATCCTCAGTGAGATGGAGAGGTTTGTTTTCTTTGTTAGTAAAACGATTTTGGTGAATAGAAAAAAAAAAAAAAGAAAAAAAAAAGTTTTTTCTTTATTTTACATTTTGTAGTTTTGTGTTATGTAGAATTCCTTGCATGTGAGTCACGTAACGCTCTTTAAAACATTTGATGTTGCAATCAGATTTAAGTAAACATGGAAAGACGAGGTTTAAGTTGCCATTAATTCCAGATGTGTTTGTTTTTCCTAGAGTGCTCCGTGTTGGTGGGACCCTGGTGGTGCTCCTGAGTCCTCAGCTGTCTTGCCTCCTGAAGAAACTTCTATTGCAAACAAACTGTGGTCCAAAACGCAACGCGGAAGCAGAGTCTCAAACAGGGATGAAAAGCTGCCTGGTTTCATCCTCAGAGCAGCACAATTTGCAAATCACATCCTCATCCTCCCAGGAAGCATCGACTTTTTCATCTCTGAGACACCAAGCAACCCTCAGAGTTAGCTTGGGTGTGATAGATGGACTCATCCATAAATATATCAAAACACTTGATTAGTGTCAATGGAAATTACATTTGTGACATTGCAATGTCCTGTGTCATATCATGGCAAAATTTGCTCTCGTTGAAATGCTGCATTTTCGTATCATGGCTGTATAAATAAAAGTTACTACTTGTTTAAATAGTTTTGAATTTCACAAATGCAGGAACGTTAAAAGTTGGACTCCAAGCTCTGTTTCAGTGTGCTTTTATTTTATCATTTAATACTTCTGAAAAAATTAATCTTTTACAAAATAAAAATATTTGTAGTTTTCTAAAAAAAAAAAAAAATGAGTGTGCAGTGTTTGTACTGTTTGTTCTCTTATTTTATTTTTTTATTTTATTTAAAAACTAACATGTATCAGTGCTTTTAGATATTTTTTCTTAAAAAAATTCTAGAGACCAGAAGTTAAGTTTGGCAAAGAATAATTTGGATAACTTTCTTTTTTTTTTCTTCTGCAGCTTATATGATTATACAGTGTAGAAAGAGGGAGTACAAAGTGAAAATCCTGATAACTTTTTTTTTTTTTTTTTCAAAGTATTGAAGACATTTTTATGTGTTGTGTTTCTAGATCTTTGCCAATTTATAAAATTGCAAAATACTGTGTTCCTTCTTTAAAGAAAAATACTCTACACTATTTTTTATTTATTTACTCTTTTTACTATTAAATATGGTGCATTTGAACATCGTCAAATTGGAATTGGGCTCACTTTAATGTTGAACTTTGTTTTCTCTAAGAACAATGATGAAACTGGAAAGTTTTTGGTGGCGTAACTGAGGCACATTTCTGCCATCTGCCACTAAGAAGCCCTGCTTAGCCCAGTTTTACACTTGCATCGCCAGACCAGGGAACACACAGCTTAGTGATTTAATTCATTTCCTTTCCCCCTTTGCTTTAGGCTGTCAATTCTTCCCAGCACTAGATTGCAAAACAGTTTCACTGTGATTGTATTAGTGAAATCAATAACAGAATTAAATACAAGGAGGTTATCTTTCTTCTTTGGCATGATATGAATATCTGCTAAATGTAAAAAAAAAAAAATATTCTGAATTTTCTAAAAGTTTAATTTCTACATTTTGTCAAAGGTACAGTGTCATTTTTGCTCTTCAAGCTCACCACCCTCATCTCCTTTGACAAACATGGACAGGGTATGCCAGGATATCCATTGCGCATGCTCGAAGCGCAGTGGAAGCCATGTTGGAGCTACATTGGATTCGGGCTGGGATTTTTTGACGCCGTATGTTTTTCTTAAAAGAAAACCAGTTTTCGTACTTTTGTCGGGGTTCGTCAGCCGCGCGCGATTGTAAACGATGAACTCCAGTGTCGACCTGTCCAGGCGGAATCCGCAGGAGGATTTTGAGCTGATCCAGCGGATAGGAAGCGGCACATACGGAGATGTATACAAGGTACAAAAAAAAACTGCAGGGAGGGAGCATTGAACTGAGATCCATTATCGGACACAGCCTTCAGACGTTATGTACACTTTTTCTTCCTTCCGTTGGTAACTCTGTGTAGCACTAAGCAAGTCTTTTAGTCATGAGTTATTTGTTTCCCTTAGGACGTTAAGAGCATGTTTTTGTTTAAACTACTATAGGTGGGGAATTTTTCTCAGCTATTCGTCTCCATGATTCCATTGTCGGACACAAGCTTACGTCTTGTTTATATGTGTGCTCTGTTTTTGTTCTTTTTGTTCCACAATTTTCCAACCGTATGAAATTTTAAGGTTGGCATACAGTTTTCTTTTAAAAGCAAAACAACCACACGCCCTGACAAGACAGAATTAATCATGCTAGCTGTAATGGTGGTTGTTTACTTCTTGGTGGGACGTTTTTAGCTAGCTGTCCGACAACGGGTGCAGGTAACCTTAATAGCATACAGAAGCTAGCCAGGAGCTTGGCTGTTCCGTCGAAACATTATTCAAATAGCTTTTGATATTTCTCTTTTTTTATTTCTTCAAACACGAACCCTTTGTTTTAACCGTAACATGGCATAAATGTTGTTTGGTTTTACCCTGACAGGAACTGACAGCTCTCCGCTTGGCCAAGTTTTTTTTTTTTTTTTTTGCCAAAGTCTGTGCCTATGAAGCTATATTTATTTGTGTTTACTGATGGTTTTGACATATATACGTTTGCTAGACACATCCAGGAACTTGGGAGCTAATTTCTGTTTGGACTGTATTCCCAGTAGTGCTGGGGCTGTTTAGTTTGGGGCTTGACTTTTTCCAGGCCCTGCGTTGGAAGCAGTCTGGGATTCAAACTGGAATTCAGTTCCGGAGCAGATTCCTAAGACGCCATGGAGTAGACTCCATCAAAACCACATCAACGCGCTCGAGACTCGACAAGTTGTGGTAGCAGTTGTATAAAACAATCTAGTACCATACCATAGAAGAAGTGTTTGGCCCAAATCTACATGATCTCTTATGGGAATTCTGCCAGAAACGGCAAATAAATGCAGTCATGCAGAATAAAGTTGGTGCACCTCCATGTTTTTGACGCTTACTGCAGTCAGACACCGTATCATCCTTGTAACTGGAAAATCAATCGAAGTGTACTACGAATTCAAACTAGAAACTAAAATGATTTATTTTAGAGACACCATGATAACTCCAGAGTGTGTAATTCGACAGATCAGCTCTGATAAGAGATTGGCTGCTCAGATAAACAAAGTCTCTTCATTTTAAAATCGCTTGCGTAGAATGCAATCAGATGCAGCAAAACTACAAACACTTCTGGGTCTGACCTTGTGACAACTGACAAATGAAACCTCAACCCTTTAGTCACCAGTGGCTGAATAGAGGTCTGGTCTGTGCAATCGCCACTATTTCTAATTTTGAATGATTTCAGTCATTCCGATTTGCACAGACAAGCAGCAGATTTCTAGCTGCTTGTTTTGTATTCCTTCACCCTTGTGGTTTTTAATTTGTTAGTCATGGCAGAGTGAGGCATTTGGCTGACTATATATATTCAGGGAACTTCTTGACAGAACAAGATGATGTTGGTATATATGCTGCAGGCTCTCTGATGTTGGAAATTGGAATATTTTTCAGTTCAGCTTTTATCAATGTCTTGCGTGTAACCTCACCATAAGGTCAGTATGTCATTCTCTAGGGTTTGTTTTGCATATTGTAAGCTGCCCCGTTGCAGCTAATCTTGTTTGTTTCTAATTAAAGTTCAGTATCTTTGCCTCGCTTGAGGCTGATAAGTCTGACTGAATACCTTCAGCGGGAGTCGGGACTGTGTTTGGGGGCCGAGATGCCTGCCAAACACAGTGACAAACACCTAGGGCTGCAACTAATCAATTATTCTATCGATTATTCAGACGTTTAGTCGATTAATCAGATTTGAAAAATGCCGCATTTAGCAGATTTTTCGTCAAACCAGTTAAACCTTTTTTTTAACAGGATGCAAATAAACAAAGAATTCCTTTTTTTAAATAAGAAAATAAACCTTTTATTGCCTAAAATTCAGTAACACAGCATTCTTTTACTGTATGTTTCATCGTTTGTTGATTTAATTTTTGCGTTAACTGATACGTGAATATCAAAAAGTGCTCTTGTTATTTTGTTTTGTTACAGAATTTGAACCATTTGAAGCTAAAACTATGCTACTTAAGGAGTTCTGGGTAAAACATATTTACAGACAAAGATTTTGTTTTATTTTTTTTATCTTAAGTAGGGCTGTGTAGTAATATCGATTTTGCGATGTATATTGATATTTTCTTTCCTAGAAAAAAAATGATATTCATCCACAAGTATCGTAACATCCAACTGTCTCCTTGCTCACTCACTGCTTGTGAGTGATTAGGTCATCAGGCTTAGAGTGATTCCTTCAGATGTTAAGTGTCAAGGTTAAAAAGGTATCAAACTATTCAGAGCANTGGTGCACTTTATTTACTTTACAAATGCATGTAAGCTACAGTTTGTACTGTTTCAATTAAAAGAAACATGTTTTCCCGCCACTTCTTTGATTCATTTTGTCCAGCTGTCGACTTTAAGTCTGTGTCCATGTCCAGCCAGAGCCAGGTATTGTGTAGTTGGTGCTTTTAATCAGTTTTCAGTTAAATTAATTCAATCCAACTCTATCACAGTCACAAAATGTCACCAAAATCACTCTGTCCCTCTAAAATCTTGTTTGCTGAATATCGCAATATATATCGTATCGTGAGCTGAATATCGTGTATCGTATCCTGAGATTATTGTATCACTACAGCCCTAATCTTAAGTACAAAATGTCTATTATTTTTGTACAGCTTTGACATAATTACTGCACTGAATAGTTCGTACAGCAAATTGCCTTTTTCTGAGTCTGTATGTTAACAATTAGTCAGTTACTAAATTAGTTGACGATTATTGTTCAATAATTGATTAATCAAGAGTAATCGATTTATCAGATTAATCATAATAAATCTGATTAATCATTCCAGCCCTACAAACATCACACAGCAGATTAATGATCGGAAAATAGTTAATTGAGTCAAAAATAATAACATTATTTTTATTATAATAATAATAAAAATAATAACAACAAAGCAATGATCTCAGAAAGTCCATTGTTGAGACTTGTTATGTTGCCTGGACTCTGCTGATGTTATGCCTGGCATGCCTTGGGTTCACGTTGAAAACAAATGGTTTTTGCTGCAGATCAGCGCTCCAACCTGAAACTGCTGGATTAAAGGATGTGCTGCGAGCACCGGGCCATTTTGGTAAGCCTCGTTGATGCCTATATTTGGTTCTACCACTGCGTGAAAAAGTGAGGCTCGGGTAGGAATGCTTGAGCAGGAAACAAAGCATGAACTCCGCTAGCTTGTTTTCTCCTCGGTTCGTAGCCAGGCCTCTCCTTCTGTGCTAGTGACTGAGGAGGGGGCGATTGGCCGATGCAGGCGACAGGCCAGCATATCACATCTTTGATCCTCTGAAGAATTTGCCCTTAGGGAACCAGTCGTGCCTAATTCATATGCTTCTTTCAGTGTTAGCGGTTTTTTTTTCTTTCTTCTTTTAAACACTGGTTTTATTTGACCTGTAAAACTATAGAGGCTGTGGATTTCAGTCAGGTGACTGATTTTCTAATACTGCTCAGTCATTAAATTAGTGCTACGTATAAGCCTAAAAACTCAGTAGACTTAAACTACAGTAAATTACGCACCTCTTGTCTTTAGACTTCAAGTTGTTGTCACCCACATATACGGTGCAGTGTCTGTTTCTGACAGATATTTTTCCCAATGCAGAAATTCCACAAACCTTCTTTTAAGTTTCTCACCAAGTATGATACAAAACTAAGTTGCCTATAGTCTTAATTAAGCTACAGTCTTGCTTCTGATTATGGCTGCAACTACCAATTACTGTATTTTAGCAATCGATTATGGTACTCTGACAATTTTCTCTACTTCACGACCAGCCAAGCAGCTTGCTTTGAACGTCATAAACTTTAACAATTGGCGTTTCAGCTCCAAACTACTCAGCTTTTCACCTGAAAGCCATCTGGGATTATTCAAGCACAGTGGGTGCTGCAGTTGGCATGAATTGTAAAAATCTTTGAAAAGGATGACAAATATTCAAAAATGTCATGCTCAAAACATCTGCAGCGAAAAGTTCTATTCCCAATTTTAGTAATCTGCAATGTGAGTGTGGTCCACAGTTTTTTTTTTTACCACAATAACTGAAGTTTGCTGCATTAAATCAGTGACACGAAGTAAAAACCCGACAGTGATGAGCCTGTCGTTCAGTCGCTGCTGTTAAAGCTGCCGTATTTACTGATTTGTCACTTTTATTTGGCTGGAGGAGAGAGACCGCTTTTTCACTTTGTATTCCCACATTCTCACTCGGAGTGCCTGAAAAACAGCTTAAATAAGGACAAGTATCAGCTTGACGTGTTGCTGTGAATCCATGATAACTTGCTTCAGTGGCGTTGCTTTTATATCTGCCTTTACTTGTTGTGCCGCAGAAGACTTGAGATCAAGTATTTACCTCCATGCTGAAGCTGTCTTCAACCTCTGTATGTCGCAGGTTCAGAGATGGGAAGCAAGGTGGTGATCAATTAAAAAGTTTGTTCTAGAAGCAATGTGCGTTCAAGAAAAGCGTCTATCTTAGTTTATTTTGCAGGAGCCCCATTCTAATCCTTGCTGAGTCATGCTTACTCCATGGCTAGCCCTTTAGAAATCTCATCCAGTCTACATGATCAATGATGGCATGCAGCAACCTGTTGCGGTTGCAAAAAATACCCTTCAAATCCTATTAAAACTCTACGAGCAAAATTTAAGATTGGGCTGGCTTTGTTTTTCGAAATCTGTCTTGTCATGTAAGTAACAATTATTGAAACTTTGTTTTTTTGGGCTTTCTCTGTAAGCTATGGAAATGCTGTTCTAAATGTGGTGAGGATAATGATTTCCTGTGGCCAGACCTCACCGTGGATATGCATGTGGCACAGCTTGGCAGTCGTGCTGCAGGAATTCAGGAATCTGTGCTTCCTCCCGTCTTTTTGTGCGCTCTCGTTCGTCTCCTATTGTTTCACGCTGTTCTGACGGAGGAAGACGGTAGGGCCAAAGAGCTGTTGTGCGACACGCACACACAAACGCACGCAGAACGAAACGATTGTACGAATACATGCACGGCCACGCCGACACAGATGGCTGCAGAGTCACAGTCGTAGCCGCTGCTCTGCAGCTATCCTGTTTTTGTCACAGTTCCTCCTCTTGTTTGCTCGTCCATGTAGATACACAGGCGTCAGCTGGTATGAAGGAAGCCTCTGTGTGAAAGTAGGGTCACTCTAATCGTTTCTGAATGTGTAGGCCTCATTTTGATGGTTGTGTTTCTGTTCTACTGATAAAATTTATTACTTTCACATTCAACAATCCTTTTATTTATCCAAAAGAGAACATCTTTGAAGAGTCATGGTGGCTAGTGTTTTACTGTGGACAGTAGGGATCTCCGGTAGCGGTCAGTCTTTTGAGCGAATCTGAAGAGGCCTCTTTAGGTTTACCACATCAACATGTCCTGGATGACATCCTGAATCTCTGTGAAAGAGATGGAGTTGAGGGTGATGGTCAGTCTGTCCAGAAAGTTGCAATCTCAACCATTTATGCAAATTCAGTCATTGGTTTTTTAAATTTTGCGCGGACTTGCGATTTTTACTAATCATTGCAGCTTAACCTCAAATCTGACCAGTCACCTTGGTGATTTCATTCTTTTCTGGCCAGTCATTGCATCTCAGCTGAGTTTTCACCAATCCCCTTAGCCTCCTTAACCTAACCTCCTGTTTCATGACTAGTCTATAAAAGCATGTGTGACTCAAAGCAATATTGGCCTCAGAAATGATTTTGAGATGTGCTATAGGACTTACTTATGCTGTTTCTATAGACATGTTCATAACTGAACTGGGTTACGCCTGGGATGTGCCCCACACTTCCCTATTCCCAATCTGTGCTCTTTGACCTCTGTATTTTTTTTTCAGCTATTATAACTATTTAATCAGCCATTAAGATCTGGTAACAAGATTTTCCGAGCAGTCTTTAAACGCACCACAAGCTTACACATGTTGATGCTTGCCAGCTAAATGATTAATGGCTAATCCAGGGCACTATATCATATTAAGCTAGTTAGCAAGAATTCTAACGTTGTTGTTACCTGTTTTTACATCCCTTGCCAGCTAGCTAATGCCAGAAATAAAACTAATCTTCTTTCATTTCTGTTCAAAAGTTGTGCTCACTGTTGCTTTCCACATATTTACAAGAAATCTTTTTATGTCACAGTAGAAAGTGAGAAGAGCAAAAGAGACTGGTGTGTGCAGCAAGTTCAGCTATTTTGTTAGATCATTTGTGTTTCCCCCAGAAAACCTGCTAAGCCTCGTAGTAGTGGCTCTGAGGCAGTTCACTAGCGGTCAAACGTGTTTTTGTGTTTAAAAAATCTTAATAGTTACAAAAAATTTGAGGTACACAAGTAGGGAGTAGGTAATTTGGAAATGATAGTGTCTGAGGCCAACAGGTGCAGGGATTTTGCAATTTGTGAGCATGCCCTCGAGCCCAGTTCAACGCCTCAACTATAAACCTAGCTTATTCTGTCCTTACTGTCAGTGTTGTTAGTATTTATAAAAAAAGACATATTTAAAATAAAAAATTAATGCTTAGCTTAGTGATGATGGGGTATCAAGTAAAGCCTGGTGGCCTGCCAGGCTTATAATACACTGGGGGAAACCCTAATCACATTATGGCAAAAATAAAACTTAAAAAAATTGGCAACTTTGACCACAATCTTTTTTGAAAAATATACCACAACATCAGTAATTTTAGGCTACAGCAATCACAGTGCAACATTCTGATCATTGGACGAGGATTAGAACTTCCTCCTTCTCAAGTCTTCAGAAAGAAACAGTCAGAACCAATGTAGCGACGACTCCGACATACTGCCACCACGACTGCCACAGCTATAGAAGACTTGCATGATTCAGCCTCCTCTGTAGCAGTGTCCTATTTCCAACTTGTACTGTTGTTCAGAGGTTGGTGTTGAGCACAAAGCTGTGACGAAGCAAAACCAGATCTACCAGGAAGGGATATGAGCTTCACCTCTTTTAAGGCTTCTAAACAATAGTTAGTAGAATAAACAATAGATCCAACATGTCCTATAAATCACTTTAAGTCAGCTTCAAGAATAATAAAATTCAACAGTTTCAAAGTATTTTCACTGTCTTAATCAGTTCTCAGTTGGATCACATACGCCAGATCTCAAGGCAGGTCACAACCAGTAATTTCAACTATGTTCGGGGCATGTTTATACAGTTTAGTACCCAATCCTGTTCTGTTGGCTCACCGCAAAGATAAGTTGTTGGATTGTGTGCACTACGGTTCAGAGCCTGGCTGAGATGACTTGTTTCTGCAGGGTGGTTTAGAGTCTGACAAGTGAAAATGCCAGTGGAGCTACGCCAGCACCTGAGTAGTTTATTTACAGCTCTGTGTTAATGCGTTTGGACTGCAAACTTCTGCTGAGGAAGTCGCGCGTTCCTAATTGGATGAGCTGTCTGTATCTACCATCAGACTTTTGATTTTGAAGCTTTATTTGTAGTTTATACATGTAAACATACATAGAAGAAAAACGGCTTATGTATTTTCCCACATTGTTTGGAAGTTATAAGTTGTTTATGTGGTTTTTTTTGCTGCAGCTTATTTTTATTTCTCATTCCATAGCAATCCCGAGTTGCCTTTCTGTGTTCAGCCTAATGTAAGGAAAGTTTAAAAGTTAGGTGTCTGAATTGCTGTTCTGTTGCGTTGTCTCCTTCAGTCTTTACAGAACGTTTTGAAAAATGAAAACAAAAAGGAAAATTTTGATCAAAATTTGTGTGTTTAAAATATGTTTAAAAGTTCTGGTGTTTTGCTTGAATGAGTAGTTTTATCCCCTGACACTCACATAAATACTGGAACCTGGAACTGGGTTTTTAGAAAGTAAACAGGAAAAATGAAATGACTCATCTGAAAATGCAACTAGATAACCCACATAGTACAGTAGAAGTAGAGTACAGTTTTTAATACATCTTGAACTTTTCCATAATTTATGTTTTACGTCACATTCTTTAACATATACAAAAGTAATGTGTGATTGTGTAATGAAAAAAAAAAAGATGGATAGCTTAACTTTTTTTAAAGTAAGTACAACTTAAAGTTTTATTAAGATATCTTGTGGTACTTTTGTGATAAAAATAAAAGTGGTGATAGGAACTCTTTTTTTTTTTTTTTTTTCTTTTTTTTTTAGGTAACTGCAGAGCTGGACGATAAATCAATTTTATCCTTTAATTTTTTTTGCCAATATTCTTCTTGGGTCTCCAAGAACTGCCATCTTGTTTGACAAGCATATTTTATAGCTTCTATTTACTTTAAATTTGAATTCAGGTCAACGCACAAAAGGAAAT
>NW_006799979.1:882979-889775 GCF_000485575.1 Poecilia formosa | reverse complement strand
TTTTTTTTAAACATCATTAACAAAAATACATTAAAATAATGGTCATGATAACAAATTTATCACGATAAATGGTAAACGATACAATAAATGCCTTCCCATTGTCATGTTGAGCTTTAATTTTCAACGACACAGTTGTATGTAGGTTTATAAGTTCAGTTTTGATCTGATTTGGCCTGAACGCTTTCTTCCACTTTTGCTGTTCCCATTTCATAGCTTACGTAGATTTCAACCTTTCTCTGTCTGTTCTCGCGTCCTAACTGTGGATCTCTACATATCCTCCAAAGTTGCAGCAGTGTGTGAAATGTGTTTTCTGTTACTTCTCAGACCAGAGAGTCTGGAAAATGCTGCTTCAAAAGGAAATCCACCTCTGCAGCTCTAAGCATGCGGAGCTTTGAAGCGTTCGGGCGATCAGAAGAAAAGTGTGTTCATTTAAAAGCTGACTCAAGAGGTTTTGGATCGTTGTGTTACATGTTTCCACATTTAGGCAGTGTGTTTCTGCTTGAGTGTCCGGGTGTTTTGTTGAAAGACAGGTGTTGCCAATTCAACACACTTGACTGGTTTCAGCCCTCGTCTCACCTGTTTCTCCCGCCAAGGGGGGGCGGGTCTTACTGATGGCTGAGCAACAGAGATGATAAGTTCAGTAACAAGCAGAGCTGCAGCTTTGCGCTGCTGTGAAACATTGTTTTTTTGTTTTTGTTTGTTTGAAACTCTTAAATCAGATCAGGGGGGGATATTTGCTTTGGTCAGAAACTTACAAGACTTGAGAAACATAAGGATTGCTAAGAGGAACATCTTAGGACTAGTAAGGGATTGTAAATATTTTCGGACTGTTTTAGTCTTGCCTGAGGCCAGACTTTAACTGCCCCTCTGAGGAGCTGGAACAAAACAGCAGGGGCCGAGGTTTAAAGTAGTTTACAACTGCAAACAAGTGTTTCTTTTAAAAAAAAACAAAAAACAATTATCTTTTGTAGTTTCTGTGCTTGAACAATGGTTTGATGTCAGGCAAAGTGATTATGAGAAGTTGGAGAGTAAAAAACTGTAAGGATTGACTTGTAATAAAATACGGAGTTGTGTTTGGTTGTGATGTTAAAAAGTGCAAAACAAAATTACTTAAAAGACCATAAACACTGAGTTTGCTAAGAACAAGTTATTAATGTTCTCCAGCAATGATGCTTAGGCTTTGTACAAACATAGCCAGGTCTTTATATAAACAAATATCTCTGCCACATTCTTTAAAAAAATGTATGTCAGGCACATTGGTTTGGCTTCAGAACAATTTTTATCCACATAAATCCGCCTCTGAACGTGTTTTTAAACATGCCAAACCCATAGGGGGCAGCATAGAGCAAAGCTAAAATCAGGTTGCTTTAAAACAACCACAGTTTCCTGTTAGGATTTAAACGTGGACGCAAATGGGCGCAAAGTTACTTGTAAGTTACTACAAGTAACTGCTTGTAGTAACTTACAAGCAGTTACTACAAGCGTGTAGTAACTGCTTGTAAGACTTGAGAAACATGAGGATTGCTAAGATGAACATCTTAATTGGGTATTAGAACATAAAGGTAATAAGACAATGTCGATTGGGAATTATGTTAAAGCAAGTATGTGGGCATATTGCTGCGTTATTTATTGCCAACTGTAATCATCATTACCTTAAATCTGCGTTTTCTCGTGTATACACACGCAAACACAAATACGGAGTTTTCTCAACACTTCACTTTGTTCTGCGTTTTTATAAATAATACTTTTTAGTCATATCAAATGAAGTTTTCATGTGGATGAAAGGCCAAAACCCATCAAAATGCCATTTGTTTTCCCAGATAGCCGGCTACGTGTGGATCAGCGCCGGGCCTGTGTGTTTGCACTGCTTCTTGATATTGAAGACATTTTGTTGGGTCACAGCGGTGACTGCATTGTGCCAGAGGCAACAGAGTTGTTTGTTTTTAAGAAAGGCAAACAGCTTTTTATTCAGGACGACTACTTATGTTGAATAAAGTGCCATCAAGATAGAGAAGTGGTGTTCTGGCAAGCTAGAAAAGGGTAAAAGGTAAACCCACCAGAGCTTGAACCCAAACACTAATTTGCTTTCTTCGGACATGTTCTTCTCAGACGTTACCCAGTGCTTTGCATTCCTAAATGAAGCTTCTCTGGATAATGTCTGGAAAATTTCATCACTACTGTGCAAGTACAAGAAAAAAACTGTGATCTGAGGTGACTTAGGTCAACTAACAGAGCTACTTGTTGTCCAGTTTGATCTTTTACCCAACATAAGTTGGACTTCACAAAGGTTTTGAATGTTGTGGATGTGTTTAATGGATGATGTGTCATTTAGAAGCATTGTCCATCATTTATGTGAGGTTGTATAAGAAACTTAGAAGTCTATGCCGTATATTATTGCTAATGCTATACGTTTTGTCAAAAAAATCTGGGCTTCTATAAAAACTGTGATTTTCTTCATAGTTTGATTTCAATATTTTCCAAGATAAGAACAGAAAATAAAAAATAGTAATGGATGATGTAGAATAAAAAGTGTATGTTCAGACTTTTATTCTTTTTCCATTTACTAGGTAAATTATTTACATTTCAAAAAGTAATTTAGTCCAATCAGAACTTTTACAGAGTATGTCTGAGTTTTAATAACACCATGAACATGGAACCACAGGCTGTTTCAAGTGATATTTTCGACTGTGTTTGTTCTTCTTGTCCACATTCAAGTAGGGACTTTGGTGAGGAATGTTAGATGGAAAAAAAACTGCTTCCAAAATAAAGATAACATAAAAGACGGCTCATTATCACTTTCTCGGCTAGAAAAGAACATTTGACGTTTTTGTTGTTGTTTATGAACTCAAAAGTGGTGTAGTTCAGGATTCAGTGTCGGCTTTTTCTTTTAACTACCATATTAAGTCCTGACTTTAAAATTTTAGATCTTGGTGTTTTGGAAACCTTATCCTTTTTAGTCCACTAGAAAGTGCTATTCCTTGCGGTCTTTTTGTTTTATTCTGCTTGTTTTTCAATTTGACCAGGTTTTGGTACAAAGCTGAACTCAGTGAGATATTTTGTCTTTTACTGTTGTGAGAATTCAAAAAAAGGAAAAAAAAAAATAGTGCTGTTACTTTACCTCATATTAACATATTAATGTGTAGCAAACCTGGAAACATGTCTTTCTATTATTAGAATGGAACTTTAAATTGCAAGAGTACTGTGGCATGTGACTAGTATTCACATGATAATTGCTAAATTTGTATTGGTGTAGGAAAAGCATTAAGTGCATCAGCTGTAAATACTTCTGAGAACAAGAAGCTTCCAATAAATATTTTTCTCAGTCCTGTCCTACATGGGTTATCAGTTTTCATTCGATCTCAAACTTTATAAATTGAATCCTGTGCTTTTAGTGTTCGAAACGCCACTTTGTTTAAGATCTTCACTCTATACCAAACCACTTTATTACTCAACCTTAATCACTTTCTCCGTTGCCCCATGTCGGCATCGCTGAGCGCCTAATCAGCTGTTGCTGAGCACTTTGGTCGGGCACCCAGGCTGCACCGCTGATGCAATTTATTTACAGTGCATCTAAACTGCCAACTTGACCCAGAAAGCACAAAACAGTGCCACGTTTTGTTTTAGTATTAGTTTCCAACTCTTTTTGAATATACCTTACAGGAAACTGCTTTGTTTATCTGCTGCGTTAAACAGTCTTGGTGTTGAGGTTTTGCTGAAATCTCAGGAAAGCTATATAGTAGGGATGACTTGCAGAGAGAAAAGTAGTTTATTTTTATTTCATGCTAAAAAAACACTAATTGATTGCAGCGAGGTGTTAGAACATTTCAGTTAGACTATTAAAGTTTCTGTCTGTTTCCAAGTACCTTGTGTCGACTTGGTGCTTTTTATAAAAAAATTTTTTTTTCCCTTCCGGGGGTTAGGGGGAAAAAATAGGCTTGTGTACTGGTGCCACTAAGGGAGCCACAGACTGATGTGAGTCATCTCTGATCTGTCTGCTGACTGAAAACACGCCGTCTCCGCTCTCCCTGCCGCATCTCCTCTCTTTGCACCCCTTTGTGTCTCGGACCCCCCCTCCCATCGTGTTGTTGTGGTGGTGAGGGTCCGTCTTTGTCACTGCCCCGCTGCCTTTACTAGTGCTTGTAACTTTACAAAAAAAAAACAGCATTTCTTGTACGTCATCACAAGTCAGTGATGGGTGACGTTTTCTTTTCCTCTTTTATTTCTAGTTACTTCCATATTTTTCAGTTCGTCATTTTTTTCAGTTCATCATTGCAGCATGCTGGTGTGGGAAGTCCACCGGGGTTTTACTCGTGATGTTTCAGTTTTCCTTAAAAAGCATGATGGCGGTCAATATGAATGGCTGTCTCAGTGTTATCTCAATGCCAAAAAGACTTTATGTTCCCATTTTCCTTACTAAGTCTTAAAATGCATTCAGTTATGTATTAAATTTGTACATTTGGTCCTTTTTTGTTTCTATTATTAACCTTTATGGGAAACTGCCTGGAACCATTTGTTCTTTGATTTGTGGCTCTGGAAAAAGGAATGAATGTGTTTTTATGTGGTTAGCAAAATACCAGAAAGGCAGAACTCTGTGAAATCTTTTTTTATTTTTTTTTTCCTCAAAGCAATTTTTCTTTCATCCATGTTTTAAAACTCAAAACACCTGAAAATAGGCTGCTGATAGTCAAGTTTATAAAACTGGCCACAAACAACAGTACCCAGATAAACTGAAATTAAATAAATCTGAAATAGTCCATTTTCCAGAACAAGTGCTCCATAGAAACTTTAAATACCCACTATGCTTCATCAGAATTAACTGGTTTTCAGTAGTATTGTAATTGTTTCCCTCTGAACTCATCAATAACCAGGTTCAGGATTCTGCTCTTGTTTTATTATTAATATTTTGAGCTTCTGAAGAAGAACCTTATGTTTCCACCTGGGGTTAACTGGATGTTGGAGAGCTGCCATGGTATGATGAAGCAATACTTCACTTAATCACTTGCACCTTTATCAGTTATTTATTATCACTATTCAAAAGAATGCATGAGTCGGATCAAATGGCTGTTGAGTAAATGCGCATCTTACCTCTGCTGATGATCTTTGCATAAGGAGCAGAAATATCAGTCAATATTTTGGACTTATGTCAACCAAACTAACATCTAATTTCTAGAAACTAAGCCCTTTACTACTCTGATTCTTCCCACACTGGTGTAGTTCTGAAGCAGAGACAAGTCTTGTCTGAGTGGGTTCACCTGAAACGGACTGAATATCAAAGGGTTAAATCACATAGTTTGTTTGGGAAAACCTTTAGTTGTTAAAACATATTCATAAGATTCACAATTTCAGTTTTCATTGTCAAAATTCATCATATCATTCATGTAGGCCCCCATAAGCCCCATGGCTTCATATACACCAGAGATAAGAATTGGCCAATTTTCCCTTGACTGGCTTTGATCTACAATGCCACATAAGGGTCATCAAAATTAAGATGACCCTAACATAAAACGGAAGCTAGCACAGCTAGCTTCCGTTTTATGCTAGCATAACACGGAAGCTAGCACAGCTTCCGTGTTATGTTAAATTGTTAAAATGGAAGTTAGCATAGCTTAAATTTTGTACTAAATTGTGAAAATGCTAACATGGAAGTTAGCATAACTTCTGTTTTATGCTAAAATACTAAAATGGAAGCTAGCATGACTTCCATTTTGTACTAAAAGGATTAAAAGGAAGGTAGTATAACTTCCATTTCATGCTAAATTGCTGAAAGACTTAAATGGAAATTAGCATTATATCTGTCATACCTTTTACATGTTGTTGACCTTTCTGGGCCAACATACTGACTGGTTATTTACAGATTTATTTCTGAAAAATCATAAAAAACCGTTTGACCTAAGGGTGCTCAGCATGCATAGCTTATAACATTAGCTTCCAACAGCATGTGCTTTGATGAACAATTTTGGCACCTATGTAAGAAAAAGGTCCAAAACATATTTTAATGTACTCACACATTTAGTTTTCCCATCAAACCTAAACAAGAATTATGCTACTAAAACTGACTTGGCAAGTTCAAAATGGGGAAAATAAATATCCAAGTTACAAGGTTAATTTTCATAGTTCAATTTAAATAAATAGTCCTACAGTGGAAAATGTCTTATAGAAAGTCTTAACTTATTGAAACTGAACAATAAGTCAAGTTTAAATTGTTGTTGGACGTGTTGGGGTACAAATGAATTCCTTAAGGCAGTTTTCACTGTATAAACACTGTTTGAATCTGTACGTGGTAAATGTGTATCCAGGGATTTAGCCAGAAACCGGGTGGATCCTTAACTGGAGCAGCGATGCAACAAAGGCTGTTGAGACATGACGCATTGCTCTCAGGGCCGTTTCAATTTTTCTCACACCTTTCGGGTCCTGACATCATCAGCTCATGTCTCTTTCGTTTGCTCATACCCACTTCTGCTTCGTCTCACACAGTCATACTTCCACTCTGGAACTCAAAAAGAAGCAGGCTGTTCATGTCTCCTCTGAAAACCCATCTTTTATTTATGTGCTTTATCTATAATTCCTTTCCTGCGCCGTTAGCGCTTCCGCTAAATATAGACTTACTTCACTATTTATAGAAAAGTTACTCTCTGTATTCTGTTTTTCTGTCTTTCCTGACAAATTCCGACTTTTCTGAAAAAAAAAAAAATAAATACATCCCACATTCCTCTAGCAACACGCACACACACACACACACACACACACACACACACACACACACACACACACACACACACACACACACACACACACA